>NC_057862.1:656683127-656983127 GCF_019393635.1 Dromiciops gliroides | reverse complement strand
ATCCCATTTTACAGTTGAAGAAACTGAGGCAGACAGAAGTCACATAGCTATTAACTGTTGAGCCTGGATCTGAATTTTCTTAACTCCAGGCTCTGTGAGCCACCTAGCTGCCTCTTAACATCTAGTCTGATCACCAAAGTTTATAGAGGATGACACTCAGGGTCAGAGGAAGGAGGAGACCTGGGTCATGTCTCTGTGCACATTGTGGAGAGTTCTTACCTGGTGCATGAGGCTGACAGTAATCCTGCAGGTCCTCTAGGCTCTGGCACACGAGGTCTGTGAACACCTCACCTGAATGGGTCCCTATTGACAGCCGCAGCTCGGGCTCAGGGATTCGACGTGCCCTCGCCCCGATGGGCCTCCGCCCATCCACCAGGATGGCCAGGTCCACCACAGCTCCTCCATGCTCATAGGTGATGGGTGGAGTATCACTCCAACCACCTGCAGCGGAGAATCCCTGGACTCAATGAGGCCCAGGGATCCAACCCCCCGAGGTGGGGCAAAGGGAGAACTGCCCCGTCCCCTACACCCCCAGCAGCAGCCCCTGGGACACAGGACATGGTTCTTACCAGAGAAGTCCACCCGGGCTGGACACTCCACCACCACCCAGTGCCCATGAGGTGGGGGTTCAACCTTCCCCATGGTGACAAAGCGGCAGGCAGACATCACCGCCTGGCGGATGAGGATCTGCTCAGCCCCTTCATAATGCCGGGCAGCTCTCACCTGCAGGGCCGGCCTAGAAACACCAGACAGGAGGAAAAGATCATAGAATCCTGAAGCCATAAGGGACCTCAGAGGTGGCCTAGCATCAGTCCTCCTCCCATTACACAGATGAGGATGTCGCTGGCCCAAGGTCAGGCCCAGGCCCAGGCCCAAGACACTTTGGGTTCTACTGCCCACCCTTTTCTTCCATCATATGGTAGGAAGTTTGATACAGTGAAAAAAAGCACTGGGCCATATCACTTGGGAAATGGCATATAAATGTAATAGAATACTATTGCGCCCTAAAACATGATAAAAGAGATGAATTCAGAAGCCTGGGAAGACTTGTGTGAAGGGACGCAAAGTGAAGTCAGCAGAACCAAGAGAACAATTTATTCTGGAACAACAGCACTAGAAAGACAAACCATTCGAAAGGTTTAAGAACTCTGATCGATGCAATGACCAACCACCACTCCAGAGGACCAATGATGAAACAAGCTACCTGCCTGCTGGCAGAGAGGGAATGGGTTCAGCATTCAAAATCAGACATGATTTCTGGATGTGGTCAGTGAAGGAATTTGTTTTGCTTGAACTGCAAATAATTGTTATTTAGGGTTTTTATTTTTTCCTTTTTTTTAATGGGGTGGAGAGATAGATGGGAGGGGAAAAAAACAGATTTTAGTTAATTAGAAAAAAATCCACATTAAAAAAAAGAGGACTGGGGGGCAGCTAGGTGGTGCAGTGGATAAAGCACCAGCCCTGAATTCAGGAGTACCTGAGTTCAAATCCAGCCTCAGACACTTGCCTCATTGCCCGGCAAAAAAAAACCCCAAAACAAAACTGTAGCTCAGATAGAAACATCTAATCATGCACTCAATCAAAAAAAGAGGACTGGGCGAGAAATTGTGACCCGGGCTCTACTCAGGGCCATGTGCCCAACTAGCTGAGTGATGAGGTAAGTTAATTGACAGGCCAGAGAAATTGTTTCATCATCTTTCACACAGAAAAATGTTTGGAAAAATACAAAATGGAAGATAGACTGAGAATGGAGAGAGAGCAAGAGAAAGGATAGAAGACAGAGGAGGGAGACAGAAAACAAGAGAGAGGGAGATAGATGATAGAGAAAAAGACAGACAGAAAACATATTAAGTGCTTACAATGCACCAGGCTCTGTCTAGAGATACAAAGAGAAAACAAGACAGCTCCTGCCCTTGAGGTGCTTACATTTCAATGGGGAAATCATTATCACCATTATTACTATTATGACCAATCCCCATTTTCCATCGCCACGAATGGCTTTCCCCTTCCTCATCCCCAGCATTACCCCAAGTTTACCTGCCCAGCCACTTGGTCCTCTCACGGGCTAGTTCTTCCACACCCCTAGCCACATCCCCATTCTCCAGGTACTGAAAGGCCAGGGCCCACTCCTGGTTGGCTGCTGGTCCACTTCGAAGACCTCCATGGCCTCCAGCCATGCAACCCAGTACATCAGCTATACAGGCCAAGGCCCGGGCTGCCACACCGGGATCTTCAGCCTGGGCTGCCACTGCAAGATGGAAACAAGAGTTGAGGGAGGGCCAACAGGACCCCATATCCACCTTCCTTTTGGCTTACCTTCCTCCTACTCCCACCAAGGCAGAGTGAGTGGGAGTCTATCCACAGGATTTGAAGAGAACCCCAGGACTTCCCCCAAAATATCACCTCTACCTGCTAGAAATTCCCATTATTTTAGTGACTGATGGGTTAAACTAAGCTAGGGATGCTGTCTCCAGGAGGCATCGATTAAAATACACATATGCAAAGGGGCAGCTAGGTGGCACAGTGGATAGAGCACTGGCCCTGGAGTCAGGAGGACCTGAGTTCAAATCTGGCCTCAGACACTTAACACTTACTAGCTGTGTGACCCTGGGCAAATCACTTAACCCCAATTGTCTCACTTAAAAAAAAATACACATATGCAAAATAAACAAAAGTGGCATTTTATTTCAAAACCAGAAAACAAAGCAAAATAAACCATAAATCCATAAATTCAATTAATCAAGGCATATTTATTGGCACTTTGTACCAGTCACTGGGGATTTAGAAAGGCAAAGCATGAAACAATCCCTGCTCTCTGGAAAGGCATATTTCCCACCCTGTCTATTATTCTAGATATGAATCAGTCCATCAGATTGGCATCTTAAGTTCAAAGGGGGAGGATGCTGGGACAGTCAGGGTTCAAATGAGTGAAGAAGACATGTAAGTGTCCGAATGACAAGAGGGTCTAGGGAAGGGGATCTTAACCCTTGTTTTGTCATGGACCCATTGGGCAGCCAAGTAAATGAGAAAAAGATGGGTCCCTTTTCAGAATAAGGTTTTTAAATGCATAAAATAAAATATATAGGATGACAAAGGAAACCAATTACATAGGCAGTTGGGTAATTCAATGAATAGAGTGTTGGACTTGGAGTCTAGAGGATCAGAGTTCAAATCTACCCTTGGACACTTACAAGCTATATGGCCCTGGGCAAGTCATTTAATCTCTCTTGGCCTCAGTTTCCTCATTTTCAAAATTAGGATAATAGTCCCTACTTCCCAGGGTTATTATGAGGTTCAAAGGAGATAATATGTGAAAGTGCTTTGCAAACCTTTAGGTATTAGACAAATGTTAGCTATGTCATTATCATTATAATTATTATTACTGCTGCTGCTATTACAATTATTATTATTACAATTCCTACAGGCATATCTCATTTTATTGCACTTTTGCAGATATTGTGGTTTGTTGGTTTGTTTTCCTAACAAATTGAAGGTTTGTGAAAGTCTTCCATCAAGCAAGTCAATTGGTGCCATTTTTCCAATAGCATGTGCTCACATCATGTCTCTGTGTCCCCTTTGGGTAATAATTGCAATATTTCAAACTTTTTCATTATTACTCTATCTATTATGGTGATCTGTGATCAGTGATCTTTGGTGTTATTATTGCAACTGTCTTGGGGTGACAAGAACCATGCCCATATAAGACTGCAAACTTAATTGATAAATATTGTTGTCCATTGACCTGCTGTTCCTGTCTCTCTCCCTCTCCTCAAGCTTCCTTATTCCTTGAGAAGCAACAATATTGAAATAAGACCAATTAATAACCCTACAATGGCCTCTAAGTGTTCAAGTGAAAGGAAGAGTCCATCGATGTGGCAAACTTCATTGTTGTCTTATTTTAAGAAACTGCTGCAGCCACCCCAAACTTCAGGCAACCAACTACCCTGATTGGTCATCAGCCTCAACACTGAGGCAAGACTCTCCACCAGCAAAAAGGTGGAGGCTTTCGATGAAGGCTCAGATGGTGGGTAGCATTTTTCTGCCACAAAGCATTTTTTTGTTTGTTTGTTTTCAGGGCAATGAGGGTTAAGTGACTTGCCCAAGGTCACACAGCTAGTAAGTGTCAAGTGTCTGAGGCTGAATTTGAACTCAGGTCCTCCTGAATCCAGGGCCAGTGCTTTATCCACTGCACCACCTAGCTGTCCCACAAAGCATTTTTTAATTAAGGTATCTACAATTTTTTAAACATAATTCTATCACGCACTTGTATGGTATAAACATAACTTTTATATGCACTGGGAAACCAAACAATTCATGTGATGCACTTTATTGTGATATTTGCTTTATTGTGGTGGCCTGGAAGCAAACCTGCCACATTCTGAGGCGCGCTGTACTAGTACTGTTGTGAGGTGTGTGAGTGCAGTAGGCAAGCCACTGAAGTTTTCTCAACCTCGGTTTCCTCCATAAAATGAGGATAACAATAGAACCCACCTCACAGGGCTGTTGTGAGGATCCAATGAGATCATATTTGTAGAGTGTTTTGCAAATCTTAAAGTTCTAGTGCAGCAATTCTATTGAAATAAGGTTATCAAAATTAAAAAAAAACAAAATTTAAAAGGCCATGAATCCTAGGACCAGGGTGATAGAGCCCTGGGGATGATAGAGCCCTGAGGGGGTGTGATAGAGTCCTGGGGGAGGGGGGGAGGGGAATTGAGCCTTGGGGGATAAATGCCAGGTATTCTTACAAGGCAATTTCAGCCCTTTCTGAGCTGAGTGGCCCACTTCCTAGACAGGATCTGCCCATAGGCTAACAGAGCAGACACTTCAAGTCTCCTCACTCCAGAACCCTGTGGCTCTTTGCCTTGGGGCACATGCTTCTCTGCTGATAACCAGATAGGGAGATAACCCGGTAGATAGAAAGGACCTTCTCAAGGGAGCTCTAGGAAGTGGAGACTGGGGCCAGGGACCACCCTCAGCTGATGCCTTACTCCCTCCCTTCCCCCTCTTTTCCTCGATCCTCCACATCCCTACCCCATTCTGTGACTCATCCTTTTTGGGACCTTAGTTCTCCTTCCTCCTCCCCAGCTTATCAGGTATTCACAGAGAAGCTTTAAAATGTTCTCATCCTTCCCAGAAATAGTTGGGTTTTAATGGGAGACTAGAAAAGCTTCTAGCACAGTAGAAATAGATTTCCAGCGATGGGGTTTTGGGCACTGTGACAGGTGAGGGGGAAGATATGTTTGGGAAGAAAGACCCCTTTTTAGTATACTAAAAATACATGCGTATGGCCTCACACATCCTGAGTTACATGTGCAAAGCCCCATCTCGAGGCCTTCTCCTTCCTAGGTGGCCTCACCCAGGACAAGAAATGGTCAGGAAGAGGCAACAGGCTGTGTGCCCAGGAGCCTGGGAGGAGGGAGGGAGAAAAGGACACATCCAGACTGGGCATTCCTAACGTTCTGGGTGTCTCGGACCCCACTGACAGTCTGATTACGTCTCCAAATCCCTTCTCAGAATCATTTTTTAAGTGTATGAAATAAAATACAGGTTACCAAGGAAACCAATTACATTGAAGTAATAGCGGGATACTTCCCCGCCCCCCTAAGTTCCCCATGGTCCCCACCCCTGGAAATCACCCGTCAACCCTGAGTCCTCATTTATACTTTTCCAGAAGGGGAAGGAGTAGCTGGGGTCTGAGTTCCCATAAGCCCTATCTAAAGGAGCCGTCACTCAGGGGCCTGTCATTTCCCCGGGCGCTCTCCTTCCTCATCTCCACCTCCTGACTTCCTTCAAGTCTCACCCTCTACAGGATGGCTTTCCCAATCCTCCTTAGTGCTAGTGCCTGCCCTCTGTGGATCATTTCCAATTCTCTCTCTCTCTCTCTATATATATATATACACACACACACACACATACACACACACACACACACACACACACACCTGGTTTGTTTGCATGTTGTCTCTCCCATTAGACTGAGAGCTCTCGGAGGGCAGGCACTTTTCTGCCTTTCTTTGTATTCCCAGCTCTTAGCACAGGGTATGGCACATAGTAGGTGCTTAATAAAGGTGCATGGACTGACGAGCTGGCCTATGGAGGGGAGTGTAATGATGGGGGAGAGGAAATTCTCACTCACCCTGGTCCAGCGTGGTCAGCAGCAGCCCGTGGTGGCCCTCATGGGTGGCAGCCCTGATCAGTGGAAGCAGGCTGTGGTCTTGATGCCCCTGCAGCACACGCCGCACCTTTCCCTGGGCCTGTTGGAAGAAGAGGGCCCGGCGAGAGGCCAGCGTGGCAGCCTGGTCCAGATGCAGCTGAAGCTGCTTCCAGGACATGCGGCAGGCGGCTCTCCAGGCTTGCAGGGAGTCTCCGCCCATGGAGCCCAGCAGCCACAGCACATCCTGGGGGCCCGGGGACCGGGAGGCAAAGAAGACCGGGAAGAGCCGAGCGGTGAGAAGGCAGCGCTCTGCTGATGGGGTATTCAGGTCCCATATGTCGCCATCCCTGATACAGGGTGAAGATGAGGATCACAAGAAGGCAAGGGGCCCCCCTCTACCAAAGCCAGGGTGACTGGGGGGAGTTAGAAGGTCCTTGGCATAGAAGGTCAACAGGGGAACCTTATTCCATTTGACGGGATGTCACTAGGGGTGCAGGGTCACAGGCTTAGGGTTAACCACTTTCGGCCCACCTTGGCAGAGGGGCACATCACCACCCCCCCAGCCAAGGGGAAAATGTTTACATCTATCCCTGGGCCAGATGGCAGAGACAAGGGGAGGACACCAGGCCTGTGCAGACAACATGGAATGGTCCACACAGCAGAGGACCTGGCTAAGGTTTCAGGAACCTGTAGTTCATGGCATAGGATGGGGAGGGGGTAGGTAGCACCCTGAGATGGGAAGATTCTCCAGTAGGGAGTGGTCCTACACCCCCACTAGGGTCACCCAGGCCTTATGGCTGCCTCAGTGGATCCAATGGCCCTTACCGGATGCCTGTCCTCTGGAAGAACTCTGTCCAGGGCACATTGAGATATGTGCCCTTTCCTGACGCTGGGCTCTGGAGAGAACAGAGATGAGAAGAGTCAAAAGAACATGATTAGGAAGTGGTGGTGGGAGGAGGGAGGCAGAGGGGGCAAAGGCAGGAAGGGGATGGAGATGAGTATCCAATTAGCCCCAGGCTGGGGACGAAAGGAGCCGGGGGTAGGAGGCAGGGCTCAAACAAGCCAGGGGTGAAAAGGTCCAAAAAAGGTGCACAGCATTTCTTTCTTTCTTTATTGATTTTTTTTTTTTTTGGTGAGGCTATTGGGGTTAAGTGACTTGCCCAGGGTCACACAGCTAGTAAGTGTGAAGTGTCTGAGGCCGGATTTGAACTCAGGTCCTCCTGAATCCAGGGCCGGTGCTTTATTCACTGCACCATCTAGCTGCCCTACACAGCATTTCTTAAAAAACCCTCCAAGCAAATCAGCCCCAAACTGTTTCCTCCCCACAAGTCCCCTCCAAAGAATCTGCCACTTGAGAGTTCACAAGACTGGGTTTTACTCAAGAGTCACCTCTCTTCTCTAGGGCTCAGTTTCTTCCTCTATAAAATGAAAGGCCCTCGCTCAAAATCCTCTAACTAGCAACGCTTCCAGGCCAACATTCCATGATGACATCCAATGTTCCGTGTGCACGTCAGCCAAGGACGAGGAGATCCTGGGCAAGCCCTCCCGTGGTCCTGGACTCCGTCTGGCTCCATGTGTGCTTAGCTCTGCAGGGCTGGTCGCTGTTGGGCCTGCTGTTTGAATGAGGGGAAGGAGAGGCAGCCTTCCCCTTTGACTAGAAGCAACTTGAGAGCAGGACCTAGGTCTTCTCTGGTCTACAGAGACAGCACCTCAGACCCACGGGGCTGGGACTGGTATCCCCATTGTTCAGATGAGGAAAGCCTAATTCAGAGATGTCCTGTGACTTCCCTAGGCTCACACAGCATCTGGGAGAAACAGTGATCATAGCGTTTATCTCGTGCTTTCAGCTTTGCAGAGCACTTTATAAAAATCACTTCATCTGAGCCTCACGACAACCCTGAGATGGAGGTGCTGTTATTATCCCCATTTCACAGCGGAGTAAATTCAGGCAAACAGAGGTTGAGTGGCTTGCCTAGGGTCACACAGCTAGTGAATATCTAAGGGAGGATTCTAATTCAGGTCTTATTGACTCCAAGTCCACCACTCTATCTATTGCACCTCACTGCAGCTTCAATACCTGCCTTTGATAAAAGGTGGGTTCCCTGGCCAATCTCCGTGATAGTGATGGCCTCTAATAGGTAGAGGGATAAAATTTTTAGGTTATAATAAAGAAAGGGTCTTGGAGAGGAAAGAACTGGATTAAAGTGAGAGGACCTGAGTTCAAGTCTCAGCTCTGAGAGTCACTAACAACATAGGCTTAGGCAGGTAATGAAACTTCTCTGGGTCAGTTTCTTCATTTATAGAATGCAGGGGTTGGCGCACACGATCTCTAAGATTCCTTTTGGCGCTAATGCTCTATGATCCTTCAGGTCTAAGACAGTGGCAGTACCAGGCAAGACCCTACCTGCCTACCTGCCAGTCGTCTTGGCGCCCAATGAGAGTGAACACCCGGACAGAGGTGTCCTGCAGCTGGATATGATGTCCTTGGAGGATGAGGTCATGCAGTTCCAAGCCACGGAGGGCACTGGAGGAAGCTCCATCCAGGCCGAGCAGGAGGCACCCAGGGCCAATGTGGATGGGACCCTGGTTGGGAGAGAAAGGCCTAGAATGTGGCTGCTGGGAGCTCTCCTCACCCAGGACTGCCTCTAGGTCTAGGAAGAAATGAGGTCAGAGACACCGGGCCATTGCTGGGAGGGATTACTGCAGTAGCCTCTGAACACCTGGTCTTCTGACCTCACCTTGCCCCTCTGCAATCCCTCCTCAACAAATGCCAACATTGTATCCCTAAAGCATGAACCCAATCATGTCGCGCCCCTGCTCAGGAAGCTCCAGTGGCCCCCAACTACTTCTTTTTTGTTGTTTTTTTGGTTTTTTAATTTTTTGCAGGGCAATGGGGGTTAAGTGACTTGCCCAGGGTCACACAGCTAGTAAGTGTTTGAGGCCGGATTTGAACTCAGGTACTCCTGAATCCAGGGCCGGTGCTTTATCCACTGCGCCACCTAGCTGCCCCCCCCAACTACTTCTAAGATAAAATGCCAGCACGTCTGTTTCACAATACATAGTTATCCCTTCCACATCGCAACTTTCCCCACATGGTTTCCAAATCTCATGGACTGGCTTAAGGAATTACATGGAAATTCGGGGGGAATTTTGCAGAAGCCACAGATGACTCACAAAGGTCAGCAGATGACACAGAAGAAGGTTTGGAAACTCAGAAATGCATAAAATATATTGTAGTATTGTATAATATCAACATATTTTATCTTTTAATACTATAATGATTCAGACTTCTCTGGTGTGAAGGGAGGGCTAACAAATTTTAGGTGGATTTTCCATATAGGCCCCCCTCCCCTTAACCGCACCATGTGGAAAGGATAACTGTACATGACTCTCACATATTCTGAGTGAATACAATAGTCCACCTCCCCCCATCTGCCTTCCCACCTTCCCCTACCAGAATCCCTCACTTCTTTCAAGGTTGAGCCCAAGCTTCATCGCCCTACTAGAGAGCACTCCGGATCCCCCAGATGCCACCATTTTTTCTCTTTCTCTTCCTCCCACACTTTGGATATGTGGCATTTACTTATCCACATATATGTGGTTTCCTTCTAACAGTATCCAAGCTCCTTGGGGGAAGGGGCTTGCAGCTTTTGGCTTTGGATCCCAAGTGCCTAGCACCCAGCAAGCACTTAATAAATGCTTGCTGAAGAAATAGTATGCCAAAGGCCAGGGATATTCAGAGGTACCGATCTCAGCCTTTAGGACCCAGAGTATCTGATGCTCAGGCTGTCTGAAAAGCCTTTATATACAGTAAGCACTAGTTAATTGTTTGATGAGTAAGTAGCTTTCCAATTGAATTTGGCTGCCCCATGGAGTCCTCTCTTAGGTCCCTCTGTTTGCCCACAGACCTCCCTCCTTTTCCCTCCAAGGTGGGGGTGGCAGGGAGAGGACTCCCCTTCCTCAATCCCCTCTCCCATCCTGGATGAACCTGTTCAATGGGTGGAGCATGAGACAGACAGGAGGTACCCGCAGGGTCCGGGGTGAAGAGAGGTGGGGTAAAGAACAGCTTTTACCTGGAGGTGGCAATGACGAATCACACTCCCAGGGCCCAGGTGAACCTCTCCCTCCAGCAGACTATTGACCACAGAGCAGCCGGCTTCCAAGAACTGAGGCTTCTGCAAAGGCAGGAGGGAAGGAAACAAACCTGGGCTTGGGAAGGTTATTTTCACCAAATCCCTCTCCTGCTCAAAAGCCTCTCCTGGCTCCCTAGTGCCTTCAGGGTCAGGTCCAAGATCTGCACCTACCTCATTCTCCAAAGTTCTTTCCTATTGCTCCTGGCACACAATACCCCCTCCTCCAATCAGGCCTGTCTCATTGCCCACACCCTCCCAGACACACAGACAGACACACACACACATACATCCACCCATGCTCTCATCTCAGAGCTTCTGTTCATGCTCTTATCCCAGCCCAGAGTGCTCTGCCCACTCCTCTCCAAATGTTTCAACCCTATCTATCCATCCTTCAAAGCTTATTTCAAGTCCTATCTTCAGGGAAGCTTTTTCTGATGACTATCATAGGATGACTATCAATAGGAGATTTGAGAGCTCATCTAAGCCGAATCTCTTGTTTTACAGAAAAGGAAACTGAGGCCCAAAGGGGGAAATGACTTGTCCAAGGTCATACAGCTAGTTAAAAGGCAGTCTACCATGAACTCCTCTGAATTCCAATAATATTCAGAGTCTATCACTCATTCAACATTGCAATATAATATGTCTTATAAGGGCCATATGTTTGTGTAAGCTGTGAGCTCTCTGGGGACAGGGACTATGTCTCTTTTCTGCCCCACACTGGGCACAAGGTGGTTGTTGCTGTTGTTCATCCTTAGTTTCCTAAGAAGACCAATCACATCATTGGGGTGATGTCTTGACTCCTGTATAAATCAGATTTAAGGGAAGCAGAGCTGCACTCTTTCTTCCAGTCACTGAAGTCCAGTGTTAGGACCAAAGTCAAGATGACTGGTAATGGCCCAGGATGCAGCGGAAGACCTTGCTGTTTTCCATGTCTGACCAAGCTCTAAACAGCTGTCCATTCCACAGGTAGGTCTTCACATGCTTGGGGTAGCCATCCCCCTAGGTCGTCAAAGGGTCTGAGGCCTGTGGGTTACCTTCATCCTGGTTTAGCCCATTTGCTGAGAAAGTTTTATGGGGGTGTGGCCTCTGCATGTGCTACAGCTTCTTGGAGCCACAGGTGAGACCAAAGGTGGGTGAGCAGCCCTGAAAAGGGCCCAGAAGCCCTCATACTAGAACACCCCCTACACTCCACGTGCAGAGCGCACACTCACTAAATACCTGACCAGTCACTTTGTCTTGTCAGGACTGAGCAAGGAAGGAAGGCACACTCACCTCCACCTGGGAGTGCACAATCTGAGCAAAGAGGTTCCGGGGGAGGGTCAGGCTGCGGAGGTGGGCACTTGCTGATGAGGTCATATAATCGTAGGCACCATCGGGGATGTATGCTGTGGACACACAGGGGTATATGGGTAGGGGGAGAGTGAGGTGGAAATGACACAGCCTTTACCCAGAACAGCTGCCCCCAAAGGACCCAAACCAGCCCCCTAGGCCAATGCAGAAGCCAAGGCTAGATGAGCAGACCCCATAAATGAGAAGCAAACAGTACTTTATAAACCTTAAAGCACTCTAAAAATTATCATTATCTTGGGCCACAGGATGCCACCTTCCCCATTCTACCAGCTGCCTCTGCTTAGACCAGGGGTTCTATTTTTTTGTGTATCCTAGATCCCTTTGGCAAAGGTCCGGAGAAGCTTGTGCACCCCTTCAGAATCATTTTCCAAAACCCACAAATTAAAATGTGCAGGATTCTGAAGGAAACCCAAGGCTAGTGAAAATAAAATTCCCAGGGGCAGCTAGGTGGTGCAGTGGATAGAGCACTGGCCCTGGAGTCAGGAGGACCTGAGTTCAAATCCAACCTCAGACACTTGACACTTACTAGCTGTGTGACCCTGGGCAAGTCACTTAACCCCCATTGCCCCGCAAAAAGAAAGAAAAGAAAAGAAAGCTCCCATCTAAGTTTGTGCACCCCCAGAAATCCATCTCAGGTTAAAGACCCCTGACTTGGCCCCTGGGCTGTTTCAGAGGGCCCTGGGGAAATACAGTTCCCCCTCCACAAAGGCAAAAAGATGATGATGTCACTAAGGAAGGAAAGAATGGGGCCAATTCTTTGGCTCCCAGGGACAGGAGAGAAATGGGGGGTTTTATTTGGGGGTACATCCTGGGAGAGCCAGGGTAGGGCAGCAGAAATTTACAGAGTCAATTTGTAGGTTTGTAGAGCACTTCATCCCACTGACAACTCATAGCCACTCACTGAGGTAGGTCCTCTAAATCTTATCATGCCCATTTCACAAGTGGGAAACTGAGGCTCAGAGACAAAAGGGTTTGTCTGTATTCACCCCATAAAGGGAGGCGTGTGAACCCCTCTTTGTGGCCTTTATGACACCAAACACAGCGCTCTTCCCACTACAGCCCAGAAAGCTCTGCCCTCTGAGCACCGTCTGCCCACTCAGTTCCTAAGTTGGTGGTTTCTGATGGAGGGTAACCAAGTGCACGCAGCAGGCACTTAATAAAATGCCTCTTAGCTGTTTTAACCAAGAGACTAAGGACAAAGGATGGTGGAGACTTCATTCCTGAGGAAGTCTCCTTATCAGGCTAAAGGTGATGGATGTGGTTTCTTCTAGCTCACATATCCCAGTCACTCAACTAGCATTTATTAAGCACCTACTGCATGCCAGGTACTGGACTGGGCAATGGGGCTCTAATAAAACCCTCAAGTAGCTCACAGTCTAAGGGGGGAGACAACATGCAAATAACAAGGGTATATTCAGAAGAGGTGGAGGGTAAGGCACTAACAGCTGCCGGGAATGGACAAGTTCTCCCACAGTGGATGGGGTTTGAGCTGAGTCTTGAAAGAAGCCAGGGAAACTAACAGGGGGAGGTGAGGAGAGACAGCATTGCAGGCAAGAGGGACAGCCCCTGCAAAGGCATGAAGACTAGAGATGGAAGGTCATGTGTCAGCAAAAAGTCTGGTGTAGCTGGTGTAGAGTGTGTGAAGGAGGGTAGAAGACGGGAAAGAAAGGGAGTCCCCTAAAGGGGCTATGCTTTCCTGCAGCCCCATTTTACCCCGTAGCCCATCCCAGCCCTTCCAGTGCTCCCCATCCCCAGGAATGAGCAGAGCAGAGCGAGGTCACACCCACCAAAGCTAAGAGGCTGGTCCCGGAGCTTCTTCCACAGCATGGCCCGCGCGCTCCGTCGGCCCCCTGTTTGGTCCATGTCACCCTGACCCATCTCAGGGTGACAACCAGCCAGAAAGCTCTCACGGTTTATATCCCGTGCCATGCACAGCAAAATGTCAAAGAATAGGGACAGCTATGGGCAAGGGTTGGAGTTAGAGAAGTCATGAGCCAGTCAGGGGACCCCAGAAAGACTGGCATCCCAAAGCCCCCATTGTCAGCCTAGAATCAGCCACAGACCAAGGTGGGAGTGGGAAAGGCTGCTGAGGACTAGCAGTGTTTACAGCCCTATCTACCCATGTCTACCCATCTTGGTTTCCCAGTAAGCAGGAACAGTCAGGTCAGCGTCTGGTCATATTGAGGATGAGATGAAAATAGTGCTGCCATATTCCCAATACTAAGCCTCCTCTACTGAGTTCTTCCATTCAGTAATCTCCTCAGTAACATCCCTGAATGGGCACAGGGAGCTTGGAGGAAGGATAAACTACATGAGGGCAGCTTTTGTGATATCATTGCCTCATCACCCAAAAAAGAGAGACAGACAGGGACAAAAAAAAGAAGAAAAAAAAGGGGCAAAGAAGGTAGAGGAAGGAGGAGAAAAGAAGAGAGACAGAAACAGAGAAAGAGAAAGAGAAAAAAGAAGAGAGGAGAAAGAGAAAGAAAGAAGGAAGTGGAGAGTGAGAGAGAGAAAGAAAGAGATGGACAAAAAAGACAGAAAGAAAAGAGAGCAGGGAAGAAGGGAAAGAGAGAGAAAGAAAGATGAAGAGAAAAAGAGAGGAGGAAGAGAGAAAAGAAAAGGGATGGGGAAGACAGATACAGAGAAAGAACGAGATGGTGACAAAAGAGAGAAGGAGGGGGAAGAGAGACAGAGAGAGAGGAGAAGATGGAAGAACAGGACCATGGGGGCTTCACCTGGATAGGCCGGGCACCAGAGTCCAGGCCCATATAGGTGCAGGCGTCCAAAGGTGGTGAGACATGAGTGGCCAGGAGTCGCTCAGCAATTTCCACAGAGAAGAAGACAATCCCAGAGACCTGGAGGGAAATGGATGAGGGGAATAGAATCTGAGCGCGGATAAAGGTAGAGAGGATGGCACTGCCTCGCGGCCAGCCTGCACGGGCTCCTAATGATCTCTCCTCTACTATGACACAGGAACAGTGATCCCTCCCGGGGTCATTGTGAGGGGTAAAGGAGCTGTTCTGTTCAGCTGTTTTTTACTCATCTCTGACTCTCTGTGACCCCATTGAGGGGTCTTCTTGGCAGAGACACTAAAGCGGTTTGCCATTTCCTTCTCCGGCTCATTTTATAGATGAAGAAACCGAGGGTTGGGGCTGTTGGGACTGTGAAGTAGTTTGCCAAGGGTCACGCTGCTCATGAGGGTCAGAGCTGAGATGCCAAGCCCAGGTCCCTCCAGACCTCCAAGCCCGATGGTCCTGTCTCATACCAGCGGTACTTTGCCGTCGGGCCTCACACACTGCCGTATCTGGGCCTCTGAGCCCCGGTAGAAAATGTTCCGCACCAGGCCCTATGTCAAAGGAAGAGGGAGCAGCATCATGACTGGGAAGAGCTGGGACATCAGACCCCTCCCCGGCCTCCAGCTGAGCAGATGGAACGCTGGGCAAGGTGGGGAATCCCTCTCCCTGCCAACCATGCTTGGGGGGAGAGGAGCTTGGAATGAGGACAAAGGGTCTCTCAGAATTCCCCCAAAGGGGCTGACATCAAGGGTGTACAGGAGCGGCTAGTGGGAAAGGAGAGAATCCTGCAAAAAGAAGGGGACTGGGGGACCCACCATACCCCCTGTGGGCAGGGGCCTACCTGGGAGTCAACGAGATAGACCCCGTGGTCCCGGGCATAGGTCACACTCCCAGGCAGCGAGAATACTCTGGCTCCTCGGAAGTCATCCCAGCCAATCTCTGAAGGGAAGGGAAGCCGGTTACTCAGTAACAGCAAGGGTTCAAAAGAATATTCACAGATCTTTTCTGTAGCAACCATCAGTCAACTCTGATTCATTAAGCACCTACTATGTGCCGAGAGCTGGGGGTACAAAGAAAGGCCAAAAAACCCCACAAAATCCCTGCTCTTAAAGAGCTTCCAGTCTAGTAGTAATAATGGGAAGCAAAAACCTGGAAACTCAAAGGTTCCCATCTATTGGGGAGTGGCTGAAAGAACTATGGGAGATGGATGTAATTATTGTGCTGTAAGAAACAACCAAAAGGACAGTTTCAGAGAAATCTGAGAAGACTCGCATGAACTGATACAGAGTGAAGTGAGCCAGACCTGAGAACGTTATGGAGGACCAGTGACACAGCCCCTCACCCACCTCCTGGTAGCGAGGGGATGGACTCCAGATGCAAGCTGTCAGACATGATCAAGCGTGGGAATTTGCTTTGCTTGATTATGTGTATTGGATGTAAGAGTCTAATTCTTTAGTGGTGGGTGTTTAGTTTTCTTTGTTTTTTCTTTTTTTTAAAGGGAGTGGGAGGGAAAGAGTAAATTCTTATTGATTAAAAAAATAATAAAGTGATGTTTGATATAGAGCTCTCTGGGAGGGCAGAGGAGATATAGGGGGAAATTGAGGTAATATAAAAACAACCCAAAAAATCAATAATAAAATTAATTTTAAAAATCTTTTAAAAAGTGAGGGTCTCCATAGGTGGGGGAGGGGTATAACTGGAGGGAGAAAATTAGGAACTGAAAATGAAACTTTAAAATGAAAATAAATAAATAAGGAAAAAAAGTGATAGGGCACTTGGGCTCAGGCGGAGATTCTCAGTAAAAGAAGACACCCAAACATTGATGGATGAGGTGACGTCACCAGGTATTTTTCAGAAAGAAAAGGACATTTCCTCCATAGGGATCTGGTAATGAGGCTGAGAATGTGGGGAGTAAGGAAAGAAGAGGGGAAGAAAACCTTAGAGCCAGAGCCTGGGGTGGGGGCGACATGCTCTCCCTGGCTCTGCAAAAGACCCCTGGTCAATCTCAGCCTGAGAGTCCACTCACCTGGGCTTGCAGGAACAGAGAGAATCATGTCTGTGCTGCAGACCCACACGCCTGGCGGGGAGCCGCGGCCCAGCTGGAAGAGAGAGCACAGGACACCCCCAATGGATCTATTTCCGGATGACTGTGGCTCCCTCTGGGACTCTGGCCCACTCTAGCTAGCCCTTGGCCTCAGAGAAGGCCTAGGGACAGAAAAGATCTTCCAATTCGACTTGCCCAAGGGAATCCATCACCACAATAAAGGAAACTGGTTGATTCCAGTCCAGCTGCCCTGGCTTTCATATAGATGTGATGAAAGATAGGGAAGGCATATGAATGATCTATTCAACCACCTCCTGACCCTAGTGTCCTCTAGCAATGAAGGCCTCCTCATGGAAGGGGAAGAGAGCCGGCATTTATTGACATGGGCATTGCCCTTTACAAATATGGTGCATGCCTGGAGCCGTCCCCATGGCCCCACTGCAATCTGAGCTGAGGTGAGGTAGGTGTGCAGGGAAATCTCAGGGAGGGAGACAGCCCTTGTGGTGAGCACTCAGGTGAGACCGAGGAGAGTTCGACACCAAGTCACGGCCTCACCTTGTGGGTCATGATGTAGAGCAGCTCGTCCAGGTTACAGGTGAGGGACTCCACTGGGGCTGCAGGGTCCACCAGGGGAAGGCAGGTGAAAGCTCGGCCGCAGTCATCAAAGGGGAAGTCTCGGCCCTGGAAAAGGAATGAGGTCAGCCTGAGAGAGGCTGTCCTGGGGAAGCAGGACTGAGCCCTTTGGGTAGAGGGAAGGCAGAAGGGAGGACGAAAAGGCCCCACTCACCTCCCAATGTGGGCCATTTCTCTTCATGGGAGAGGGAATTCCTTACCTCCATTATCCCCCTCCTCAGACCCAGACTCCTGGGGGGGATGTCAAGAGCTTTCCTAGGGTGGGTGAAGAGCCTCTTCTCTCTCCTCCTTTCTGGGCAGAATTCTTTGGGATCATTTACCTGCAACCCTTGTCTCTAACTCCCTGTATTGGCCTTTTCCCATCTATCCCCTTACTCCTTCACCAGTGGGGTCTTCTCCCCAATGGAAGGCAGGCCAGACCAGCCTGTTACATCAGTCCTGAAGCCCCTCACAATATCTGTCTTGATCAAAAAATCTACCCCCAGGGGCAGCTAGGTGGCACAGTGGATAAATCACTGGCCCTGAATTCAGGAGGACCTGAGTTCAAATCTGACCTCAGCCACTTGACACTTACTAGCTGTGTGACCCTGGGCAAGTCATTTAACCCTCATTGCCCTGCAAAAAAAAAAAATGTACCCCCACCTGACAGGTGCTGCCCAGACCCATTCAGAGAAGCAACTAAAGCTGGGGGAACAACAGGGGCCCTGTCCCTTCTGTCCCTACCTCCAAAGAGCCTTCACCTGACTATGAGCAAAGTGACGTTCAGATGAATCAAGTACTAGAGCACCAGAATGCGGATCCCTACCCTTTCCAGCTAATCAAGGTTGGTGCCTTTATTCTCATGAATATATCTGACTCTTGGTTCTCTGGATGGAGGACAGAAATAGGCTGGATAACAAAGGACCATAAATAAACCAAAAATCTTTTGTGCTTGGCATTGAAAATGTTGCCCATTTTCCCCCCTTGGAAGACAGAAGACTTTACTCTGGTTTATTTGAGTGGATATTAAATTGAATCTGGACTGTTCAGTTGTTCAAAAGCCCTCTACCCAAGAGGTCTATGAGGACAGCAGTGTATGACATGGCAGGGGAAGCCAAGCTGGGACAAGGCATTTTATCCAACACATCTAAGACTCCTGAATTACCCGAGAGGGGTGTGTGTGTGTGCTTCAGCGAGATCCTCAGCCAAGAAGGTGACTCTTTCCGGATGGGGAAACAAAAGAGGCAGGGGCTGCCTTGGGAAAAAGGGGGGGCTAGAAGCCAAAGTTCCCAATTCCCTGTCTCTTTTTCTCCTCTTCCTCGTTCTCTCAGTCCCTTCATCTCTCTCCTTCCTCTCCCTCTCTCTCCTCTTTCCCTCTCCTCTCTCCTCTTTCTCTTCTCTCTCCCCTTCCTCTCTCCTCTCTCCCCTCTTTCTCTTTCCTTTCTCTCCCTCTCCTCTTTCATCTCTCTCCCCTCTCCCTCCCTCCTCTCTTTCCCTCTCCTCTCTCTTTTTCCTCTTTCCTCTCTCCCTCTCCTCTTTCACTTCTCTCCCCCTCTCTCTTTTCTCTCCCTCTCTTCTCTCTCCTCTTTCCCTTTCCTCTTGCCTCTCTTGCCTCTCTCCTTCCTCTCTCTCCCTCTCCTCTTTCATCTCTCTCCCTCTCCTCTCTTCTCATCTTTCTCTTTCCTCTCTCTCTCCTCTTTCATCTCTCTCCCCTCTCTTTTCTCTCTCTCCTCTCTTCTCTCCCCTTTCTCTCTTTCCTCTCTCCCCCCTCCTTTCATCTCTCTCTCCCCTCTCTTGCCTCTCTCTCTTTCCTCTCTCCCCACTCTCCTTTCTTTGTCTCTCTTCTCTATCTTTCCTCTCTCTGTCTCTGTCTCTCCATCTCTGTCATCTGGCTCTCACCCACACCACTGAGCCTTCTCCTGATGAAGCCAATGAGCCCCTTCTCACAATAATGTTTTAAAATCCATACAATGAAGTACACAGGATTATAAAGGAAACCAATTACACTGAATTAGGATGTAATTTTTTCACACCTGAGTTCATGTACCCCCTGAAGCTGATCCACAAACATGGACCCCTAATCTAGGGGCTCCTCCCTCTCCCTTACCCAACTCACCATGTGCATGATAAGGATGTGGGCTGAGTGCAGGACGTCAGAAGTGACCACCTATGGGGAAATATAATGACAAAGACTCTCAGACCCAGGCTTTGCCTTATAACTGCTTCCCACTTCCACCTGACAGCCCACAGTAAGAGTGAGGAAGAGGCCCCGACTACCCACCCCAGGAGGCTCCCAAACACAAGGGAGGCAGGAGACCAGAGCAGTTACATGGGGACTCTGGCCACTTCCTGGCTTCTGGGACACTGCTCCTTCCTTATCCTTCTCAGTCTTTCCTGCTGGATTCCCCTCCTCATACTGCTGCTCAAGGGTGGGTTTCTCCCAGGTGGCTTCTGTTCTGTTCTCTTGCTACGCTCTCCCCCTTGGTGGTATCACCAGCTCCCATGGGCTCCATTGTCATCTCCAGGCAACTTGGTGCCACCATGGATAGAGTGCTGGCCTTTGGGTCAGGCACATCTAAAGTCAAACCTTACTTTAATTCCTCTCTAGCTGTGTGAGCCTGGCCAAATAATTTCATTTTCTCAGCCTCAGTTTCACCTTCTGTAAGATGGGGATAATTACACTTACCTCAGAGGATTGTTGTGAGATTTAAATGAGATAACAGATGTAAAAGTGCTCTGCAAACCTTAAAACGTTCTATAAATGCCACTATGACTCCCAAATATCCAGTCCTAATCTCTCTCCTGAACTCCAGCCCCATATTATCAGCTGTCTGCTGATCACCACCTAAATATCCAAAAGGCAGCTCATATTCACCCCAACATTTCCATCTCAAAATGATTCTTCTTCCCCCATCCTTCTTCCAAAGCCCTCCACTTTTCTGCCGATAACCCCACCATAAGTTTCACAATCTCGGAATCATTCTTGACTCTCCACTGTCCCTCATCTCCCCCCACCCCCCAAGACACAATCATATCCAGTCATTATCTGGGTCTCATCCATTCTACCCCCACAATTTCTCATATCCTGTCTTTCTCTACCCTTCACATAGTCTCCACCCTAGTTCATGCTCTCATCTTTCACCTAGACCAATTCATCTTCCCACCTCTACCTTTTCCCTCTCTGATTCATCCTTTACACAATAGCCAAATGAATAGTCTTCTAATGGATTCAATAGTGTCGTCCTTATTCAGAAATATTCAATGGGGCAGCTAGGTGACTCAGTGCCCATTTCACAGGTGAGGAAGCCGAGTCCAGCACTGGCGAACTGGTCTTGTTCAAGGTCTCATACAGACTCCGTGGAAGGTACCAGGATTATAACCCATTTCTCTGAACCTGAGCCCGAGATTTCTTCCACCAGACCAGCCGTGGTGGGGGGTGGGGGTGGAGGGGTAGCATTGAACTCACTGTGTAGCCCGCCTGGGCACTCAGGTGCTCTGCAGCCACCAGGAGGGCATTTAGAGTGGCTCCTCCACTGCCCACCTGAGCCTCCGGATCCTCCACCGTGAGCAGGATGGTCCCTCGGGGCACCTGCTCCCGCTTCTGCCGCACCTCCAGCTCTGTGACCAAAGCAAAGCATCGTCACATCCTTCTCCCTCACCCCACCCCCAGCTCCCCAGCTCTTCTCCCCGGAGCCTCCTCCAGCTGCCACAAGAAGTGTGCCAAGCGTGACCGGAGCCAAAGGCTTATCAGTGTCACCACTCCACCCAAGGAGGGCGGTGTTGGTTTGGGGGGAAGATGTCCAGATTTATGACAGGGATCGGAGGGAATCTTGATGGAGAAAACTGAAGGGGTACTAGCATAAAGGATGGGATGGGATGAGATGAGATGGGATGGAGCGGGATGGGGCTGAGTTGGAGGCAAGAGGCTGGCCTGCAAGGCACCAGCACCGAGGTTGCCCCAAACACTTGGCTGCTGCTTGACTAACATCAGAGCCCACCTTCTCTTCCTGAAAGTCTTCCTGAGCCTTTGCCACCTGTTCCCAACCAGCTGACAGCAAATAGTTCTTCCAAGCAGCTGGTTAATTAGCGCCCTCCCCCCAGGCCAAAACTACTTTGTCGTGAATCTGTGCATATTTTCTATTTACTTATCTGGGTTTATATTTTGCATTTAATGATCTAAAAGGCAGCGGTGTATACTGAAGAAAGCTGGCCTCCAAACCAAATCAGGGAGACCCCAGTTAAGTTTCTCCTCTCACAAATACTGACTGTGTGACTCCCGGACAAGTCTCTCTGTGCTCTAGGCCAGTGGTTCTTGAAGAGGGGTGTATGCTAAAATGGAAATGTTGTGCATGATTGCATATGTGTAACCTATATCTGACCGTTTACCATCTCAGGGAGGGGGAAGGGAAGGGAAGATGGGAGGGATAGAATTTGAAACTCAAACTGTTTTTAAAAGTTTTAAAATTGTTTTTAACATGTAATTGGGGGAAAAATAAAATATGTTAAATCATAATAAAGGAGGAGGTCTAAAGAGGTGCAGCTATGTGATACATCAGCCCTGGAGTCAGGAAGACATTAGTTCAAATCCAGCCTCAGACCCTTACTAGCTGTGTTACCCTGGACAAGTCACTTAACCTCAATTGCCTTTTAAAAAAAAAGAAGTCTAGGGACCCATGGGGATCCCTGAGAGCTTTTCAAGGTCAAAACTATTTTCACAGTAATACTAAAAGTTTTTAAAATTTTTAATATGGCAAATATTGATAGATATAATTCATATAAACGAAAGCTCTTTGGCAATGGGGGCCCTCAATAATTTTTTTTTTTTTTGCAGGGCAATAGGGGTTGACTTGCCCAGGGTCACACAGCTAATAAGTGTCTGAGGACAGATTTGAACTCAGATCTTCCTGACTCTTAAGCCTGATGCACCACCTAGCTACCCCATATTTCCAGCCCTACCACCCAACCACAGTGACTGGCCTGAAGGAAATTCTTAATTAATGTTTAATGAGGGTGAGCCAGTGACCCAAAAGACAAGAACTAATTGGCAACAGCTGCTGGTCCCCCTCCAGGCCTGGGGCTGGGTGTGCTGGTGTCTCCTTTGACACGGAGCTGGTTAGCATTCTTGGAGGTTGGGGATGACTGGAGGGAAGTGTCCTGGGAGGTGCTAGGCTCAGCACCTAGGGGCCAGTTACCACTTCCCTGTCTCATCGATGAAGGGCATTCTTCCCCACGGGTAAATGCCAGGTGCCGTCTAAGCCTAGACTTCCTATAAAAGAAGAGGTCAGAGCGACCTAGCTCCAAAGCTGAAAAGGACGCCAGAGGCCAAGTCCAGCCCCCTTGGGTTACAAATAAGGAAACTGAGGCCCAAGGGAGGTTTAGTACATTGCCCAAGGTCACACAGCTAATGAGCCTCAGAGGTAGGATTGGAACCCAGACCCTCTCAACCTAAATCCAGGGCTCTTTCCATGTACTAGGCTGCTCCTTGTGGGATCTGTCTTTACAGAACGAAGTGTCAAACGCAATCAAGCTAGGGACAAGAGAGGATGTGCTGGCCGCCATCAGGGAGAGCAGGCCTGGGGGACTAGGCATCCTCTGGGGGCTGCTCCCCACAACATCAGGGAGAAGAGAGAAGTAACCTTATGAAAAGGCCCCCCATGAGATCCCACCCCAAGCTGGGGGGAGGGGAAGAGATGACTGCTTAGCATGCCTCCCCGCAGACCCCCCACCATGGAAGCTGCACCACAGATGGATAGATCAGAGTCAGCTGATCGGGCCAGGCAGCCCCGCTGGGGGTCTTAGGAACAGCAGAAAGATCCCACATGGTACATCTCCCAAGTCCATAGCAATACTTTATGCTGCTCTGATGGGCTCCTGCAGTTCTGTTTGTCTCCCTCGTTAGACTGTAAGTTCCTGGAGTGCAGGGCAGTCTTTTTGCCTCTTTTTATATCCCCAGTGCTTAGCACACACAGTGGCTGCACATAGTAGGTGCTTAATAATGTTTATTCATTGACTCATCCCCCTCCCAGACTGTGAAGTCCATAAGAGCATGAAGCCTGTGTCCTCTCAACCCTGTATTTCCTCCAGTGCCTAGCCCGGTGCTCTGCATGTGTGAGTATGCCCATAGCATTTATCACTGTGATGGAGCTGGTTACCCGTGATCCCTCTTTCCCTGACCTACCCATGGGCATGGAGGTGCTGGGACTGTCCCCTGGGGCCTGTTAGAAGTGGGGGAGGGGAGCCACCTACCTTCTGAAATGCATAGACACTGTTCTTGTACTGGCATGTCAGGGACAATTACTGTCCAATCGACAACCCCTCCAATGCTCCATCCAGCCAGAGGCCCCAGATTGTTTGACCTGGAAAGAGAAGAGACTCTCAGAGAGACTGCACTGAGGTAGGTACTCACTCCCTGTCTATGGGGGCTGGCTGAAAGTTTCCCAGGCTCTAGATCAAAGCTTCTTAAACTGTGGGCCACAGCCCATAGCTGAATGTGGGAGTCACAGTAAAAGGTTATCTGTAGGGGCAGCTAGGTGGATAGAGCACCAGCCCTGGATTCAGGAGGACCTGAGTTCAAATCCGGCCTCAGCCACTTGACACTTACTAGCTGTGTGACCCTGGGCAAGTCACTTAACCCCAACTGCCTCACCAAAAAAAATTAAAATAATTAAAAAAAAAAAGGTTATCTGTACCTATTTTATATACTCATATACCCGGAGTTGTATAAAAATTTCTGTCAAAAAGGGGTCATGAGTGGAAAAAGTTTAAGAAACCATGGGCTAGGGCACTATCCCTGCAGCTTCCTGGCACCAGGATTTTTAGAACTAAGGAAGGTATTTATAGGAAATAAACCAACAAAGACCAAAAAGTCTAAGTCAAGGGGCAGCTAGGTGGCACAGTGGATAAAGCACTGGCCTGGATTCCAGAGGACCTGAGTTCAAATCCAGGTTTCAAACACTTGACAATTACTAGCTGTGTGACCCTGGGCAAGTCACTTAACCCTCATTGTCCCCACACACACACACACACACACACACACACACACACACACAAAAAGTCCAAGTCAAATGATGGTTTCCTGCAGCGCAGGGACACAGGTGGACTTGGGCCTCCTCCCCAGAACCAGGTAGATGATCTTAGCACATGTATCATATACATGTCATATGTACACACAGCATCTATGTCAGACACACACCAATTAGACAACAGGTAACCTCAGTGGGGCCCTGCCCAGGCTCAAGACATCTCAGGGTACAGGACAGTAAGGAGACTGGACAAAGGACCTGGGAATGAAGGAATCCAGTGTCTGTCCCAGTGAAATCCTCCAAGGGACCAAAGTCTGGACGGAGTCCCAGGTTCAGCTCAAAGCCCACCTTCTGCAGGAGCTGCTGGGGCCTTCCTCACTGGGGTTAACCTCCACCTAACTGGTGTGTGTCTTACATGTTAGCACACACATGTTGTATATATACATACGATCTCTATAGGTATATATACACATATGATCTCTGTGTGGTGTATATATGTATATACACATATACATATATATTATAGGTGTCTATATAGGTACATGTTGCTTTTTCCATTAGAATAGGGTTCCTTCAAGGACAGGGACTGTTTTTGCCTTTCTGTTTTCAGTGTTTAGCACAGATAGTGCCTGTCACATGATAAATGTTTAATCAATGTTTGGGGATTAGATTACAGAAGCTTCATGGCACAGTGGATAGAGCTCTGGCCTGGATTCAGGAAGAACTGAGTTCAAATCCGGTCTCAGATGCCATCTAGCTGTGTGACCCTGGGCAAGTCACTTCACCCTGTGTGCCTCAGTTTCCTCATCTGTAAAATGAGCTGGAGAAGGAAATGGCAAATCACTCCAGTATCTCTGCCAAGAAGACCCCAAATGGGGCCGGACATAACCAAAAAAACCAAACAGTGCTTTGATTGACTGAAATGAGACAAATGGATGAGGCCAGCCTGAAAAGACAGTTTGTAGAGGATCCATGTTCTCTCATGACTATAGGGAAGAGTGAGGAATAATAATGATGATGGTTTACTTTATACTTTAACATTTGCTGAGCACTTTACTTATATGCATAATAATATAATGGTCATAGCAGCATTTATATAGTTTCTCAAATTTGCAACGTGATTTACCTGTTAACACATTTGATTGTCACAACCCTAGGAGGTAGATATTATAGTTGTTATTTTCTCCACTTTACAGAGGAGGAAACAGGCTGAGAGAAAGGCAACTTGCCTGGGGTACCACAGCTAGTAAGGGGCATTTGAACTCAGATCTTCGGGACTCCAATCACTGCTAGTAGTAAGGGAAAGAACGCTGAGCTAAAAATCCATGGAAGACTTGGAGTCAAGGGCTGGAAAGGACTTGAAAGAAGCCTAGCCCAGCCCCCACCCAGTTTTAAAGATAAGGAAACAGGCCCAGAGAAGGAAGTAACAAAGGTTCTAGTTTCCCTCCTTCCCCCACCCAACACAAGATGGAAGGGAATTCTTGGGTCACCTGGCACTACTCCCTCATTTTAAGGAAATTGAGACCCAGAGACGTTGTCATTTACCCAGAGTCACATAGCAATAAGTGGCAGGGAAAGAATTTGAACCCAGGTCCTGGGATTTCATGGTTTGACACTGAAATCACCTGGGGCAAGTCACCGATCCCTATTGGGTCCTGGCTTCCATTTCAGGAAAACCCAGGGGGCGGAGGTGAGCTGGACCAGGTGACTCCAAGGTCCCTTCCAGCTCTGACATCCTGTGTTAGTTACATCCTGGGCTCTAAGTAAGCAAGGTCTCTTCTTGCTCTGCACTCCATCTTCTACGGGCCCTTGTGGATCAGAGACATGGGGCTGGAAAGAAGCACCCCATCTAGTCCAACACACCCCCAGTGCAGGAACCCCTTCTTTTGCCTACTCCCTGGCTTCTGCCTGTTGCTCAAGCTTCAAAAGGTACAGGCAAATTATTTGACCCTCTGGGAAACTTTTCAAGAAAAATAACGAGCAGGCCAGGGGTCTGAGACTTTCTGTATTGGTGGCTCTCTCTGGCAATCCGATAAAACCCCTTCTCAGACAGAATAATATTTTTAAATGCAAAAATAAAATGCATAGTATTACAAAGGAACCCATTTACTGAACACCATTCAGTCATTCATTTATTTGGTGAGGCAATTGGGGTTAAGTGACTTGCCCAGGGTCACACAGCTAGTAAGTGTCAAGTGTCTGAGGCCAGATTTGAACTCAGGTCCTCCTGAATCCAGAGCTGGTGCTTTGTCACTGCACCACCTAGCTGCCCCTGAACATGATTATTTTAAAAAATAATTTTTTATTAAGACAAACTCACAGCTTCTGTTTAAGAACCCCCACCTGACGGCTTTACTCATTAGCAGCCTAACCTTCTGGTTTCCATAGGCAGAGAGGATGGTTCAGAGAAAGCCAAACCAGTCTGCCCCAGCCCTGTACCTGAATCTGCCTTCCAGGACCCAGGTTCCCTCCAACTCCTTAAATTACCCAATCATCTTTTTATTTTTGTTTTTTTGTGGGTTTTTGTGTGGCAATGAGAGTTAAGTGACTTGCCCAGGGTCACACAGCTAGTAAGTGTCAGTGTCCGAGATCACATTTGAACTCAGGTCCTCCTGAATCCAGGGCCAGTGCTTTATCCACTGTGCCACCTAACTGCCCCTCCAATCATCTTTTAAAATGGAAATCTGGATTATAAACCTTTCCTCTACTTCCTTAAACAGAGCAGAAGGAATTTAAGTCAAACTTGTTCAGTCTAAATAGTCTTTGTTCAGAGGTCCTTCCCAGGACCAGTATTCTATGATTAAATAGCTCTGAGGAGTATAGGAAACATCTGGGTCTCCCATTGATCATTAGATATGAATTCTTGAAGGGTGGAGAGGATGATGTAAGTATGTGCCTGTGCCCCTTTTGTTCCAGGGGTTCTGAAAACAGTGGCTGACTGGGAGATTCCCAGCATGACTAAGATCAGCCTGGCTGGCTCCCTCAGCTCCTCCAAGTCTGGAATGGGAGAGAAGAGCCAGGCCTGAGTTAGATTTCTGATTACAAAGAGGGTCTCTCCCAGACTTGGCCAGACCTCAGCAGGATCCTGGGAAAGGCTGAGAGCAGGCACACCTTGAGAAAAGCCTAATAAGCATTTTTAAACAAGGTGCAGGTCAAAGTGGGGCCAAGCAGCCCAGGACACAGGAGCCATTAGTTTTCTCTTCTGCAGTTTCTACCATGAGTACTTAGCCTTGGTTAGTGGCAGTCCACTAGTCACGCATCATTACCATTAATAATATATCATCATGACCTTTTCAATGGGGCTTTCCAAACATGCCTCTACATTTCTCAACATCCCCATTGGCCTTTTAAAAGGAAAAGAGTTCAAGGGATTTTACTTTTTGTTACTTCTGCCTCAGTTTCCACATTTGCAAAATGAGTAGAGGTGGAGCCTATGAGTAGACTCACAACCTGCAGTTTTTTAATAGGCAGCTAGGTAGTAAAGGGGGTATAAGACTTGGGAGTCCCAATTGACCAGAGTTCAAATCTGGTTTCACACACTTACTAGCTGTGTGACTCTAGGCAAGTCATTTCACTGCTGCTGGCCTCAGTTTCCTCAGCTGTAAAATGGAGATAATAATAGTAACTACCCCTCCAGGGTTGTTGTGATGATCAAATAAGCTCACATTTGTACAGTGTCCAAGCTTCAAAGTGCTGTATAAATCCTAGCCATTAATAAAGTGGCTGCTTTGAGCAGAGAATGCAAAACTGAATAACCCTGATGTGGAATGGATATAGGATCAAATCGATCATGAGCTGTCCCAAAAGAATTACAAGACCCAGTGACTCAGTTTCCCAAGTCATTTATATTAGGCTTTGGAAAATATTATATAGACTAATGTTCATTTTGAAGCGCAAGGTTTGGGACATATTGTATAGTTTTCTTAATTAATTTTTATATTTATTTTTACAGAAAAAGGCCAGGTGAGATCATCAGCTCATGAATGAACCTGGTAGTGATCATCTCCAGACCAACCCTTTCATTTTTTTTTTTTTTTTTGGTGAGGCAATTGGGGTTAAGTGACTTGCCCAGGGTCACACAGCTAGTAAGTGTTAAGTGTCTGAGGCCGAATTTGAACTCAGGTACTCCTGACTCCAGGGCCGGTGCTTTATCCACTGCGCCACCTAGCTGCCCCCAACCCTTTCATTTTACAGATGAGGAAACTGAGGCTCAGAGATTAAGCCTCTAGTCCAAAATCAGACAGGTAGATAGCTGAGTCAGGATTTGAACCCACGTGCTCCTCAGGGGCCAGAAGCCCAGCCCACGAAAAGCAGGAAGTGGGACGTGGGCAGACAGCTCACCCCCAATTCCCCACCCCACCAGATCGGGTGGGATTTGGGCACAGCGGTTCGGGGAGCAGAGTGAGAGGGCAGAGAAAGGAGGTGCAGATTTAAGACTTTGATCGGCACTCCCCACATCCACCCCTCCCATCTTCCAGGTGCAAACTTCTGGTCTGGAGACAGGCAGGCAGGTTCTGCCCTGGGGAGGGGGGGGTTGGTGGAGAGACGGCCTAAAAACCCCAGAACCCGAGCAATAGGTTCCCCCTGCCTCTGCCTCGCAGCTTTCAGGCACCTGTGGCATTCGCACCCCCTACCCCTCACCCCTCACCCCCGCCCCCCTCCACTAGCACACGTACCTCCCACAGCCAGGCTCCTGGGTAACATAGGTCCTTTAATTCAATCCGGCCCCTCCCCAGAAAAGGATTCACGAGGGCATCTTGGGAAAATGGAGTTCTCCTCCTCCCCTGGCTTTAACCTCGACTCCCAACGGCGTCGCGCGGCAGTCCTCCACGAAGCGGGAAGAGGAGACAAGGTGTATCTTCTCGTGTTGGTACCCTCCCCAAAAGGCTTCAGAACTTGCCCGGAGGCTAAAGGGGCAAGGGAGGACCCCTGGATCAGACAAGGAAACTACAACTCCCAGAAAGCCCTTTCGCCTCCGCCCAGAGCCTCGCCAAGAACAGGCCCCACCCCCTGGGTTGCAGCGCTCCCGGGGCTTCCACGTTTTCCCGGGTCTAAGTCAATTTTGGCAGAGTGGCTCGAGCCCCGGGGTTGTTACTGTAGCAGCTCACTGTTACAATCATGACCTTGTTTTAACCTAGGGGAACGCCCAAAGTCCACTTGGTCCCCTCTTCTTGGGCTTTAGGAAGTTTATCAAATGGGATAACTCATAAAAAGCGCTTTGCAAAACTTAAAACTGACATTAATGACTATCTCTACATAATTCCTGACCCCTTTGTGATTGAGGCAAAATCCAATTTACTGGAAATATTTCGGTCAGGAAGCATTAAACATTTAAGCTTTAAGTAGCTTAAAAACTTTTACAAGACTTTGGGGACTCCAGGTCATGCGGGCGGGAAGTTGAGGAAAGAGCCCACTTTTTCTTGAGACTTTCCTCCTTTCCAAGATGTCTATTGAGCCGATGATTCCTCAATGTGTCCCTCCACTGCCACAGCTCAGTCTTCCTAAAAAGTGGGCTGGAAATGCTCAGAACTTTTCTCCCCTAGGTTCGGAGAGAGCGTTTTTTCTAAAAATCGCTTTGGGCGTGACCCGGATCCTAATCGCTAACAAATCTCACTATTGCATAGATTTTTTCAAGGAAGCAGGAAACTCCTGTTCATTCTCAGGAGTGATTCGGTTAAATTCTTGGCCAGTGCTGGTGGTTTAAACTCTGTCTGCACACTATAAACCCCAAAAAACACCTCTTTTAACTCTGACTCTGCTTCCTCTTAACGTATTTACATAAGAGGAAACTGAGGCAACAGGGTAAAGTGACTTGCCCAGGGTCACACAGGCTGGTAAATGTCTGAGGTCAAATTTGAACTCAAGAAGATGAGGCTTCCTGACTGACTCCAAGCCTGGTGCTTTGGGCTACCTAGCTGCCTATTTTGGTTGCACAGAATTGCCCTAATGTAAAATTGTTTAACTGTGGTTGTTCAGTCCTGTCTAACTCTTGATCCCATTTGAGGTTTTCCTTGGTAAACATACTGAAATGGTTTGTCATTTCCTTCTCCAGCTCCTTTTATCAGTGAGGAAGCTGAGACAAACAGGGCTAAGTGATTTGCCCAGCGTCACACAGTTAGTAAGTGTCTGAGGCCAAATTTGAACTCCTGTCTTCCTAACTCCAGGCTGGGTGTTCCATCCCCTGCAGCACCCTCGATGCCCAGAACTTGTTAAAGCTATTCTTTCTAATTTGATTAGATTTAGACAATAAACGCTTGCTTGATGCCAGGCACTGTGCTCTATTTTGGAAATATAAAGACAATGTGGAAAAAGTCCCTGGAAAAACCAAAGGAATGCCCATCCATTGGGGAATGGCTAAACAAGCTGTAGTATATGATGGTGATAGAATATTATTTGTGCTATAAAAAAAAATGACAAGCCGGATGATTTCAGAAAGGTCTGGAAAGACTTGTATGACCTGATGTATAGTGAAGTAAGCAGAACCAAGAGAACATGTGCATAGTGACAGCAATATTGTTTGATGAAGAACTGTGAAAGACTTAGCTGTTCTCAACAATATCATGATCCAAGACGATCCCAAAGGAGTAGTGATGAAACATACTATCCACCTCCAAAGAAAGAATTGATATTGATGGAACACAGCCTGGAGCATGCAACTGTTCACTTTCTTTCATTTTTTTCTTGTATTCAAGTTTTCTATACAAAATGACAAATATGATAATGTTTTACATAATTGCACATGTATAATCCATATATGATTGCTTACTGCTTCAGGGGAGGAGGAGGGGAGGGAAGGAACAAGGGATACAAATTGGAACCCAAAACTATAAATAAAAATGTTTATTAGTAGGGGCACCTAGATGGCACAGTGGATGGAGCACCGGCCCTGGAGTCAGGAGGACTGAAAGAAAAAAATGGAAATCATGACGAGAGGTGTAAGGAAATTGGGTACAAGGCAGGAGTTTGTGGAGTCCTATGGTGAGACTGGAGCAAGAAACAGAAAAAGGAATGCATAAGGCATTGGAGGAAGGGTAGAACAGTGCCAATAGTCTGCTGCTGGGATAAAACAATTTATGTCAAGGGGAGGAATTCCTTTTTTTATTCCCCTACCTTGTCTACTTTTCACTCTACACAGAATGGGATGGATGCAGTGCTAGGATAGATAGAATTTGTCCACAGACATGTTGAAGTGGCTCCAATTTATCCTTTGGTTTCCACCTACCTAGGTGGCAAAGTGGATAACACTTTGGGCCTGGAGTCAGGAAGACTTGTCTTTGTGAGTTCAAATACAGCCTCAGATACTTATTGGTTTTTGTTTTTTGGGGGTGGGACAATGCGGGTTAAGTGACTTACCCAGGGTCACCAAGCTAGTAAGTGTCAAATGTCTGAGGCCAGATTTGAACTGAATCCAGGGCCAGTGCTTTATCCACTTTGCCACCTAGCTGCCTCTTCTCAGAGACTTATTAACTGTGTGACCCTTTGCAAGTTACTTATCCCTGTTGGCCTCAGTTTCCTCATTTGTCAAGTGAGCCAGAGGAGGAAATGGCAACCCACTCCAGTCTCTTTGCCAAGTGAATCCCAGATGTCGTCATGAAGAGTCAGATATGACTGAAGAACAACAATTAATCATAGTGAAGATCAAATGAGAGAATATGTATAAAGTGCTTGGCACATAGTAGGTGCTTGTTCTTCCCCACTCTTTCCTTTTCCCTTGGTCACTCCCCAACTCCCCAAGTGAGCTCACCATGGGTCAGCTTGTACCTGGGGATGAGGGGAATCCTTCTAGGTAGATAGCAGGGAGGAGGAACTAAGAGTGGGTGGTTGAGAGCTATATGTGGGTGATCAATGGATATCTGCAAAGGCTATGCAGGGAACAATCGTTGGTAACAGATCCCAGGGTAGCTGAATTATAGTATGAAATCCTTTTTGGGGGTGGATAAACTGCATGTCTTTATTGCTTAGGTCCTAGAGGAGGGGGGCTCCTAACCTGAGGGCTGTGAACTTGGTTTTAAAAATAGGGAGGGAGGAAGATATAAACTATATTTCAGTAAACTTGATTTTCTTTGTAATCCTCTGTATTTTGTGTGTTTATAAATATTATTCTGAGAAAGGTTCCGTAGGCTTCAGCAGACTGCCAAAGGGGTCTCTGGCCAAAATAAAGGACCCTTGGACTACAGGGGGCCCCTCTTCCTTCTCAGAGCACCACCTTTCCCTCCTAGACCTCCCTCTGCTTTGAGTTTATTTCAGCTACTCTATACTCTTACCTCAAACCCCAGCCCATCTGTCTCCCACCTACCTGAATTTCCTTTTCCTTCCCTTCCCTTTGCCCTTTCTTTACCCAGAGGCTCCCAAATTAGAATCCCAGGGGCTCTTGGGAAACAAGAGCTGTCACTTGGGGTGCTGACTGCCAACAATGCAGCTGGAGACAGGGAAGAAAAGTCTGCAGATGCCAATCTGGATGTGGGTCAAGGAAGCATCTGCACTCGTGGTTTCTGAGTGCATCTAAGTCAGAATAGCTTCCCCCTGATCCTCGCTCATTCCTATTATTGCCATGGGGGAGATGGTCCAGATGACCTCTCAGGGTCTTTGACCACCTGAGGAATCTGTGATTCATAGTAGTTTTCCAGAAGGCATGATCTGGCAGGGACCTCAGAAGCCACCTATGCCCACCTTTTTATTTTTACAGGGGAGGAAACTGAGGCCCAGGGAGAATGTGACTTGCCCACAGTGACACAGGTAGTAAATATCAAGGACAGATTTGAACCCAAGTCTTCTTGGGACAGTGGGTTTTACCCCCCATCATGCCTTGCTGCTCCCAGAGAGGTGGGGTATTGGCAAAAGGTCATTGGGGCGGCGGCCCCCCCCCCTCGCAAGAAGCAATGTAAGAATTCTTAGAGGGGGGTGGGATAAACTAGGAAAGCCGACTCCCTCATATTTAAGGACGTCATGAGATCATAAAGGAATAAAAGAAACCTCAGCCTTGTAAAGGGGATTTCCCTCACAGAGGGGATTTCTCATTCATAAGGGAATGTTGGAGAGGGGATTTCTGGTGCCGCTTGTTTACAAGTTGGATCAGGCAACTTCTAAGGCCCTTTTAAACTCTGTGGTTTCATGAGATTATAAATCAACTTATTTAGCTTTAAACAACTGAAATGCAGGCTTAAGAAACTAGGGCAGCTAGGTGGCAAAGTAGATAGAGCACTGCCCCTGGATTCAGGAGGACCTGAGTTCAAATCCAACCTCAGACACTTGATACTTACTAGCTGTGTGACCCTTGGCAAGTCACTTAACCCTCATTGCCCCCAAGAAGAACAAAACAAACCAACCAAACAAAAAAGAACCAACCTAGGGATTGAACATCCTGTAACGATTGGAATAACGCCACCTGCTGGATACTTACTGTAGAGGAGTTCTGCCCATGAAGGGAACGTCTTTGAGGGCAAGACCAGGAGTCAGGAAGTGACGCGGACTAGTGGGAGGAGGAAGGAAGAGACTGGCGCTCAGTCTCGCTCCTTTTCCTCTGGACTCTGGTGGAGAAGGGAGCTAGAAATGTGTTCTCCCTTTAATAGATAGAAATCTAGGCCTTTTTCTCTCTCTTTACCAAATTCTTATTCTCCTTAATAAATGCTTAAAAGTCTAACTCTTGCTAAAGCTTATAATTTATTGGCGACCACTCATTAGATATTTTAGACAGTTTAGCTAGAATTTTAGCCCTTAACAGATGGCTGACCACGAAGAGGAAAGCTGAACCTCACTTCTGATCTTTCGGTTGGGTAAGAAATTTCCCCTATCCTAACCCTTTAAATCTGAAGTACTACTGAATTGCCAGGTGTTTTCCCTTTAATTTTTTTTCGAATGGACCTTTTAAACTCCCTAATTACCCTATTTTTGATTTTAGTCTGTTTAAACCAGACAAATGGGAGATAAGATCATGTTAATGCTTTGTTTTTGTGGATTTTCTATTTTTCTTTTTATTTTTGTTAAAAGAGCCAGCAACTTACTCACACAAGGAAATATCTCTCCCTCTCCCAACCATGCTTTTTCAGAGAAACCTGAAGAGATTCCCGCAGCTTTTCCCAGTTCTAACACTAATTGTTGCTTTAATTTTGCATGCCTGGAGGCAATGACCCACCCTCTAGAAGCTTTTAATCCCCTAGCACCTGGAGGCAAAGTGGGGGAAGAGGAATCCAGGCCTGAGTTCAAAATCAAGTCTGATTCAAATTGTGCTGGTCCCTCCCCTCCTCTCCAGACCCCACCCTCTACTCCTCCCATGGCCAAGCCCATTGCTTCCCCTGCCTGGGAAGTCCAGAGATCTAATGCTCATGCGCAACTTTCTCTAACTACATTTGCAGTTTCAGGCTCAGCCCTTCCCCAGCCTGGCTGTGCTTTTGAGACAATCTTAGAAAACTCTTTAAATTCCAGATATGCTCGTTTTGCTCATAATTTTGCTAACCTGCTTTTGTCTTTAATTAGTAATCTTATAAAGCATTTGTATGGTGAAAAGACTGACAGACAATATAGAGGGGTTAAAGAAGAAAACTTAAGCTGAATAAGAATGACAACCATCAACATAGTTCAAGACTCTGCTTCTTTTGCCATGGAAGGGTATATATATTAGAGAAATGTAGAAGTAAGCAGCAAGGTATTGATATGAGTGTTGGGGATTTTAGATATCGGAATCAAAAGTGTTCTGAATTTACTCAGAGTAGTAATAGTATCAGTTCAGAGGTTACATAGGATTTCTATGCTATCACATATACATTTGAAATTAATGGTATGGGTTTATTTTCATAGAGATTTTCATGCTTTTGAGATTGTGTTTTATATTTAGTTTTTAAAACAAGGAGAATATTTGTAAAAGCTTTTTATAGTCATGCGATTCAAGTTTATATTTTGTAATACTCGTTAATATTAAGTTCATGCTCATTTAGATTTCCTTAGTTTGAATTTCATTGTCTTTTATTGTTCCATGTGTATTTTTTTCTATTCATCTCTAATTTTGAAACATTGCAAGATGGTTTCGATTTCATAATACAATGTTAATTCTAGGAGTATTGTGCTCCCATATTCTGAGTTGTTTGTTTTTGCTATTTTTTTTCTCTCAACTGATTATTTGATCAAACTCTTTAAAGTATTTCCCTGGCAAATTGGTTGCCATGGCAAGTGTAAATTGATTCTAGAAGTATTATTTTTGATAAGCATATTCAAAAAAAAAAAAGAGGGGAACATTTGTAAAAGTTGTCTTTGAGATTGTGTTGTGCTTTAACTTGTATTTAAATAAATATGTTCAGATTTTTCAAAAAAGTAATTGTATGCTAAGTAAAAAAAAAGGTATTATTTGAAATTGTTGCATAATTATATATTATATTCTGAGTCAAGATGTATTCACATTTTTTGCAATCATTTATTATCCTCAATTTTTAAATCCATATGAGACTTGGATTATGGGAACTTATCATTTAAGACATTAATTGCCTTTATTCTGAGTTATCAGATGCCAGTTGGCCAAGATGCCATCCAATCACAAGAGGAATACATGCAAGAGCAGACACTGAACTGTCACATGAGGGGAGACATGCATGAAGTCAAGGTATGGCCAAGGGAACGGCTTTTGACAAATGTTGAGGTTGGATTCTCTTGGTTTAATATTTTATTTTATTTTTCCCCACAATATTGTACAGATGGCTGGAAGTATTGATCCCACCCATCTCACTTCTACACCTGGCTTCTATGCTCCCTCCTATATGTCTGATGCCATGGACATCTCAATCCCATGCATCTGATTAAGTCTGACTCAGTTTCTTCCAATATGTTCGGTGGCATGGACATATATTCCATCCACCTCTTTTAAGCCTGGCATACTGTATGGGCAGTACATATTGCTCAAGTGTGGGAATGCTCATATCCCATCATTTCTCTGTTCTTTTATGGTAACCCCCATAATTATCTCAGGTGTCATGATAAATAACAGTGTTGAATTTGGCCTTGACATCTGTTACTAATTATATTAGATTTTAAAATTTCTCATAATGGCATGAGGATAATTAGGCAGATGATGCAAAAAGTGATGAAACAGATAAAAATTATTTTTAAAAATTAATATCGCAGCAATTGTCTTCTCAAATACCCTCCATAAGGGGGGACTATAGTAATATTATAATTTTAAAGAATGGTTCAATTTTTGTTTTATTATATGTTTCATGTGTAACAACTAAGATTCTGAATTCCCTTAGACATGTTTTTGAGAACTTTCATTGTTTGATTTGATTATTGACAAAGCTATTTTAAAGTTCTGTTAAGCTCAATTTTGTAGGAAATTTTCCTGGCTGATTACCAGCATCCACACATCAACCCCTGAAAAGACTTCCATTCCACGACTACACCTAGAGGACATCTGAGAAAAGACTTTCAGAGACTTAAATGAACAGTTTGATTTGTTCTTTTTGTTGGTTTTTTTCTCTTTCTGTTATAATATGCACCATCTGTAACATGTATTCTCTGCAGAGGCCCTCCCTTTGCAAGACTAATGTCAAAGCGTCGGTTCATGAGGACAAAAAAAAATCGCCCCTCTGGAAAAAACTTTCCTCTCTTCCTTTTCTATATTGTTGTTCACATATTATTAGTTAGCAATAGTTATCATATTGTTTTTACTGTTCCGTCAAGGAAACATTTTGTTTCTTGAGGAACAACAGGGGGGACTGTAACGATTGGAATAACGCCACCTGCTGGATACTTACTGTAGAGGAGTTCTGCCCATGAAGGGAACGTCTTTGAGGGCAAGACCAGGAGTCAGGAAGTGACGCGGACTAGTGGGAGGAGGAAGGAAGAGACTGGCGCTCAGTCTCGCTCCTTTTCCTCTGGACTCTGGTGGAGAAGGGAGCTAGAAATGTGTTCTCCCTTTAATAGATAGAAATCTAGGCCTTTTCTCTCTCTTTACCAAATTCTTATTCTCCTTAATAAATGCTTAAAAGTCTAACTCTTGCTAAAGCTTATAATTTATTGGCGACCACTCATTAGATATTTTAGACAGTTTAGCTAGAATTTTAGCCCTTAACAATCCAAAGGACCCATTATCATTACCACTTACCCCTTAGCTCCTTTCAACTCTTGGAGGCATTTGGACCATCAGGAAGCCATTGTGCTGCAAATCAGGTGGGGAATGTGGGGTTCGACCTCTGCCTTCTTTGAGAAATTGAGGACAAGGCAAAGAGCTGGAAATAATAATCACTAGCATTTATATAGCCCCCCTTAAAGTTTGCAAATCTCATTTGAACTCCACCACAATTCTACAAGGCAGCTAGGTGGCGCAGTAGATAGACGCTAGAGCTGAAGTCAAGACCTCAGTTCAAATCCAGCTTCAGACACTTAGTAGCGGTTTGACCCTAGGCAAGTCACTTAATCTCTGTTTGCTTCAGTTTCCTCATCTTCAAAATCGGGGTCCTAATTATAGCTAACATTTATATATATTGCTTTTTAAGATTCGCAAAGCTATTGAGAAATAGCATCTCATTATATGCTTAAAAGAAGCCTGGCTGGTAGGTGCTGTTATCATCGGCATTTTAGAGATGAAAAGAGGGCAAGTGACTTAGCCATGTGTTATGCAAAATTTAATGATCTAGATACAAATGAGATGGCTAATAAATATAAAAACCCCAGGATTTGATAGAGATGCCTTATTATCCAAAAGAATCTTATGAGACCTTGTCTTAACAAGATCAAAATGCCCTCCCACTAAACCCAGAAAATATGCCAATGAGTGTTAAGCAAACCTCAGAGTTATTCAGGTGTTACATATCATTTGCCTCTCCAAATTTCTGGAAGTTTATAGCTAGCAGATAGGCTCTTCTCTACAGTGACTACCTTCCCCAGGATAACTGGTAGATTCTATGGCTCTCTAACGAACACCTTCGTCTGCTGGAGCCATTCTGTTTTTTCCTCCCCAATACTTATAAAAATATCTGGGCATCCTTATCTGTGACAACCCCTTTTCAATAACATACTCTTATATTGCTTGTTTTCAAGTTTGAGCAATTAAACTGATTTGTACTTCAAATACTCTTGTCTTACTGTTTGCTTTTAAGTTGAATTATCAAGCTGATTTGTATCATGCTAATGAAACTGATAAAATGAGTCAGGAAAACCAAAAGTTAATCTGTCTGGATCTGATTGATTTACCAATAGAGACTTGGTCTGTAACCATTGAGCAGAGAAGGTTTAAATATTTTCACTAACAAAGGAGTTTTGAGCTTCTTCTTTGGAAGGAGTATCCACATGTACGTCCCTGCTTGTTAATGGGACAATAAACTGGTGTTTTCCTAACTGCTCTCTGATCTGTTCTGTGAATTTCTCACTGTTTTCCGTAGGAGACAATTATGAGAATTTATTTTTTCACACATGGTTGCTCAGTTATTAAATGTCAAGAGACAGGACCTGACCCCACGTGTCCCTGACTTCAGATGCAGCCTTCTGTCCAGGGCACCAGTAGGTTTTCCCCACCTTACTGCTATGAGACCCCTTAAGAAAATTGTTCCTACTTTCAGTTTGCTATCAAAACAATGGGGAAGGCAGAGATTTTCTGCAAGGCTGGTATGAAAAGGCTTGAGAATTGTGATATTCACAGGTTACTCAATGTGATTTGGTGGAAGGAATCAAAGACTTGGATTCAAATCCCACCACTGACACCTGAATTTTGTAACTTGCTGGATCTGTAATCCACAGATGTGGAGGTTGGTCACTTTCTCCTGACATTGCAAGGTGACCAATGGAGCACATGGGTTATCATTCTCTCCAAGACACACTTTTCTCACCTATGAAATGAGTTAATTTCCATTATCTCTGAGATCCTTCTAACTCTAGTCTCAGACTGTAAGCACCCTGAAGGCAAGACGATGTTTTCTACTTTTGCTTTTTCCATAGGATCTAATATAGGGCAGTGCATATGGAAGCAAGTCAGTAAATACTTACAGATGGCTGACTGTTCAGGAAGCAACCTGAATTCTGGAATTAATGTCACTGGGAAAGCTTTCTCAAAGTGATCTTATTAAGCCATGTCACCCCCTACTCATTAAACTTCAGTGGTTCCCTATCATCCTCAAGATAAAATCCTCTGTTGGGTGTTGAAAACCCTTTACAACCTGACCCTATCCTGCCTTTCTAGTGTCCTTACACCCCATGTACTCTATGATGCAGGGACACTGGCCTCTTTCCTGTTCCATGAACAAGATATTCCATCTCTGTAATCCAGGTGTTTTCTTTGGTTGACCCCATGCCTGGAATGTTCTCAATCCTCAACTCCTGACTTCCCAGTGTCCTTCCAAGTCCTAGCAAAAGTCCCATCTTCTACAGGTAGCCTTTCCTGAAGTCCCTTAAATCTAGTGCCTTCCCTCTGAGGAGAGCATCTAATTTATCCTTTATCTTGTTTTTGTACATTTTTTCCCCTGTTGTGATCTCCTTAACAGTAGGGGCAGTCTTTCACACCCCCCCCCTTTTTTTGTATCCCTGTGAGAAATAGGTCTCCTCTCAATGTGGATATAACAATCAGTCATACTCCCCCTGACCTGTTTGTAGGACAAAGGTCTCAGATCCCCTCCTCCCCCTCAGGTTAACAAGGTCACATGGTTCAAGGAGCCCTGGTCTCAATAAGGTCCTCTCCAGAGTTGTGTCCATATAAAGAAGTATAAGGTCCACTCCTGAGTTATACCCATACAAGGAAGAGGGGTGGGAATATTGCGTTCTGATTAGCTAGTTTTTTCAAGTAGATTGTAACCCCACCAGTGATGAAAAAGGGGACGGTCCATTCGAGTTAGGGACTAGGGTATAAAACAGGACCTGCAAGCCCCCTTTCTGGGCACCCACTAGCTGCACATTAGGGTGCCTCCTCATGAGAAGAAAATAAAGCCTTTGTCACTCCGCTGCTGAGTTCCTGAGAATTATTGAGAAGAGGATGGATTTTTCCCTCACAATCCCCTACCCTTAGCACTGTGCCTAACACATGCTTGTTGAGCTGGTCTGCCCCAACCTGCTTATGACACATTACTTCCCGTCATATAGCTAGACTCCACCTAAATTCCTGCCATTCCTAAATGTACCTTTATAGAATAAAGTCCTGCGGGTCCAGTAACTGAAAATGGGGGTTGCAACAAATTTGGCCACAGTAAAAAATTATGTTTAACTTTTGTGTATCTATACACTCAGGGTCATGTAAAAATTTCTTGGGCAAAAAGGCGTCAAGAGTGGAAAAAGTGGGGCAGCTAGGTGGCACAGTGGATAGAGCACCAGCCCTGGAGTCAGGAGGACCTGGGTTCAAATCCAGCTTCAGGCACTTAACACTTACTAGCTGTGTGACCCTGGGCAAGTCACTTAACCCTAATTGCCTCACTTAAAAATAAACACAAACAAACAACAAAAGAGTGGAAAAAGTTTAAGAAGCCCTGCTCTAGAGCACTGGTGACCACCCTCTCTTCCTGGATACCGGCTTCTCTCTGGATTTTCATGTCACTCCTCTCCAGTGGTCTTCCTCCCATTGTTTCTTCTGTCTCCTTTGCTGTATCATTATCCAGGTCGTACCCCTTCTTTCTCTCTGCCTTAACCTCAGGTGGTGCAGTGGTTAGAATGTCTGGAATCAGTAAGAACTGAGATCAGATCTGCCTCTCAGATTCTCACTAGCTGTGTGACCCTGGGCAAGCCGCTTAACCTCTTTGCTTGCTTCAGTGTTGTCAACTGTAAAATGGGAATAACAATGAGACAACTTTTTTAAAGAGTTTAGCCCAGTGTCTGGCATATAGTAGATACTTAATAAATGCTTATTCTCTCCCACCCCAGCCCCAAATGCAGGGTGTCTCCTAGACATTGTCTAGCAAGACTTTTACTTGGTGAGCTCATCGTTTTCCATGGGTTTAATAATCACCTCTATGCAGGTGACACAAACATTTATATATTCAGCCCTAGCCTATCTCCTGAGAGTTTCTAGTTTCTCATCACTAACAACCAGGTGGACATTTCAAACCAAATATCCTACAGGCATCTCAAAAATTAACATGTCCCAAATGGAACTCATCATCTTTCCTCCCAAACCCTCCCAAAACTTCTGAGCTTCCCTGTTCTATCAAGAGTATCATCATTCTTCCCATGATACTGTTTGCAACCTTTTGCCATCCTCTGATCCTCTCTCTTTCCTTCACGTCACAAGACTGTTTCTATTTCCATAACATCTTTCTCATCTGTTTCCTTTTTGTTACTCACACAGCCACCATCCTAGTCTAAGCTCTCCTCACCTCTCACCTGGATTATTGCAATAAACTCTTTTTTTCCCCTGGAAGCAATAGGGTTAAGTGACTTGCCCAGGGTCACACAGGCAATAGACTCTTATTTGGTCTCCCAGCCTCAAGGCTCTTTTTGCAATCCATCCTCCACACAGCATCAACAATGATTTTCATTCAAATGCTCCCTCCGCCCCTTTTTCTTGTTATTGTTTCTCCTTCCTTCTAGAAGAGGACCATGGCATTGGGAATTGATGTGATGACTTGCACTGAATTGGATTTAAGTGAGGGAAGGCTGTGCAAAATTACCAACCTCACTCTCCCCTCCAGAGCCATCTGGAGAGAGTGGCAAGATGTAGGTCAGGATGACTGGAGATGGCCCTGGATGTTTCGTTTGTTTGTTTTTGGTGAGGCAATTGGGGTAAAGTGACTTGCCCAAGGTCACACAGCTAGTGAGTGTCAAGTGTCTGAGGCCAGATTTGAACTCAGGTCCTCCTGACTCCAGGGCCAGTGCTCTATCCACTGCGCCACCTAGCTGCCCCAAGCCCTGGATGTTTTTAAAGCAATTGGGGTTAAGTGACTTGCCCAGGACCACACAGTTAGTGTCTTAAGTGAGATTTGAACTCAGGTTGTCTTGATTCCAGGGTCAGCGCTCTATCCACTGGGCCACCTAGCTTCCCCTTTCCCATGTCACTTCCTTGACTAATAAACTACAGTGGGGAGCAGCTAGGTGGCACAGTGGATAGAACACTGGCCCTGGAGTCAGGAGGACCTGAGTTCAAATCTGGCCTCAGACACTTAACACTCACTAGCTGTGTGACCCTGGGCAAGTCACTTAACCCCAATTGCCTCGCCAAAAAAACCAAAACAAAACAAAAAAACAACTACAGTGGTTCTTCTCTGTTTGGCTTTTAAAGTCCTTTACAATCAAGTTTCCAATCTACCTTTTCAGCTTTTTACATCGTTCCCTTTCGCATATTTATTCTTGGGTCCAGCTAGACTCACCTTCTCTCTTTATACATAGCCCTCCATCTCCCTTCTCTATGGCATTGTCCTGGCTGTCTCCCATGCCTGGAATTTACTCACTCTTTACCCCTGCCTCTTATAATCCCAAGGTTCCCTCAAAATTCATCCCAAGTATCACCTTCTACACGAAGACTTTCTTCATTCTCCTGGAGGCTAGTTCAACCCCCCTGCAAAATTAACTTGTATTTATTTTTTATATACTCGCTTGTCTACATGCTTTTTCCCCTGATAGAATACACGCCTGAGAGCAAAGATTGTTCCTTTTTTTTTTTTTTTTGGTCTTTGCATCCCTAGTATCCAGCACAATGCCTGATGCCTATTAATGAATTGATCCATGTCTCATCTTTCACTGTCATGAATGCCATATCAGCATATCTGGAGAACAGTAAAGAGATAAGCCTAAGCCCTGTCATCTTAACCTCAGTTAAGGTCAAGGTTAGCCAGGGATGGGAATATCTTGACATAAGTCTGGCCCAGACCTGGTACTCAATAACTCAATGACTTTGTGTATGTGCCCTGGATCTGGCAGTTTGGGAAAGTCCCTGGACTCCCTCTCACATTAATGGGTTGGTTTTTTTTTGGGGGGGGGCAGGGCAGTGAGGGTTAAGTGATTCGCTCAGGGTCACACAACTAGTAAGTATCAAGGGTCTGAGGCCGGATTTGAACTCAGGTCCTCCTGAATCCAGGGCTAGTGCTTTATCCACTGCACCACAGCTGATACTTACTAGCTGTGTGACCCTGAGCAAGTCACTTAACCCTCACTGCCCTGCCCCCCCATAAAAGTACTAAAATTAAATGTATAGAATTATCAAGGAAACCAATTATGTTGAAATGAGTTATCAACTTTTTTTTTTAAACATTCCCAGATCCCAGGTGAAGAACACCCCCCCACCACCCCCACTCTAATTGTATAATCAGTCTCTTGGTCTCTAGAGAAATAAAGGCACAATAGGCTCTGTGAAGTAGGTGTGAGTTCACAGAAAGCTACTGTCTAACTATTCTCAGAGAAAAAGTTTGAAACTGCAGATGTCAGGTAAAGAGGAAAACCCAAGCAGGGGATGCTACTATCTGTAGCTACTTTATAGCAGAAAAAAACACAAAAAAAAAACCCCCTAAACCAAGATGACAAATGGAGACTGCTTCATTCACTCTGTCCTCCAGCCTCCCATAGAGATGTTACTCTCATCCAGGAACAGGGCTTTCTCAGGACAGCGGAAAACAACTTTCCAAACTGACCACGTGGTCAGGGTCAGATTCACCCAGAGGACAACTGGGCTTCTGCCCAGTGGCCTAAAGAATAACTTTTTTTTGGGGGGGGGTACCTGGGAAGAGGGAAGATGGAGAAGGGGGGGGGAAAAGCAGAGATCTGAATCCCTTGGGAATTCTGTCGGACTCTGGTGTCCTCTGAATTTGCTGGGGTTGCTTCAGGGAAATCGTTCTACCTTGTACCTAGTACTTTTAAACAAACAAACAGCAATTATCTCATTTGTTCCTCTTGACAACCCCGTGAGGTAAATCCTTATTTAACAGATGAGGAGGAAACTGAGGCAGACAGAGGTTAAATGACTTGCAGGGAGTTACCTTGTGGTTATTATTCAGTCACGTCTGACTCTGTGACCGCATGGGCAAAGTCCTGATAAAGACCATGGTGTTTTCTTGGCAAAAATGCTAGAAGTGTTTGCCATTTCCTTCTCTAGTATGTCCGCATTTTGCAGATGGCAAACAGAGACAAATGGGGATTAAGTGACTTGCCCAGGGTCACACAGCTAGCAAGTGTCTGAGGCAGGTTTTGAACTCAGATCTTCCTGACTCCATTGCACTGACTAGCTTCATTATACATTAGCTGTGTATAAATGTCTAGGCTGGATTTGAATTTAGGAATTCCTGACCCCAGGCCCAGAATTCTATCTACTGCACCAGCAATCGCCTGTGAGAGTTGGTGTGGAATAGCGAACAGAACCCTAGATTGAGAGTTTGTTAGACTTGAGTTCAAATCCTACTTCAGACATTGGTTGTATGACCCTGGGCAAGTCACTTAAGCCTTAGTTTGCTTATTTGTAAAATGAGAGGGTTGGAGTCCATGGCTTCTAAGGTCCCTTTCAACTCAAAATCTATAGTAGAGATGTTCTATACTAGGTGCAGTGAGGGTTTCCCAAGGAAAGAGGAGACAAGGACCTTGCTCTCAGGAGCTGGAGAGATTGAACATGTAAAAGAAGGGGGTAGTTGAGGAGACCATGATGGTAGAACAACAATAATCTCCTTGATTGTTTAATCAATCACTGCTCTTCTGAAGAGTCTGAGGCATGACACCTCTATGAGGAAAAGGGTGTAAATTTTAAGTCCTTTTTAAAAAAAGGGAAATTGAGGCACAAAGCACCTCAGGCTTCTACAAGAACAACGTAGCTGTAACTCGACCTCCGATTGTGTTCTCTGATTTCTTCATCCAGTACACTTTATTCCCAGATCCCTTGGAGACAGTTCTCTCCTTCCGTTGCAGTGGGGCCCCCAGCCTTGGGCCCGTGCCTTATTCACTCCTCTGTCCAATCCAGCTTTCAGAACTCTGGGCACCTGGCCAACGCCAGCTCCAGATTCCTTGGTCTTTGTGGGTTAGATCTGATTAGTTTTCCCCCCACCTCCCACCCCCTGCCCGGGTGTGGTGAGGCTGCAGGCCTGGATTTGGGCGGGGGGGAGACAGGGGGAAGAGCCAGAGCCCAGGAACCCCGGGTAGGGTGGGGTGGAGAGCTCTTCTGAAATGTAACTGTATGGACTTTAAGCGCAGTCTGGGGTCGCTTCCCTGGGTCGGGCAACAGCTGTACATCAGCTGGTGTACTTCATAGCTGAGCAGCGGCCCCCACCCCTGGTCAAGTTTGCATTTCAACTTGACTGTGCTCTCCAGCCTTCTTGGGAATGCAGGTACCAACGACGTGGCTCGGTGCATTGCAGACCGCTTGGCCATAACAGCTTCCTTTCACATCTGCTATCCAAAGGTTAATCAACCCTCTTTCCCACCCCCCTCACCCCTCACTCCCTTTCCTTTCGAGTCAAGGGAGACCAGGGGAGATCTGCATTCTGGGAATGGCGGTTCCTCAGCCCCCTTCACCCTCCTTTACCAGGAGACCCCTTCAATGCGAGATATACTACAAGACCCACAATGCCCGCCCCCCGGCCCGCGCCGCGCCCTGGGGGTTGTAGTCCCCCTTCTCCCAGCTTTCTGTAGTCAGTTTGGGTTGAACGGGGACCCAAACTCCATTTCCCAGCATGCCCCAAATGGAGAGGGATGGGGAGCGGAGAGGATGGACGGGGGGGGGAGGGGGGGGAGGGGGGGGCGGGAGAGGGGCATGAATGGGGAGGGGGCAGCAGGTCCCCGCTCCCTACCCGGAGAATCCAGCCTTCAGACCCGGGCCTGGGGTGGGGGTGGAGAAAAGGGAAGGGAGGGGAGGCAGAGGAGGAGAGGGGAGGCGAAGGCAGCTCGCCCAGCCAGGGAAGGGAGGAGGGAGGAGCAGAAGGGAGGAGGAGGAGGAGGGAGGGGACTCACTGGCGGCGGCGGCAACGGCGAGCGGAGGGGCCCGGCGGAGCTAACGGATCTGGGGCGCAGGCTGCTGCTGCTGCTGCTGTTGTTACTGCTGCTGCTGCTGCTGCTGTTGCTGCGGCCACTGCCACTGCTGGTAGGTAACAACGGCTGCCTGCATCAGCACCCCCAGCCTTGGAAGGAGGAGGAGGACGCGGCGGCGGCGGCGGCGGCGGCGGGGATGGCACCCAGGTACCTGGGCGGGGATGCGGGAGGGCGGCGTTGGGGGATGTTGGCGCCCCGAACCGGGGCTTTGTCCCCGCCCCGGCAACTTTCCCCTCAGGGACCCGCGCGCCGAGCTCCCAGCTCGGGAGCCACGTGGGGGGAGGGGGCGAGAGGAGGGAGGGGAGGCTCCCCTCCCCCGACCGCTTTCATGGGGCCGTCAGACTAGCTGTAGCCCCTTCCCAGCCCGTTCCGCAGGGACCAGAGTTGCCAAGGTGACGATCGTTCTCCCCCCTTTTTCCTTCCCCTCCCCCCCAACTCTCCAACACACTCACAACCTTCCTTCCCCCTTGGGGCATCTGGAAACTCGGCCTTGCCAAGCCTTCCAAAGTCCCCAAGCTACGGTCTGGGATCCAGCCCTGTCTTGACAGGACTTGACAGCTGATCTTCGTTGTACTAGGGAGATGACAGAGAGTCGGACCTCTCTGTCCTCTGGAAACTCAGAAAACTCAGAGAGGGGGAAATGGCTCAGGCAGGAGCCTCTGGACTCTTCATTGTTATGTCGCGGGGTGCTCAGTGCTCCTCTGGAAGCAGACAAAACTTGTCAGACCCAGTCGTGTGGGGTTTAGTTTTTCCGAGTCCTTCCTCGATTTCTAGCCACTGGTTTCCCTTCCCACCCCATCCCCCCAGCCCACACCACTCCTACCGTCTCGTGGAACCTAGTTCTCACTTCCTCCGGCCTACAAGTAAGTCACTAGCCTCTTCTTTATGTGTCGAGCCTGCCTTCTGGTTCCTGTATCTTGCCGTTGTAAGGTACCCCCAGCTCGGTGCCCTTTCTTTTCTCCAATGCACTGAGCTAAAAATGGGGGCGGGGGTGGAGGGCAGGGGGAGGAGAGACAAGGTGAGAGCGGGGCAAGGATGATTCTTTAATAATTTTGCAGCATTCCCCCTCCCTCTCCCCCCCCCCCCCCCATCAATTGCTGTCTGTTTGGAAGTAGCCTTTAGAGTTGTTCTTAGTTAACTGGTTGACTCTACCCCTTTCATTCTTCTTCTGGAACAGTTTTTCAGGAAGTTGTTTTCCTGCCCTTGGTGATCTTTTCCTCTCTCCCCCCCCCCCAACTCCCCCCTCCCCAATTTCTTCCGAGTAGGATCTAAAGATCCCCAGAGACAATGTGTGAGTCTGTAGGGGAGAAACCTCTCACCTTGAAACTGTCAGGCAACGGGGACCTGTGAGGAGGGGCAGGCAGCTATGACTGGGAGACAAGACTCCTGGGACTTAGGTTCTGGGTTCTGCTGCTGACTTCTTGAGCGATGCTTGCAAAATGCTTTGAGCTCTTTGGAGAGAGGCAGTGTCTGTAGGCGGTGATCTCTTTTCTGGCAGAGAGCTGAAGGAGGTTAGCAGGAACCACAGCAATACCTCTAACCTTCTGTGTAGCTCTACATGAGCCGGTGGTGGGTGTGGTGGTGGAGTTTGGCGGGTTGTTGGTGGATTTCTCTATGCCCAGTGGCTTTCACAAAGGTAGAGGCTTAGCTTTCACCTGAAGTCATGGAATCAAATGCTCATCAGTCTGGCCCACAGCAGAGGTGGTTTGGGCTTTATTAAAGACTTCTATTGTTTTGCTGTTTGGAACCTCTGAAAATCCCATACTCTGTATCTACTCTCCTTTGGGGTCCTACCTATCAGTAATTAATTCCCTGCCCTACAGCCCAGTTTCCCAGCAAGGGCCCTGCAGGCTCTTGGAAGTGTGTGGGGGAGTGAGGCTCTTGGGAGTTTTGCTGTGTCCTGAATGAGCTGTCTTGATCCAAACCAGATGGGCCCCTCTCCTTCCATGGTAGCTAGGCAAAGAAAGCTATTACCTTGTAACTTGAGAATGAAGGGAGAAAAAAGGTTGGGGTTGGGGGTGTCCGATGCACATTTTTCTTTCCAAGAGAAGAAACCTCCCTCCTTCAACCTTAGGTTGTATGTATGCATGCATGAACAGGTGGGCCCATGTGGTAGAGTTTGGTGGTTGGGAGATTATTATACATTTCTGGGATTCCCAAAGTCATTGCACAACTCATCCTGGGTGAGTTCCTGAAACAATGGGATGAAATCAATCTCAATCTCTCTCTCTCTCTCTCTCTCTCTCTCTCTCTCTCTCTCTCTCTCTCTCTCTCTCTCTCTCTCACACACACACACACACACACCTATCTCTTTGGCCATGGAAGGAAGGATTTATCAACAGAAACTAACAAGTCTAGCAGGAACCGGCAGCCTTGGTCTGAAATTGCTAATGGTTTGTAGATCTTAGCAGTGGGGTACTGACCTCTGGTTCCCTTTTGCTCAGGTTTCAAACAAGAGAAAATTGAGGCCTAATAAGATCAGGGTGAATAGGACTTGGGGGGAGGAGTCCAAGTAAAGAGTTGGGAAACATTCTTTCCCAAAGAATTCCTCGTGATGGTGGATGAGTAGCCACTCTAGAGGAGGAACTGTAGGGAAGAGAAGGAATAAGTTCTTAAGATGGAGGAGGGGTCGGCTCCTGCTTTCCTTCCTTCTTCGGCCTTGCTTCCTTCGGCCACTTCCCAGGGAGACAGTTCTTCCAGTTTTTCCTCCATCTTCTTCATGCCCCATTGTTTAGGGGATGGGATGGAGTTTTTATACGCTCTTAGGCCCACCCAAGCAGCCTTAATCTTTCAGAAATTCAATGTTGACACTGAAATCCATTGACAAAATTAGCCTGTAGCTACTTAACAAGAAGACAGTGAATTGAAAGACTGGAGGACTAGAGGAGCAGATGAAATTGCTTTTCTAGAATGGCTTAAAGTTCCTGAAGAAATCCAGGCTTTTAAAATTTATTTTATTTTTTTTTATAGCAAAAGGAGGCTATGGCTTTGTAGAGGTCTGAGGGGGTCAGGTTTGGTCTAATGGCCTCTAATTAAAGGCAGCAGATGTTGACAACCTCAAAGAAAGGGAAGGTTAAGACCAAGTCAGGCCAGGTCCCAAGGGAGCCAAAACATCTGGAACTCGTATAGAATTTAATACTAAAATGGTTCTGTGATGCCATTGATTGAGAAGGGAGCCTCAGGAAAGTTTGAGTGAACCTCCTGGGGTGAATTTTGGTGAGTTGTGTCTAAGCATTTAAAAAATTTTATTATTATTATTATTTTTTGAGGCAATTGGGGTTAAGTGACTTACCCAGGATCACACAGCTAGTGTCAAGTGTCTGAGATCGAATTTGAACTCAGGTCCTCCTGGCTCCAGGGCCAGTGCTCTATCCACTGTGCCCCTGGCTGCCCCTAAACTTTGTTTTTAGAAACTGCTACCTTTTGTTTTTACATCACATTCATTTCTGATTGTTCCCCTCCCACCTCCCTTGCTCCTTGAATGTTCCCAAGTTACAAAGATTAAAAAAGAAGCAAAACTGCTCAGCAAAGCCAACCAAACATTAACTGTCAAGTATCTATCTATCTATCTCTATCTCTATATTTATATTTATATCTAATCTATCTATCGATCATCTATCTTTTTTTTTTCCACATCTATCATTCCCCATTTCTATAGTGAAGGGAAGAAGGTGCCTTTTCTCATTTGGGCCTAACTTGACCCCTAGAAGGATTACATTGTGATTTTATTTCTCAAAACCCTTTGCATTTTTCTCATTTTATTCTTACAACATCCCTGCTGGGTATATAGGGTGAGTGTTCTTATCCCCAGATAGGGAAACTAAAATCCAGTGAAGTGATTGCCCTGTATGGCACAGAAGGACCAGGACCAGAGCCCAGCCCTGACATTCATGTTGGGATTTCTGTATGGCTCACTCTAAAGGTTTCTGGGCAAATGCAGGATGACCCTCTGAGGTAGTTCTCCCCTGGGAGCCAGAAACCAAGTGGGTGCCAGATTTCCTGGGCTGCTGCAATGTTTAGGAGTTTATGGGCCCGTTTTGTGGTGGTTGTCGACTTTCTGGAATTCTAGGGTCACTCCCATTCTAAAGAAGTGAAACATGAGGCTTGAGGAAGAGCAGTGGACAGATGGATATTGGGATCTGAATACTAGTAGGAATAGCGACTGAATATTTGGAATAGGGCCACTAGGATAGAGAGCTGGGCCTGGGGTCAGGAAGACTCATCTTCCTGAGGTCCACCCTGGCCTCAGACACTTACTAGCTGTGTGACCCTGGAGAAGTCATTTCACCCTGTTTGCCCCCGTTTCCTCATCTGTAAAGTGAGGTGGGAAAGGAAATGGCAAAACCACTCCAGTATCTTTGCCAAGAAGACCCCAAATGAGGTCACAGAGAGTTGAACATGAGTGAAAAAACGACCAAACAGGATCAACTAAATTCTATGTGGGATGGTTAAGTGTGAGAGCTAGCAGGGATTATGGCTGGGGAGCTGGCCTGGCAGCCGGAGAGCTTGTTGGGCTCTGATAGTAATAGAAAGCTTTGAAGGCTGCAAAGTGCTCTTTAAAATCGCACTCACAATAACTCTTTTAGTCAATAGTCAATAAATATCAAGTGCCCATTATGTGCCTGGTTACATAGTAGGTAATACTGGAAGTAGTCTTCCATTTAAATAAAGACACCAGGATTTAGAGAGATCAGGTGACTCGGCTGAGGGGTGAGAGACGGGAGTCTAACCTGGGTCATTAATATACCAGACCTGCCTCCCCCTAAAGGCTGTCTGGTACTCCCTTGTCTCTGGACCTACAGGCGCCCTCGGGGCAGCTGCCTGGGGCAGCTTACCTTCACTCCCCTCTTCTGCTTTTTGCTTTTTCATGCTGCTAAATTTTCGTTTTCTGTATACACACAGCAGAGTCTCTCTCTCTCTCTCTCTGTTTCTGTCTCTCTGTCTCTGTGTGTCTCTCTCTCCCTCTGTCTCTCTGTTTCTCTCTCTCTCTCTCTCTCTCTCTCTCTCTCTCTCTCTCTCTCTCTCTCTCTCTCTCACACACACACACACACCCCCCATGCAATAAATTCCTATGACTATCTCCTCTATCTCTGTCTCTGTCTCTTTCTGTCTCTGTCTCTCTGTCTCTGTCTCTCTCTCACACACACACCTATGCAATACATTCTTATGACTATCTCCTCTCTGTCTGTTTCTGTCTCTGCCTCTGTCTCACACACACACACACACACACACACACACACACACACACACACACACACCCTCATGATCCTAATGGCAGCCCCAGGGGCATTTCAGGGCCCTGTTTATGTATTTCTAGACTATTTCGTGATAATAAAAGGTGGTTGGCTCTTGGACAAAACAAGTAAATGACATTGGAGAGGGTGGGAGTTTGCAGCTTGCTGGCTATTTGAGGGAAATCGGGTTTTCATCCAATTTCATTCTATCCACTAATAAGTAATTCCACTATGTTTCTTGTTGCTTATTAATAATCTTATATGCAACTATAAGCATGTGTAATTATCATTTTATCAGTAGGACTTTGACAGTACTAGTACAAACTTCTTTTGCTGGGCACCAGGGAGATAGGCAGGGGCCACCTCAGTTTTCCAACTGGCTTTGGGGCTGAGGAGACATATATCAAGGTGCCTCATGTGCTCCAGATTCTCACGTCTCCTTCTCCTTCTCCTTCTCCTTCTCCTTCTCCTTCTCCTCCTTCTCCTTCTCCTTCTCCTCCTCCTCCTCCTCCTCCTCCTCCTCCTCCTCCTCCTTCTTCTTCTTCTTCTCCTCCTCCTCCTCCTCCTCCTTCTTCTTCTTCTTCTTCTTCTTCTTCTTCTTCTTCTTCTTCTTCTTCTTCTTCTTCTTCTTCTTCTTCTTCTTCTTCTTCTTCTTCTTCTTCTTCTCCTCCTCCTCCTTCTCCTCCTTCTCCTTTTCCTTCTCATTCTCCTCTTCTCCTTCTTCTCCTCCTTCTTCTTCTTCTTCTTCTTCTCCTCCTCCTCCTCCTCCTCTTCCTCCTCCTCCTCCTCCTTCTTCTTCTTCTTCTTCTTCTTCTTCTTCTTCTTCTTCTTCTTCTTCTCCTCCTCCTCCTTCTCCTCCTTCTCCTTTTCCTTCTCATTCTCCTCTTCTCCTTCTTCTCCTCCTTCTTCTTCTTCTTCTTCTTCTTCTCCTCCTCCTCCTCCTCCTCCTCCTCCTCCTCCTCCTTCTTCTTCTTCTTCTTCTTCTTCTTCTTCTTCTTCTTCTTCTTCTTCTTCTTCTTCTTCTTCTTCTTCTTCTTCTTCTTCTTCTCCTCCTCCTCCTTCTCCTCCTTCTCCTTTTCCTTCTCATTCTCCTCTTCTCCTTCTTCTCCTCCTTCTTCTTCTCCTCTTCCTCTTCCTCTTCCTTCTCCTCCTTCTCCTTCTCCTCCTCCTCCTCCTCCTCCTTCTCTTCCTTCTTCTTCAATTGTCTTTTCAGTTTTGTACTCTCCCTTCTCTTTCCTCTTCTCCCCACTCATTCCCAGATCCACTTATGACAAGGTACACCCCAAAAATGGAAACAGAAAGGAATGTGAATTATCTTTTGAGAGATGAGGTCAGAGCCCCCAACCCCCCCAAAAAACCAAAACAAAAACAGGAGGTTATCATCCTGAGGATTGCCTAGGCTCAAAGCCGGGATTTCAGTGGCCAAATGTTGTCTTAGATGGAGGGGACCATAAGAGACTATCTAATACATATTTCTGGCTTCAGAAAGGTACAGTTGCCCTTGTTTTACCCATTGAGGCAACTGAGACTCAGAACATTTGTGTGCATGTTGGGGGGGAAGTAGGACAGAGGGAGATGCATACACACACACAAACACACACACACACACACACACGGGGGCGGGGGAGGGAGGATTTGAAACTGAGTCTCCAACTCATAATACAAAGATTTTTTTCTAGTGCCTCGCCCATGGCACATATGCTTTTAGCAGAAAATCCCCAGCCTTCCTGAGGATAAGCTCTCCATCTCCACTCTGAGAAGTCAGTGTGTCAGGCAACAGTGGGGGTGAGATGGTGGTGCTTTGGAGGGGGAGGGGAATCAATCCTTCCACTGGTATTAGGGGAGAAGGCATGAGAGTGGGGTATTCACCCATGGTTCTAGATAAGGTATCTTCGAAATCAGCTAGTCCACAGGGGTTGGAGGCACTAGGGCATCAAGAATGCAGCCAGAGGGGCAGTTAGGTGGTGCAGTGGATAGAGCACTGGCTCTGGATTCAGGAGGACCTGAGTTCAAATCCGGCTTCAGACATTTGACACTTACTAGCTGTGTGACCCTGGGCAAGTCACTTAACCCCAATTGCCTCACCAAAACAAAAATAATAATAATAATGCAGCCAGAACCAGTAGCTAAGAGCTTCCCACAGGCCTGCCCTATGGCTTTCTCTGGGGGCCAAAAAGTAAATAGCTAATTGATCCTGAGGGACATGGTTTGGTAAGGAAAAATCAACAAGTTATTTATTCTGGGTGGCTACAGGGGGTATTTTTTTGTGGGGGTGGTTAGAGAAACAGGAACGGAAAGTGGATTGTGAGAACTAGGCCTATACTTAGTGTGATTTGGCAGTGTGTGTGTGTGTGTGTGTGTGTGTGTGTGTGTGTGTGTGTGTGTGTGTGATGGAGGGAGGGATTTAACAGGCTGTTGATGGTCTAAGGCTAGGCTCCTAATTTCCTCACTGTCTACTTGCCTCTCTCTGGTTTGTGGCTTGTTCTCTCTCCTAGTTCCACTTCTTCCTTCTGTAGCATCTAGAGTACTTAATACTGGAGGGGGCAGAATTCCCCCCTGTCCTCACCTGTCCCTCTCCTGCTAGGGAAGAGCTGAGTGACCTGTAGTCTGATTGTCGCTCCCATCTGTCCACACACCTCTCAAATTCAGTCAGAGCTGCTCTTTAAAATGGTTGAACAGGGGGAGCTGTGGAAAGACTGAGGAATTCTGCTTGTTTGTGCTAGACACTTCAGTTGGAGAGGAAGAGATGTCAGGAGTCGGCAGGCAAGGCCAGTGGAGGGGCAAGAAACCCTGGCCTCTTATGAGATTCTCCTCCACTACTCCATATTTCCAAATATCTTGAGTTCTGTAATGTCTTACATGGGACTGGGGAAGTGCTAACCCATTCTGCCCACTCCTCCCTTCCAACATCAAAGACCCAGACCACTAGAAAGCTTCAGGTCATTATCATTCCCTGCTGGGAAAAGGGTAGTTCACTTCATAATTGCCTGGTCTCCTATATCCTGTATACTATAATGAGCTAGAGTCAGATTGTGCTGCTGTGGGGTGGGGTGAGGGGGATATGTAGGACATAAAGGGCTTGGGGAGAAATTGAGAAGATATGAGGGCAAAGTATAGGTAATGTCTCTCAATAAAGAAAGGGAGAAAGTAGGTATATGGTCATTACCTTGACGGTATAGTGGAATGTAACTCATGGAGGTAAAGGAAGGTATGGAAAACAAAAGACTAGCACAGTCACCCTTTGTTTGCCCCAACAAAAAAAGATAGGGGGTTCTGGTATGTTTCTCTGGTCATCTGCAGGGTCCACGGAAAACTCAGGAGTTTGGGGCCCAAGTCATCATTGTTTTTTTTTTTTTTAATCATAGAATCTTTCTTTTTTCTTTTTTTTGCAGGGCAATGAGGGTTAAGGGACTTGCCCAAGGTCACACAGCTAGTATGTGTCAAGTGTCTGAGGCCAGATTTGAACTCAGGTCCTCCTGAATCCACGGCCAGTGCTTTATCCACTGTGCCACCTAGCTGCCCCCAATTTAAAAAAAATTTTTTTTGGGGTGGGGCAATGAGGGTTAAGTGATTTGCCCAGGGCCACACAGCTAGTAAGTGTCAAGTGTCTGAGGCCAGATTTGAACTCAGGTCCTCCTGAATCCACGGCCAGTGCTTTATCCACTGTGCCACCTAGCTGCCCCCAATTTAAAAAAAATTTTTTTGGGGGTGGGGCAATGAGGGTTAAGTGATTTGCCCAGGGCCACACAGCTAGTAAGTGTCAAGTGTCTGAGGCCAGATTTGAACTCAGGTCCTCCTGAATCCAGGGCTAGTGCTTTATCCACTGTGTCACCTAGCTGCCCCCCATCATTGGTTAAGAAATTTCTTCCGAGTTAAAAAAAAGTCACAATGGCAGAAAGCTGGAGAGAGTTTGGGTGGCATCTTCTGTTGGCTCTCCGTAGGGAAAGACTTGTAGGGGAAATCAGTTTCTTCATTTCCAACCTTTTGGTACTTTTGGTGAGCTGTCTCTCTGACTCAAGCATCCAATCTTAGCACTTCCTGTTGGACCCAAGCTTGCACAACTTCCAGCTGGGGTAAGAGGTTTGGTGGGTGTGCTTTGTTTGGAGAATCAACTAGGGCTTGAGGCTCCCAGCTGGGAGGCCAAACAGAGAGGGAGGTCCAGAGCCTGGAGCAATCTGAGTGTTTCAAAGGGCATTAGAGAAGGAGCAGCCCATTTGTGAAGTAATGTCCACAAAATGGAGCTCTCCCAGAGGAAATCATGGTGCTTAGGATCCTCGATTTGCAACTAGAAGGGTCCTCAGCAGCCCTTCTGGTCTTACCTTCTCACTTTAGAGGTAAGGAAGTGCCCCTTCTGCAGTGTGGGAGCCCTTATCCTTGCCTGTCTTACCAGAAAATGGTAGCTCCATTAGACTTGTTAGAAAATGGGGGGGGGGGCAGGGGAGATGTGAATGTGATCTCTCAGTCCTCACTAAGAAGGAAGATATCACAATCAAGCCTTATTTACTCTACCTGCCAGGTCTCAGTTTCTCCATCCTGCCTTTGCTGCCCTTGGGAAACAAGTGGTGTCTTCAGAATGCTCCCAGCGTTCCCCAGAGACTTTTAGGTGTAGCAGTATAGGCTTTGACTGGTGCCCTTAAGTGGCTGCCCAGCTTGCAAGCTAAAAAATGAAATCCCACCCCAAATAAGAGCTGGGGGAAGGGGGCCCACATGAGCAGAGAGATTCAGGGCAAGGGAACAGAGAACCGAGCTACTGTTGGCAGATCTTGACCTGTCCCCCTCTGCCCATTCCTTTTTTGTTGATATTTATCAAATATCCTTGGCTAAGGAAAGCAGGGCAACTGGAGACTAGGATTGTTTTCCTTAGAATGAAGGTGACGCACCTTGTTGTATGTATATATTGTTGGTATCAACAATCATTGGAATGATTTTTTTTTTCCACCGGGCCTGACTTGCTTCCTTAGCACCTGCTTTCAGCAAGCCCTGGATCCTGCACTACCTGCCTCCTAGAACTCTCCTTCTGCTGCCCATGGAATGAACCAACCATGTCCTGAATTGCCTCAGCTAATTCCGCCTTGTTCTGCCTGGAGTCTGGAAGCATCTTGCTAGAGGGGAAAGATGATTGAGTATTACTTAGCGGTGACCACCTGCTCTTAACCTCTGGGCTTCGAGCTCTTCATTTAAAAATGGGGATGGGGGCAGCTAGGTGGCGCAGTGGATAGAGCACCAGCCCTGGATTCAGGAGTACCTGAGTTCAAATCTAGCCTCAGATAATTGACACTGACTAGCTGTGTGACCCTGGGCAAGTCACTTAACTCCAATTGCCTCACCAAAAAAAAAAAAGTTTAAAAATGGGGATGATCAGGGAGTTAGATAGCGCAGAAGATAAAGCACAGGCCCTGGATTCAAGAGGACCTGAGTTCAAATCTGGCCTCAGACACGTGACACTTACTAGCTGTATGACCTTGGGCAAGTCACTTAACCCTCATTTCTCTACAAAAAGAAAAAGAAAAAGAAAATGGGAATGGCCAAACCCATAGCACCAACCTTGCAGTGCTGTAATGGGTCTTCAATCAGATAGTGTTTGCAAACATTCTGTATGAATGTCCCCTAGCTTCCTTCAGAACTCAGCTCAGGAAATTAACCTCTCCTTAGAATCCTTCCCCATCCCTCTGGCTTCTTGCTAGTTTGCCCTCTCATTCCCCCCTGCCCCAGTTTGCCTCCTATTTATTTTGTACCCACTCACATGTGCCCGAATTGTGTGTCTACATATAGAATGTAAGCTCCCTGAGGACAAAGACTGTTTGATTTCTATTTTTGTATCCCAACATCTAGCACATCAGAGGTGCTTACTAGATGCTTCTTGATGGATCGGGTAGGCGGTGGAAAGAAAAAGAAAGAAAAATCTGGCCTCCAATAATTCATAATCCTTCCCTTTTTGAGAATTACAAGATAAGTGTTATAGAGGTTTGCCAGAATGAGAGAGAGAGAGAGAGAGAGACTTAAGATGAGGGGTTCTTAACCTTTTCTGGGTCATGGTCCCCTTTAGTCACAATCTATGAAGCCTACTCAGAATTGTGCTTTTTTTCATCTCATATCTCTTTTTTTTTCTTCTAGAATTGTGCTTTTAAATGCATGAAATGAGCTATGTAGGATAACAAAGGGAGCCAAATATATTAAAATACAGTTATTAAAATTGTTTTTAAAAAATAAGTTCATGGGCCCCAGGTTAAGAATTCTGGTCCTAGCATGTTTAGAGAAAACTTCACGGAGTAGAATATTTTTGAGAATGAGGAAAAGGGAAGATTTGCTTTGGGGTGGGGTGGGAAACAAAGGCAGGCAGGTGACACAGTGTCTAGAGTGCCAGTTCTGGAGTCAGGAGAACCTGAATTCAAATCCGGTGTCAGATACTTACTAGCTATGGGATCCCAGGCAAATCATTTCACCTCATTTGCCTCAGTTTTCTCATCTGTAAAATGATCTGGAGAAGAAAATAGCATACCACCCCAGTACTTCTGCCAAAGAGTCAGACATGACTGAAATGACTCAACAACAGGGGTGGGCAGACCCATGGAAAGGTGGACAGCTGTGGAAAGGAAGAAGGCTGCCCGAGAGTTCCAAAGGCCTTATCCGGGAGGGGGAGATAAGGCAGACAGGCTCTGGAGACGTGCCCCCTGAGGTCTCTGGAGGAAGGCATCTGTGCTTCCTGCCCTGTCTCCTGCTGGGCTGTTGGCTGGAGCTGTGTTTGCAGGAAATGTGCATGGAGGGCTGGTTTAATGCTTGTCTTTGTTCTCTGCTGTCTGTGAGGATGCCAAGGGTCAGCCTGATAAGAGGGAAGAGATAAATTCCTTGAGTTTTATGCTCCAAACAGCTGTTTTCTCTCCCAGGGAATCACAGATACCGACATTCTGTTAGAAAGCACTACTCACCTTCCCTTCCCAAACTCAGTTTTCCTTGTGAAACATACAGAAGTTCTTTCCTGAGAAGTGCCTACCACCAACCTTCCTTTTTTTTGTGGCCAAGGCATCCTGGGAAGAGGTCTGTGCCCAGGAAGGGTTCTAGCATAACAAAAGTAGGCTGGTACCCAGCCTGACTTGGGGATTTGCGCCAGCTCTAGATGGAGGTGGGTGTACTAGATTCCTCAGTCTTGAACCCTCATTGGTCAGCTTCTCCAACTCCCCTCTGCTAAAGATAGTCTGGCCCTGAGCCATCTTATCCCAGTGGCCACTGAGAAAGGAAACAGACAAGCCTCCTGCCTACCTCTATGCCACCCTATTACCCTCTATTACTGTTTCTCTTCAAGTAATAAAAAGCACCAGGCTTGGTGGGCCTCCCTAGCAAGAAGACCACCATGGCGGCTTCTCAGAACTGGTGGTCCAGTTGGCATTTCCACTTGAGAGAAAAGGATGAGTGCATATAGCTGGATTGAACTGTTTTCCCATCTATGAGTATGTATATATATATGTGTGTGTGTGTGTGTGTGTGTGTGTGTGTATGTGTATGTGTATGTGTGTATATATGTGTATGTGTCTATGCATGCACACATATATATGAGTATGTATATGAGTATACACACACACACACACACACACACACAGATATGGGTATAAACTTAGCCCTAAGGCTCACCAAAAGCACCATGGCATAGGATTCAGGTCAGGAGATTTAGGGGAACTTCCGAGCTTTCTATGAAGATTGACTTGCTATAAAGGCCATTCTCTCTCTGCTACCACCTCACTTCCAAAGTAGGGGAAAGTGTCAGCTTTCCTGGCCTCTTTATCACTCATCTGCATAGCCATTCCCAATAGATATTTCCAAAATGTCACCAATACTCCATCGATTCCCTGTTTGGGAATATGGGGTGACTGTTTTCTTGCCAATGAAGTCTAACCTTCCCTACTTGGATCTCACAATCCAGGCTATTTTTTCTACCACCACCGTATCTCCCAAGGTCTAACAGTGTTAAGCACTTGGGAGGTGCTTGGCCAATGCACGCCTGGTTGTTTCCTAGGATAAACTGGTTAGGCCTTCAATGTACTTTAGGATTCTTGGAGAGAGGTCCCACAGGAACAAGGTGGTAGTGGTGATGATGGAATTGATCAAACCTAGCATTCATTTAACACTTGAAAGTTTAAAAATCTCTTTACATATGTTATCTCACTTGATCCTCTGAACACCCCATTAGAGGTTTTTTTTTTTTGGTTGTTCAGTCATTTCTGTCATGTCTGACTCGTGACCCTATTTGGGGTTTTCTTGGCAGAGTTACTGCAGTGGTTTGACATTTCCTTACCCAGATCGTTTTATAGATGAGGAGACTGAGGCAAAGAAGGTTAAGTGGCTTGCCCAGGGTCACACAGCCAGTGCTTCTCTAAGGCATGGTTTGAATTCAGGTCTTCCTCATCCCAAGTCCAATGCTGTATTCGCTCTGCCCCCTAGCCAGGGGTTACCATGTTCATAGTCAGCATTGTAGTTGCAGAAGGCTTGAGGCATAGTATGGACAGTCACATCTGGACCTTCAGCCTCTTCTCCTTGGGGGATGAGATGTTAAGCTATGAGGACTTCATGATCCCAGAGTGTCCTAGGGCTGGCTTTCCTCTGACTTGAGTTCTGCCAAAGCAGCAGCATGCTACCCTGGAAGTGGTGCTGGGGCAGAGAGCTCCCATGGGGCTTTGGCAGTCAGGGACTCTCAGAGGAGCTAGGAGTATAGGAGGAGGTGACTGAGTTGGAGGCTCATTCCCATCTCACTCCTCCAATCCCCCCTGCTTAGCTCTTGAAGGAGGCCCAGAGCCTCTAGGGGTCTTGACCATTGTCATAGAGGGAATTGTTGGCAGGGTTTCCAGATGCCAGGTAGTGCCAACTTATGAGGTATTTCCTCCCCCCCCCCCCGTTCTGAAGACCGGGAGTGAATTCTCATGCCCGTCCATAAGCCATGGGGTTACAATCAATAGGAAGCTTCCTCCTAACACCCATTGGCCCTACCTGTCTTCCAGGTGAGGATAGAAAATAGCATGTGTGTAGTCCTGGGTGAGAAGACATAGGATGTGCGCGTTTCTCTCCCTTTGTTCCACCAGCCTCTAAGATGACTTCCTCTTGTTAAACTTGTCATTCTTTTGCAGAAAAAAAAATCCATTTTGTGTGTTTTTTTAAATCAGCAGACATTTACTTGCTCCTCTTCCCACCTACCCCCACTTAAAAAAACAAAACCCAAGAATCCTTGTAACAAATAGACATAGTTAAGAAAAAGAAAATCCTTCATTGGCCATGTCCAAAAATGTGTATCTTGATGTGCATCTCTATGGCAGGTTTCATCATGCTCTGGGATCATAAATAAGCCCATTCATTTTTCCAAATGGAACCTGTTTCCAGCCTTGTCCCTAACATTAGCAGGTTATCTGCCCAAATTTCTGGTGAAGGCAGATGTTCTTACAGATAGGGACACTGAGGTTTGAAAGGCAGTAGCTAACTGGGTCACTTTAAATCAGGAACAAGAAGACAGCTCTGAGGGTGCTCTCTCTTTGGAGGGCTGTGGCTCATGTCTTCACTTTCCCTGAAGGAGAAATGACCCTCCTCAAGGTCCCTTGATGACCTGTGATGTTAGTTAAGGCACTTTTTTCTTTTTTTTTTAGTGAGGCAATTGGGGTTAAGTGACTTGCCCAGGGTCACACAGCTAGTAAGTGTTAAGTGTCTGAGGTCGGATTTGAACTCAGGTCCTCCTGACTCCAGGGCCGGTGCTCTATCCACTGCGCCATCTAGCTGCCCAGTTAAGGCACTTTTTGAAGGCCAGATGAGATACTGAGCAGCAGAAATGTGAAGAAGGATCCGGAGAGTTCACATCCTCCCTCCTACTGGGTCATTAGCATGGCGGAGCAGTCCCTGGAGGTTGGTAATGACTCTCCTGAAACACTGTGGAAACTCTAGATGCGTCATTGCCTCTCCCATTGAGCCAGCTCTCCTTAGGCCCCTGTGAGTTAAGGCAGGCTCACTCACTAGGCAGTGAAGAGCACCAGCGGCTGGTGGGAATTCTTGAACTGCAGCCCTGGGAACCGTTGCTGGTTGAGCGAGCTGGGGTTGCACCAGTCAGTCACAAAAGCTGAATGGGCCAAGGCATGGCCAGCCTGGGGGCTGGAGTGTGAGGCCTGTATTACCCTCTTTGGGCTTGGGTTTATGGGACAAGGAGAGAAGGGAGTGAGGGGTTGGCAGAAAGAGTCACAGCTTGAGTCCTAGGTTATTAATAGTCATTAGTTATTAGTACAAAATTAATTACCACTAGCGTTTCTGTAGTGCTTTATGGTCTACAAAGTTCTTTACATATTTTTTCTCATTTGTTCCTCACAACAATCCTGGAGAGTAGGTGCTCTTATTCCCACTTTACAGATGAGGAAGCTGAGTCTTGAGAAGGCCAGGGTCACACAGCTAGTAAGTCTCTGAGGTAGGGTTTGAACTCAGGTCTTCCTGACTCCAATCCAATGTTCTACCACTATGCCAGGTTCATAGCATTTAGAGCTGGGGGGGCAGACCTTAGAGATCATGTGGTCTCAGGCTTCTTTCCTCCCTCCCTCTCTTCCTCCCTTCCTTCCTCCTTCCCTCCCTTCCTCCCTTCCTCCCTTCCTCCCTCCCTCCCTCTCTTCCTTCCTTCCTTCTTTATCCAGTGTCCTTTCAACCATACCACTCACTCTGTTTCCTGAGCTTGGGTTCTAGCTCTGATACTTAACTAGCTGTTTAACTGTCACTTTTCCACTCTGTGCCTTAGTATCTATAAAACGGAGATAATATTATTCATACTTCCTACCCCCACAAGGTTGTTGTAAACACAGCCCTTCGTGAACCCTAATCTGTTTTGAATGTGAAGGATTATGATTTCTTGGGGAACATTGAATGGGCATTGGGGTGAGGTCCAGGGAAGTCTGTCTCATTGTGTAATCTGTCCTGTAATCTAAAGGATGTTCTGAAGAGCCCCTTGCCCTAATATCCTTCCCCTCAGGCACCGCACTTTTAGAAATTCTCTCCTTTGAGTTAAGCATCACCCACTGCAGGCATCCTCAGGTTCTGAAATGCAGATGACCTTTCATCTCATCATTCTGAGAAAACACTCCCTCCTCCTTGTTCTCACAAGTCTGCATTGTCTTCAACGCCTGTCTCCTTCTTCATGAGAAGGGTTACATCCATGCCAACGATAAGTTTGTGTTTTTTCTACATTCAGACCTTTGGGGGGATACTCAGGGGCGGATTCCAGAAGCCTTTGGACTCTTCAAGATTTGCTTACCCCATTGCCTCATTTATCCTAACTCATATGCACACCTGCTTGTGGCCACCAGTCCTTAGTGAAGGGGGGAGTGGTGGTCAGCAGGTACCCACGGGATTCCTCAGGAAGTCCCAGTGTGGGCAGTCCTTACAGAACATAGCCAGGAAGAGCAAGAGGCTGTTATTGTAGACCTGAGGTGGGCTTTCAGCCAAGGATGGTTGGTACAAACCTTGAAGGGCAAACGGGGCCTCCTTACTTGGATGGATATTCCTATTGTTCCTCAGGCAAGTTCGAGTTTAAACATTTCTTTAACACATTTCAGTGACTTCCCCCATTCCTATACACATCCAGACACCACTTGGCCATTTGGTGTTGCCTGTCTGCTTGTTCCCAGGCTCCAGTAATTTAAACCCTTCCAACTGGATGCATTAGTTATGTTCAATCACACTCGTCTTATTCGTTTCTATTCCATAATAACAGTCTGAGGCACAAGAGGAATCACCTTTTAACTGAATGCTACAATCATTGTCACAGTCACTTTACAATTATAGCTGATTCATAGCATATCTCACTCATTGCCTGGTACACATTAAGTCTTTAACACCTTAGTATGAAACAGTTTATCTGATGGTTTCTTCTTATGACAGGCACCAGCAGAGAGTCCCGAGCCAGAAACTCGAGGGAGGGGAAGGAAATCTGAAAGGGAGAATGTGGACACCCTAAAGACAAATTTTATTGGCTTCCCAGTTGGGAGAAGCATCGCCCTTATGGGCTTTGGTTTCTTGGCTTCTCTCTACTAAGCCTTAATGTGCCAGGTGTATGGGGAGGACCTATTGAACCTCTGGGTTGCCTGGACTGCTCCTGGTTCTGCCTCCTGGGGAAGTCTGGCTGGGTGAGAAATCCTGCCCTGCAGGCAGGAACAGGAGAATTGTTAGGATCATAGAGCCCTATGGAAATAATTGGAAATCTAAGCCACCCTGGTTAAACCTCTCCTGGGTTTCTGCTTTGTAAGAACCTCACTTTGGGCAGCTAGGTGGCACAGTGGATAGAGTTCCAGGCCTGGGATGAGGAAGACTCATCTTCCTGAGTTCAAATCCCACCTCAGACACTTCTTAGCTGTGTGACCCTGGACAAGTCACTTAATACTGTTTGCCTCAGTTTCCTCATCTGTAAAATGAGCTAGAGAAGGAAATGGCCTCAGACATAACAGATATTTGCTCTGCAGACAGGGCATGTTCCGTGTTTTCTTAGTCACCTACACTGAGCCAGAACCTAAGCGACCTTCTATGGTGATACTATCTTAGAATTTGCCTGGCTTGGGAAGCCTTCTGCTTACATTGTGGCTCTGTCTAGAGTAGGGGTCTTACCGTGGGGTCCACAGACTTCCCAAGTAGTCCACAGATAGATTTCCAAGGAGTTTTTGAACTTGGATGGGCACCCCCCCAAAAAAAATATGTTCTTATTTTCACTGAAAAATTCCAACTGAAATGTGGTGTTTCCTCTTGTTAAAAATGCATTTCTGAAAAGGGGTTCACAGGCTTCACCATTGCTGCCAGAGGGCAAGAGGTGCCGAGGTTAAGATCCCCTGCTTTCGTGAGAGGTAGAAGAGAGTTAGAAGAGAGTTCTAATGCTCCCTTCCACCTGACTGGCCCATTGACTTTGCTCGACACCCGGGCTCCCACTGGATTTCCTGTTCCCACTTCTGAATTTCTTTCTCTGGGTCTAATTGGAGGAAGCAGCCACAGAATTTCAGCTGGGCCTCTGTGGCCATTGGGTCCAGTCCATTCCCAAAAGGCATAAGGAATCCCTACTATAACCCACCAAACGACTGGTCATCCAGCCCCTCCTTGGAAGCTTCCAGTGAGGGCAAGGGACCCTGCCACCCCTGAGACCCCCAATCCACTCTCTTTGTTAGAAAAGGTTTCCTGGCATCCAGCCAAAATGCACCTCTCTACAACTTCCATCCATTGTGCCTGGCTCTTGGGGGGCAAACTGAACACAAAGAATCCCTCTTCCACATACCAGCCCTTCCATAGCTTGGCTTGAGCCATCGTGCCCCACCCCAGGGTCCTAGCAGTCTCCTGACACCTCTAGATTCAAACACAAGCTCTGCAACATAGCTCAGTGTACCTTTTCAGCCTTTTTAAAAAATTCTCCTTTATGCAGCCAGCCTGGCCTTTCTGGTGCTTTCCATCCCCCATCTCCACACCTTTGTACTGGTTGGTCCCCCAACCAAGGAGGGTATGCCCTCCTCCTCTTTGCTTCTGAGAATCTCTAGTTTCTTTTCTTTTCTTTTTTTTTTTTGTGGGGCAATGGGGGTTAAGTAACTTGCCCAGGGTCATACAGCTAGTAAGTGTCTGAGGCCACATTTTTGGTTTTTGTTTCTTTTTTCAGGTCAATGGGGGTTAAATGACTTGCCTGGGGTCATACAGCTAGTAAGTGTCCAGTGTCTGAGAACTCAGGCCCTCCTAAATCCAGGGCTGGTGCTTTATCCACTGCACCACCTAGCTGCCCCTGAGGCTGGATTTGAACTCATGTCCTCCTGAATCCAGGGCCGGTGCTTTATCCACTGCACCACCTAGCTGCTTCCCCGCCCCCACCCCCCCCCACCCCTTCTTTGAAAACTGAGCTTGTACACCGAGTCCTAAGTTCAGTCTCTATCGATCTCCCTGGATGCTGGCGTCTCCCCTCCAAAATTACCATGGGCCTCTTCTGGTTATATTTTATAGAATCCTTGTTGCCTCCCTTGATACAAAGTTAACTCCACCCCAGCAGGGCCCTCACATTTCTGTCTCTGCATCCTTAGCCCCTAATAGGTGTCAGGCCCACTGGAGCTGTTTAATAAGTGTTTATTCACTGATTGAGTCCAGGCCTGGAGCTGGGCTTCTTCCACCCGTGTGGCTCCTGCCCAGCTCATCTGTCCCCTGCCCCTTGCCTCTAGCTGGGAGGAGGCCACTGTGAACCCTGGGCCCCAGGCAGTGGTGTATAAAGTCTGGGTTGTCTGAGTCCGGGACTATTTGTTTCTGCATAGCCTGACTTTCCTCCCCTCTGTTCCTGACTCCTATAACCTTTAGGGAATGAAAACGTCTGGCTTGGTCTTTTGGAGCCAAGAATTTTCACATTTCAGAAAGGGGAGCCAGATTTCAGAAAACACATGGAAAGCCTTCAGGAAATACAGCCTCCCTGAAGGCAATGTGACCTTACGGCCCATGCAGCTGACTGTGCCGGAAGAAAACCAAAGCTCAATCTTGGCTGTGCCCTGGCCTTTGGAGTAAATAACTGTGTTGTGGACTCTAAGGTTTTTTGTTTGTTTGTTTTTTGGGGGTTGGGGGTGGGGGGACAAAGAAATAGTATCCAGGTGTGGAAAAGATCTAGAAACTCTTCTCTTATGTTGAAATTCAGTGTTTTCACAATTAGGCAAAAGGAAGGGACATTTGGGAAGATGCTGCCAAGCCCTGCCCTCTACTTCCCCATTACTGAGAATAAGGTGGGACTTTTCTGAATTTGGGTCAGAATTTTTCTTGAGCTTTGCCCTTTTCTCTTCCCCTTCCCCACTCAGTTCTTCTTTCCTCCCATGCCCACCTCTCCTCTGCCCCCCATGCCTTTCTGTGCTCTTTGTTGGCAAATGTGGCAGCTGGTATCTTTCCCTTGAGTTGTCTTCCAGACAAGGCCAATGGCTTGGCCCTCTCTGACTTTAGAAAGCTGCTCTTCTACCTAGCAAGTGCCAGTTCTTCTTAAACATTGGGACACTAGGTCTGAGCCAAATACCCTGGCTGCCATCTTCCCTCTACTCAGCTGAGAAGGGGGGACCATCCCTACCCACCCTGGCTCAGCCGGAGTCCCTCTGGCACTCTTTTCCAAGGAGATATTTCCAATTGCCCTCTATTTTTTATTCATTTGGATTTGCTTTACTGTGTCTTGATTTCTCATAAAGTCACTAGCTTCCATTTGTTTAATCCTAATTCTTAGGCAATGATTTTCATCAGAGAGTTTTTGTATCTCCTTTTCCATTTGGCTTTTCAAGCTGTTGACTTTTTTATCATGACTCTCCTGTATCTCTCTCATTTCTCTTTCCATTTTTTCCTCTGCCTCTCTAAATCTTCCTTCTATCTCTCCTACTTTCTCTTCAAAGTCCCTTTTGAGCACTTCCATGGCCTGAGACCAATTCATATTTTTCTTGGAAGCTTTGGATGTAGGGACCCTGAGGTTGTTGTCCTCTTCTGAGGTGCACCTCAATCTTCCTTGTTGCTAAAGAAACTTTCTATAGTTCTCAACTTTCTTTGTTTGCTCATCTTGATGTCTTTTTTTTTTTTTGGGCGGGGCAATGAGGGTTAAGTGACTTGCCCAGGGTCACACAGCTAGTAAGTGTCAAGTGTCCAAGGCCAGATTTGAACTCAGGTCCTCCTGAATCCAGAGCCAGTGCTTTATCCACTGCGCCACCTAGCTTCCCCCCATCTTGCTGTATTTTACTTGACTTTTAACTCCCTCTTACAGTGGGGCCTTACTTCCAAACTACACTGTCCCAAGCTTCAGAGGGTCCCAGGTATTTTGGTTTGAGGGAAGGTTCTCTTGTCTGGCCTGTTCTTTGGTCCAAAGACAAACTTGCTAATTAACTAGCCAGCAAAACTTTGTGTGCTGTGTTTCTTAGTTCTGACGAGCCTGTGCCCCTCCCCAACCTGGGCCTCCTGCCACTCAAGATTTCTTCCTGGTTCCCTGGAAGCCTGGGGTGGGATAGCCGAATTCCTCCTTAGGTCCCACAGATACCCCTGTATCTCCCCCCAACAACCCCAGCCAGCTGTTCAGCCCTCTCACCCAATTAAAAGCTTAGTTCCAGAAGATGCGGGTACTATAGCTAATTCAGAGACTCAGGGGTAAGTTTTTCTGGCTCAGCCTGCCTGGGGACTGTATTGGCACAATCACAGCATTGGACTCTTCTTGCAGCCCAGCATGGCCCCCTCTAAGCTGTCTTTGGCTGGAAAATAATCTCAGCCCATCTTTTTGTGGGTTTTGCTGCTCCAGGGGTTGTTTTATTGCTGTTTTGGGGGTATTTGTGTCAAGACCTCTGTGTGTTTAATGTCTTTCCTCTGCCATCTTGGCTTTGCCCCTATTTTCCTCCCTGGCACTCTTGATAGCCAAAGTTGGGTGGGAAGAAATGTCCCTCTTCTCAAAGGGGCCTGGCCTTTTGGGGACCACCTTGGCGGACCTCTCTGATCATTCCTGCCTTCTTTTGACAATGTGATCCCAAGTCAGAATAATCATTTTGCCCCATCCTCTTGCAGACTGGATAAGTGGCTGTCTGCTTTTTATCCTTGGCTTTCCTCTCCATATTTTTGCTGGGTTCTCTGAAACCTGCCAGAGAGCTTTCCCAAGTCTTTACAGAAGGAGACAGCTGTGACTTTCCCATTCTACAAACAGGAGGAAGAGAACTTGGCATACCTAGGAACGGTGGGTAGGTGGGGATATAGAGTTGCCAAGGGAAGGTGAGAAGCCAAACTGGAAACTGAGCCCAGAAGGACTGAGTTCTCTTCTTTTAAAACTTCCGGGCTTTTCTGTGTCTTCCCTGCCCCTAGTATGTTTTCTTTAAAAAGAATATATTATCTTTAGTTCTTAAATCACCCTCATTTCCAGATATATTCCTCCTCCTTCTCCTATCACCCAGTGAACTATTCTTTGTAACAAAGAACTTTTTTTTAAAAAAGGCATTTAGGAAAATCAACCAAGGCATTAGCAGGGTACCTGATGGGCAATAGATACAAGATCCCACACTCATCACCCATCACCCCTTACCCTGTCCAAGAAGGGAGGCATTTTCTCAGCTCTTCCTAGAGCAGGGTTTGGTCACTCTAATAGCACTGGACTCTAATTCGTTATGATTTGTTTTGTTTTTCTTCTCATTTACAGTTTTAAAATAACTATCTCTATTGTGTTCTTGGTTCTGCTGACGTTACTCTTCATCATCAGTTCACATAAGTCTTCTGGAGCTTTTGGATTCTTCTTCCTAGTCTAGTTGTCCTTTGTGAGTGGCTTGGCCCTCAGCTGTTACATTGCTGCCCTGGGGTTTATTTAGCCATTTCCCAATTAATGGCTTTCTACTTTGGGTTGAACTCTGTGCCACACAAAAAAGTACTGCTGTGAATATTGTGGTGAAGACATAGCTCCTGTTTCTGGCTTTTCTGTGGCTGGGAGCCACCAGTAGACACCCTGCTCATCAGACAGACTCTTTGGCACCTCAAACCCCACTGTGCATCCACTTTACAGACGGGGTAGTCTAGGTGCAAGAAGTGACTCTTCACAAAGTTTCCAGGACAAAGCGGAGACATTGCTCTTTTTTGGAGGGTGGGGCCAGTGAGGGTTAAGTGATAATTTTAAAAAAAACCTGCCATAAAAAGTCCCACTGTCTTACCCTTTTCTACCTGCCCCCACCCCCATCCTGCTCAGTCACCGCTCTACCAGAGGCCCAGATTAGTGATTGGTCTGTCTTGATCTCTCCTGGTATAGTGGTTAATTAATACCCAATTACTGGAACACCCTGGATTCTTGGTGTACCCTGCAGAGGGATGCACGCAGTTCTCTTACTCTGCCCAAATCCCAGTAGGTTTCAGAAGCAGGAAAGACATGCAGGATGCAGCTTGTGATCAGCTTGATAATTCAGTTTGGCATTCAGGCTTCTAGCTCACTTAGAACAACACTAGGTGACTTCTGTTTTGTTGTGGTTTGGGAGTTAAAAGAAAATAACACACTCTGATTAAAGAACAACCACTGCTCTGTGGCTTCCTGCTTGACCTAGGTAGCTGTGGCAGGTCTCTTATCAGGGTAGGAACCAACTGGATATTTGTCCAGGGGATGTCTTTGGAGCTTAAAAGAAATGTCTGGGGGCAGCTAGGTGGCACAGTAGATAGAGTACCAGCCCTGGAATCAGGAGGACCTGAGTTCAAATCTGGCCTCAGACACTTGACACTTACTAGCTGTGTGACCCTGGGCAAGTCACTTAACTCCAATTGCCTCACCAATATATCTATCTATCTTTATTTACTTCATTAAATAAAATAAAGTTTTTTAAAAGTATGCTTCAATCTGTACACAGAGTTCATCAGCTCTCTTTCTCTGGAAGGAGATAGCATTTTTATCATGGGTCATTTGGAATTATCTTGGGTCATTCCCTTGATCAGAATAGTTAGATCTTTAACAACTGACCTTCCTTACAATGTTGCCATGTAAAAGGTACCCTTAGTTCCGCTTATTAGTTCATGTAAATCTTTCCAGATTTTTCTGAAACCACCCTGCTTGTCGTTTCTTATAGCGCAATAGTATTCCATCACAATCCTATATCTGTGTGGCAGAAGTCTTAGGCATTCTGTCTGGCCCAGCTGAAAGTATTTTATATCTGAGGTCAAAACCCTGAGAGTTTGGGTTTGGAGACTAGAGCGCTGAGTCTTCTCCCTGGCATCTCCTCTCCAGGTATCCTTGAGCTCAGTATAGCCCCATGCATCTCTGCTGGACATCAGCACTTACAGGGCCCTTGGTGATTTGGTCAGAGTGCCTGGGGTGAGAAGCTAATAGGCAGAGGCGGTTCAAATACTGAGCAGGGCTAGAGGGAGGGGAAGATTGATGACTGGGCTCTGTCCAACCCTGAAGACTGAACCAAAATCATACATCCCTTCCCCCTCTGATTATCTGCACCAAGTGGCCATGCTAAAAAATGCTGAATATGTTTCACTTCAGGGGCTGAGACAGGCAAGGTGTACGTGCCCAGGGCCTGTCTACCCCCTGTAGAGTTGGGACACTGTATTCCCCTGGGAAACTAGGAGGCCGAGCTGATGGAAAGAGGCCTCAGGAGAATTCCTGACTAGGAGACTTCTACGGAGCTGAAATTTCCTACCATGATATCTCATTGTTATTTTGGCTCTGAAAGCTCTTGAAAGACTAGATTGGGCAGATAGCTGACCCTGTGTCATTGAGGCCTACTCACTCTGGGTGTCCTAGGGATAGACCTGGAATCCCTCCTCTCAGCAGAGATCTCATCTGCTGCTCCTGACTGACCTTTCACTCCCCACTTGAGGCGGTCACATTCCATCCTTGACCTTTGGTGACAAGGTTAGGGATTGGATGCTGCTGCTCCCAGTCCTGAAGCCATTTTAGTGCTTATGACTTGGGCTGTGGCCTTGGCTTGGGAGGCTGAGTCACTGATGTCTTTGTCTCTGGTACTGTGGGCTTCCCAGACCACCCAGCTGAGGTGCGGGGTGGGGGGAATGCACGCTTTTACTTTCCACTGCTTTTTTTTTTCCTTAGTCCCTGGCCAGGACTTGTAGTGGGCATGGGTCTGAGCAGTCAGAAGTGGTCAGTCTCTCATACTGAACAGCCGACATCAGCTGCCACTGGGGTCCAGAATTGCTGGCCTCTTGTCAGGGCCTAAAGAAAGCAATAGGAAGGGGCAGCTAGGTGGCGCAGTGGATAGAGCACCGGCCTTGGATTCAGGAGGACCTGAGTTCAAATCCAGCCTCACACTTGACACTTACTAGCTGTGTGGCCCTGGGAAAGTCACTTAACCCCAATTGCCTCACTAAAAAAAAAAGAAAAGAAAAGAAAAGAAAGCAACAGGAAAAGTCATGGTATCATAAATGGAGAGTTGGAAGGAACCTTAGAGGTCATCTAGTCCAACTTCCGGAGCAGCTAGGTGGTGTTGCAGTGGAAAGCACATTGAGCCTGTGGTCAGGAAGACCTGAATTCAAATCTGGCCTTAGATACTTCCTACCTGGGTGACCCTGGGCAAGTCACTTCACCCTGTTTGCCTCAATTTTTTCCTCTGTCAAATGATCTAGAAAAGGAAATGGAAAAACCACTCCAGTATCTTTGCCAAGAAAACTCCAAACGGGGTCACAAAGAGTCAGTTGTGACTGAAAACAACTGAACAACAGTTTGACTCCCCTTATTTTATCAATAATTCAGAAATGAAGGCCCAGAGAGTTTCAATGTCATGTAGCAAGTGGCAGAGTCAAGATTTCAACCCAGTTGAGTGAATGAATGCATGAATGAATGAATGAATGAATGAATGAATGAATGAATGAATGAATGAATGGAAATGAATGAAAATACTTCCTTTGTTCCAGGCTCAGTGCTAGGGGTACAGGTACAGGCAAGGGAGATGCCCTCTACTTGCTAGGAGCTTACAATCACAGAATAATTAGTGGCAGATCAGTGGCTAAGCATCAGGTTAGACTTGGAAACTGGAAAACCTGAGTTTAAATGCTAGGAAGGAGACCTACTGACCCTGGGTAAGTCACTTATCTACTAGGCCTCAGTTTCCTCCTCTCTAAAATGAAGGAGTTGAACCGGCTGGCCTCTAAATGTCTCTTCCAGCTCTGGATGTCACGTTCTTTGGTTCTAATGAGGAAAGGCAGCACTAGATAAGCATTTGGAAATGTCCAGGAAGTGGCCTCGTAGCCTAGTTCCTGTGGAGATAAGGCAGAAGCTCTGCCTTCCGGGTGGAGGAGGGGAAGAGAGTGAGGGAGATGTGCTGGTAGAACGGTTTGGGGATCGCCACAAGGAGCCTCAGCCTCCAAAGCCAGTGGGCTTTCTGTGGATACCACAGCTCCTCCCCAAGTGAGGCAAGCTTTGAACTATGGTGGCACCTTCATGGTGGATGAAACTGGGTTGGAGAGAACATCTGGATATTGAGAGAGAGCCCTTTCTAGACAGGACCTCGCAGAGAGAAGTCAATCCTCTGGGCAAGGTGAGGAGAATCAGGTTTCTGGAAGTGGGAACAGGAAAATGGAAATCAAGTCACTAGATAATGACTGAGGGATCACTGGGTTGGCTGCTCAGAGGCGGCAGTAGATGGAGTGCTGGGAGACCTGAGGTCAGACCTAGCCTTAGGCATTTACTTAGCAGAGTGAACCTGGGCAAGTCACTTGAACTCTGTCTACCTCAGTTTTCTCATCTGTAAAATGAAGAGAATAATAACACCCATCTCCTGGGGCTATTGTGAGGATAAAATGAAATGATATTTGTGAAGGCCTCTGCAGACTTTAAAATTGTCATATAAAATGCCATTATTGTTACAAGTTTATTTATACCAGAGACTCCTTCTCTTGGAACTATTTGCCTCAGCTCTTGAGGGTGGGTTACTTGCTGCCTCCCTGGGAAGCATTGGGGTGTGGCCCCTGGTTTTGAGTCTGATTTCAACACAATAAATCCTCCACAAAGGATTTTTGAGCCAGTCATTTCTTTCCCCTCTCTGACTTGTAATAGAATCTGGGTCCCTTCCTTTAATCAGGGAGATAATAAGGATGTGGGAAATTCTGTGTGAGGCTGTGGCTCTGTGGGCACCGATGGTCATGTCCTGTTATCTCCTTCTCCCAGGACTTCAGGCCCCTGCTGAGATTTCAGTGTTGGGAGAGAAAAATCCACACCCAGTGAATCTGCTTTGTGGAAGAGGGCTGGGGAGCTTTGAGACTGGCAGGTTTAGGCTAAGGACCTCTGAGCATTTATCTCCCACCCCTCACCACTCCCTCCCTTCAATATGATGCACTGGCATCTTGGAAATGTCTAGTTCCCCAGGAGAAGGGTGGAAAGTAATTGGTTCTGGAATGTTCTTTAGCACCGAGAGCTCTGGAGAGAATTCTACTTTGGGATTTGATGAGGGGCTTGAGAAGGGGGAGAGAGACGTCAAGTGGGAGTAAGGGCATATCTTCCATGTTGGGGGAACAACTTCAGCTCAGGGGTTGTATCAGAAGGCCTGGAACTCCCAGGCTACCTACCCTGGCCCTGGGCCCAAGTGTGCATGGACAGCCTTTTTCTTGGGGGCAGGGGTGCAGCAGTAGAGAGAATTGTCTTTTCTCCTTTGGTCTCTCTTCTTTTGGCTCTGTGATAGTCTGCCAAAATGGTGGAATATAGGGAAATCTCCTCCCATCTTATTCCATGTGTTAGAACCATTTCTGTAGTTCAGCCTATCCCTTCAGGGGGAAGAAGGCAGAGAGTGAATGGACATAGTTTCTTAACCCAAGGGATCTGTGGATAAATTTCAAGGGATCCATGAACCTGGAGAGAAGAAAAAAACCCAACTCTGCATTTTCACTAATTTCTAAGTGAAATGGAGCATTTCCTTCAATTATTTAAAAACCTTAGTCTGAGAAGGAGTCCATTGGCTTTATTGGAGTGTCAAAGGGGGCCATGACACATAAGATCACTGTCCCCCACCCCTGAGGGGGCTTCAGAGTATATAATTTGGGAGGAAGAACAAAGGCAGGTTTTTGTGCATTTGGAAGAAGTGGGACCAGTGTTAGGGAGAAAAAAACCTTTCTTAGGAAGTGGTCTTTAGACAGAGGGTTGAGTATTGAGAATTGAGTATTCTATCTCTTGGTTTGTCCTGGGAGCCCTCTACTATTAATGATCTATCTTAAGGTCACATGTGTCAGAAACATCTCCCGGAGGAAAGGGATGAGTTCTGGGAACAGCAAAGTGAACTGAGCACCAACTCTTCTCAAAATGCCTCAAGATCAAGGGGAGAAAGCTAGGCGGTGCAGTAGATAGAGCACTGGGCTTGGAATCAGGAATAGTCTTCCTGAGTTCAAATGTGGCCTCAGATACTTATTAGCTATGTGACCCTGGGCAAGTCACTCAAACTTGTTTGCCTCAGTTTTCTCATCTGTAAAATGAGGTGGAGAAGGAAATGGCAAACCACTCTAACATCTTTGCCAAGAAAACCCCAAATGGAGTCACAAAGAGTCAGACATGACTGAAATGACACCACCACAAAAATCAAGGGAGGCAACAGTGATGAAATGGAAAGAACATAAGAAAAGGACAATTTGACTCCTGGCTTTGCTGCTTATCCCCTTAACCACCTCATTGCCCCTGTCCAAGTCTTGGTTTCTTTACCTGTAAAACAAAAGAATGAATGAAAAAGCATTTATTAAACACTAACTGTATGCAAAGCACACTGGAGGAGAAGAGTGATATGATCTCCAAAGACTCCTTCCAACTCCAGATTCTGTGATTTGATGAGATGGGTTTGTGACAAGGGAGTCTAGTCTCTAAGGTTGGTGTTCTTCACTTCTGCTTTTTTGCTCATGGTCCCCTCTGGTGGTGTTGGGAGGAGGCCTATGGGCCCCTTCTCAGAATTATGTTTTTAAATGCATGAAATAAGACAGCAGCACAAAGAAACTAATTCTATTAAAAAGGAATGATCAAAACATTGTTTAAAAACCTGTGAGAGGGGCAGCTAGGTGGCGCAGTGGATAGAGCGCCAGCCCTGGAGTCAGGAGTACCTGAGTTCGGATCCGGCCTCAGACACTTAACACTTACTAGCTATGTGACCCTGGGCAAGTCACTTGACACAATTGCCTCACTAAAAAAAAAAATAAAAAAAAAAAACCCTGTGAGAATGGGCAGCTAGGTGGCACAGTGGATAAAGCACCGGCCCTGGATTCAGGAGGTCCTGAGTTCAAATCCGGTCTCAGACACTTGACACTTACTAGCTGTGTGGCCCTTGGCAAGTCACTTAACCCCAATTGCCTCACCAAAAAAAAAAGAAAGAAAGAAAGAAAAAAAAAAAACCTGTGAGAACCAAAAGGGTGGCCAACCTGGGTTCATGTTGGTACCATTTACTCACTGGGTCTGGAAGTAGGAGGAGAATTATTGGAAGAACCCTCAAGATTTGTTTGTATGGTCAAAGTACTATGTAAAGAGTTCTTTGCAGGGGAAACAGGTTTTGTCCCTTTTCCCTGATCCTTAATTGGCGGGGAGGAGAAAGGGGGAAAGTTCATCTTTTTCTGTCCTTGGGAGGCAATAAACAGTGGATTAAGGCATTGAGGGGCTCCCTTAAAGGTAGAGAAGACAGTTGGGGCAGCACAAAAACGATGAGCTCCTTTGGTTTCCCAGGTTAGTCAGCCTAAAATTAAGGTACAAGGCAATGAATTATGGGACAAATAATGATGAGGGAGGCAGTTGGGAAAGACCACCTCCTTGGTGGCATCTCAAGTCCTTAAAGGGGTCTTTGTATTCCAACTGCCTGAAGTTGTATTTTGCACATCAGTAGTGCTTAATAAATATTTGAATGAATAAATGGATGGATAGATGGATGGATGGATGGATGGATGGATGGATGGATGGATGGATGGATGGATGGATGAAAAAATGGATCAAAGAGGAAAAAATCAAAGGGGGTCTGAGATGTTCATGGTTTCTGTCATACCCACTCCCACCAGGTGATGTTCAATGACAAATAGATGTTGGATGAATTAATGCTGTCTGCTTTTTCTCTTAAAGTCCCAAAGTTGTTTCAGACCTATAGATGTGGAAGTAAAAGTGAAACCCTGAGCCCCTTGCTCGTGGCTGAGACTGAATTAATAAGAAAAATACTGTAAATGTCATATCTCTCTGAGTTTCCCTATTATCTGAAAGGAATTTAGAGCACGTTATAAATATCTGATCTCAAAACCCTCTCTGAACGGTGGGTGATTCCCAGTAGCTTTCTAATTTTGTAAGTGAGAAAGCTGAATTAAGAGGCCTGTGATTTGCCCAAGGTTACACAGTAAGTAAGGACCTAAATTCAGTTTCCTTTCTTCATCTCAAGCTTTTTGTTCCCAGCCTCCTTTGGTGGCAGTCTGGTGAAACCGATGGGCCAATTTTCACAATCACATTTTTAAAGGTGTAAAATCAAATGCATAGGATTGCAAAAGAAACTAACTAGATTAAAACAAAGATGTGGGGGTTTCCCCCCAAGTTCACAGACCCCCTGGATGGATGGATGGGTGGATGGAAGGAAGGAAGGAAGGAATGAATAAGCTCTTATTAAGTGTCTGCTATGTGTTGGGCACTATGCTTTGTGCTTTAAAAATATTATCTCGGGGGCGGCTAGATGGTGCAGTGGATAGAGCACTGGCCCCGGAATCAGGAGTACCTGAGTTCAAATCTAGCCTCAGATAATTGACACTGACTAGCTGTGTGACCCTGGGCAAGTCACTTAACCCCAATTGCCTCTCTAAAAAAACAAAACCAAAAATATTATCTCATATCTTTGAAATCTCTCCAGTGACTGACCCCTTGGAGGGAGGGTGAGGGGGCCCTGGTCTAGGCTCTGTTTTGGTTCTCTAAATTCCTGTTAGGCTGTGTCTGAGCCCTAGCTTCATCTCATTCCTGGCTTCCTCCAGAAGGCTCCCAGAAGCCCTATCACTTCCCATTTTTCAGAGACCTGCTTTGATGCTAACTCCGTGTCCTTCCAGTAACTTTTTCTCCCTGGCCCCTGAGTTTCACAGCCTCACTGGTGAAACTTCATGATGACACTAGCCCATGAACTCTGAGAGAATGGGGTAAAATTTTGTGGGTGGGTGAGATATCTTCTATCCAGTGAACTGTTGAAGATAATCAGCTGTGGATAGACTAAATAAATTCTGGCTGGAACACAGGGGAACAAACTGATGGCTTGCATGAACTTTTGCTAAGATAACAGGTGAGCGGGAGGGGCTTGTCTGTAAGCTGGCTAGAGTTGGAGAGCCCCTTTGTCCTCCTGCAAGGCCTGAGGCCCTGCAGAATGGAGCATAGAGCTCAAGGTAATGTTTTCTTTGACCTAATATATGCTAGAAGAAACATACTTTTTCTCTCCAATCCGAGGTCCCAGAGCCCAGCTAAAAGCATAATCCTGACCTTTCCTTTTCTCCAGGATGCTTTGTGGAGCTTTGGGGGAGAGGGGAGGGGTGTGGGGAAGAGAGTGTGTTAGTAGCTTCCAGCTGTTCCCAAAGAAGAGATGAAGCTGTGCTCCACCATATTAATGTAAGCTTTTGTGTTGGGAGGCCCTGAGCAGAGACCATCTGGCATCAGATGGAAGGTACTGGGGATGGGGGTTGGGGTGGGGAAAGCATGAGGAAGGGTAGTCTAGGTTAAAGGTCCTTAACCAGAGGTGTGGAAACTTGAAAGTAGATATATTTTGCTAACTATATTTCAATGTGATTGGTTCTCTACATAATCCAATACATTTTATGTGGTGCCTTTAAAAACACTAATCTGAGAAAGGATCTATAGGCTTCACCAAACTGTTGCCAAAGGGATCCATAAGACATAAAAGGTTCAGATCCCCGGGGGCAGCTGGGTGGCACAGCAGATAAAGCACTGGTCCTGGATTCAGGAGGACCTGAGTTCAAATCTGGGCTCAGACAGTTGACACTTACTAGCTGTGTGACCCTGGGCAAGTCACTTAACCCTTATTGCCCTGAAAAAAACAAACAAACAAACAAAACAAAAAAACAAAACAAAACAAAACAACCTACAATTTAAAAAAAAAAAAGGTTGAGATGCCTTGGGTAGATGTCTGGGAAATAGAATTGTTTTGTCCATTATCTCTCCAGAACAGAATGAGAAGGAACTAGAGGAAGACTTGTCCTCCATAGCCCACTGGGTGAAAGAGAAGATAGCCCCTCCCCCCCAAAAAAACACCCATTGTATTGTAACGCAGAGTTTCTCTCAGAGTTCATGGTCTGGGGTCATATGAAGTCTCGCCAGTGGGGACATGAAACTAAGAGGCCAGAGAAGGAGGAGGAGAAGCACACGGAGTTAGTATCCAAGCACTCCTCTGACAGGTATGGTTAATCTTCTGCTAGTCTTCCAGAGGAAGTTGGGAATGAAGTGGGGCAAGTGAGGTGGGCCTGGAATTTCAAAGAAGCTGGTGGCTTGAGGTCAGGTGTTTCCCAGCTGCCTCACTTAGTCCCATTAAGAATTTTTTTTTTTGGTGGGGCAGTGAGGGTTAAGTGACTTGTCCAGGGTCACACAGCTAGTAAATGTCAAGTATCTGAGGACAGATTTGAACTCAGGTCCTCCTGAATCCAGGGCCAGTGTTTTATTCACTGTGCTACCTAGCTGCCCCTAGTCCCATTAAAATTTAAGCCTCTTGAGGGCAGGCAGGCATTTGCCTTTCTTCATAGCCCCATCCTTGACACACTGCCAGGCACCAAGTAAGTGTTTAATAAATGTTTGCTTCTAGACTAAGCCTGGAGCTGAAGAACACAATTCTAATTCTGCTACTAATTTACTATAAGACCTTGGGTTAAGTCACTCAAATCCTCTGAAGTTCTTTTCCCTTCCCCTCCATGCCACTGCCAGTATGTTGTCCAAGGGTTCATTGAGCTGTGGTGAGAAGTTAAGCCTGGTTCTCCGAGTCCTCGAGGTCTGTGTCACTGCCTCCAGGCCCCTCGTGGGAAGTCACCCTGGCATCTATTCCCAGATCCCTAACTCTGTAAACAGCATCCTTAATGTTAATACCTGCCTAGCCCAAAGGGCTTGACTTTGGAAGCGAACGTTCCACTTGATCAGACCCTGAGTTTTAGGAGAGGGCAGCCCAAAGTGTGTGCCGAAATGCAACAATTACATCATTCAAGAGTGGGGAAAATAACTCCTGACTTGCTGCTCTGGCCAGCAGAAGAAGCCTGTCTTACCCCCATCCTCCTCCACCCTCATGTACATTTGCCCTTGAGGGTACAGGCGGACAGAGGCCTTGTAGCCTACCTGCAGATTTGGCCAACATGGCATCAAACCACTGAGCTCTGCCTTCCTGGGAGAAGGGCCATGACCTAGGTGAGTGTCCCCTGGATTAATCTCACAACAACAATTCTGGGAAATTGGGTAAGCTTTTCAGCAATTGGGCTAGTGCTGGTGAATTCTTTTCCCTTTATCAGGGAAAAACTGAAGAGCTGCGAGGACACCGAGGCGCCTTCTCCCTTGTAACTAACTTCTTCGGACATGCTCCCCTCCCGGAGTTTCATGTTGGGACTGGCAGGAGAGAGAGCAGAATGTTGGCAGACCCTCTGTCCTCAGAGACTTGGGGCAGGGTGGATCTTTGGAATGAGCTCAGAGATTTGAAAAATGGAAGGAACCTTTGAGATAGAGAGCAACCCTTTTATTTTGCAAATATGGAAACTGAGTCTTAGAACAGCCCTTAGAAAATGGCAGAGCCAATATTCTTAACACAAGGCTCATCCCTTTAAATCTTATTGCCACTCTCGAACATTACACTCAAAGTTCTCTGCAAAGTATGGTTGGCAACAGTACCCCTCAACAAATCCTTGGATATTTCCATATTGTTGTCCAGCTCCAAACTCTTCTCTGCACACTTAAAAGAGAGTCATTCCTTTGGCTTAAAGCTTTGCCCTGCGTTACAATACAAATACTCTTGGAAGGGATAACTCATTAGGTTTTGGCTTCATGTGAATAAGTTTTTCAGATCTCTTACTGAAACTAGGAGAGAAAATACCACATATGTGGAAGGAAGAGACTTTGAAGACATGACTAAGAGTCACAAAGAGGATAGAAAGGGGAAACCAGGGGCAGGGCAGATAAAATCTTGATTTCACAATTTCTCTGAGGCTTAGTCCTGCCTGGGAGTTTCTCCCTGTACTGGAATGGCCCTGTCTAAGGCATGTCTCTCCTCTGTGGGCTCAGGGCTAGCTGGATGCCAAATAAGCCCTGCCTGGGTGGTATCCATTCACCACAGTGCCACAGATTCCCACCATTCGATTCTCTCCTTTGGATTAAGGCACTCAAGGCTCCTGTTTAAAAAAAAAAAGAAAAAAAAAGACATGTGAAGCTCCTTTGGTTTCATAAAATTTGTCAGCCTAAAATCTGGGTCCAAGGGTATGGATTATAGAGCCAGTAACGAAGAGGGAGGATGTCAGCCAGGAAAGGTTCAGGACACAGAGTATTGTAGCCAGAGCAGTAGGCAACCAGGGATAGTTGCGGAGAGACAGCAGTAGCACCAGAGATGATTCATTCTCTCCAGCCAGCCTTATCCAATCCCTGCCTTAACCATAGGTTCCTTAATCTTTCATATCATTTTGGTCGCCAGGTAGAACAGTAGCCAGGTTACTCACTGGGCTTGGCGACAGGAGGATGCCAACTAACAGTGTGACATTGGGCCTGTCGCCTAACCTGCTTCTCAGCCTGTTCAGTTATCTGCAAATGGCAGATAATAATAGTAACCTACCTCACGGAGCTGATGGGAAGATCATGGAAGATAAGGTCTATGTACTGTGTACTTGGAGGGCCATGGGCATGCTGGCTTTTATTGTGATTGGTCATCACCTTGGAGAGGGAGGTTCATGATGGGAAAATGACTCCGGGTTACCCACCAAGTAGCAAAGGGCAGATGACAGCCTCGGGTCTCTTGGGCCCTCACTCGGTGCCACCCCAAAGTGATGAGATGCTGCTGAGTCACTGAGAAGGCCTGCTCCAGCAGCCAGAGCTGGAGGGCATCAGGCTCTGGGCCAGAGCCAGCCTATCTTGTGATTCTCTTAAATGCCTTAGTCTGAAGCCTTAGGCATCCATCCCAATCCTCACTTTCTCCCAAGTGCTTTCCCCTTCCCTGAAATCAACTGGACACTTTCTGGGGCATTCACAAAATCTCATTGACCCCTGGAGGCATAACTCAGGGTCTCTGACTTTTCTTGTAAACATTTTATTTTAGTTTTGTGGTCTGGACTTGTGATTTCATCTGTATAGGGAGCTCTTGGTGAGGAAACTGTTAGCCCTGGACCTGGAATCAAGACTATCTGAGTTCAAATCCTGCTTCAAATACTTAACTGGCTGCAAGTCACTAGACTGCCATCTGCCTCAGTTTCCTCAGTGGTAAAATGGGAATAATAACAGCACCAGTGAAGTGAAGAGAGCATTAGGTTCTGCATCAGGAAAATTTGAGTTCAAATACATCTTCAGACACTTACTAGGTATATGAGCCCTGTTTGCCTCAGTTTCCTCATCTGTAAAATGGGGACAATAATAGCACCTACCTCCCAGGGTTGTGAGAATCAAATGAGATAATAATTGTAAAGGGCCTAGAAGCTGGCCCACAATATGCACACAATAGCTATCATTACCTCCCAAGGTTGTTGTGAGGCTCAAATTTGATAATATTTGTAAAGTGCTTCACATAGTGGCTGGCACATAGTAGGTGCTTAGTAAATGTTTATTCCCCTTCCTATCAAAGCAGATCGGCACCTATTTATAGCCTTAGATTGTTGCCTGAGGACGCTAGGAAATTAAATGACTTACCTAAGGTCTCACACCCAACATGTGTCAGAGTCAAGGCTTGCCAAGCTTCCTCTCTGGTGTTTTAAATCCCTAGACCCTACAGACCAAAATGCTGAAAGTTCTCCTTGGGTTCCCTCACCACCAGCCTACTGGGTCATTCACATCAGCCCTGGGCTGTGCTGGTGTGAGGCCAATGCCTGGCTTTGGGAATCTCTGTAGGCCTTTCCAGACCCTGTTGTCTCTGTAGCCAACATGGGCTTTTTAGTAGTGTTATGGAAGACCAACTGTGACACAAAGCCAGCTGGTGGGGAAGGGAGGAAGTGATGGTAGTGGGCATCTTCCTCCCCATTATAAAGGCCTGGGCCACAGAGCTCCAGGGTTGGGCTCTCTTTAGCCCTTCCCTTGGCCTTTCTCTTCTGAAGTAGAATGAGGCTGGGAGGGGCACTTTTAATTAGAATTATTTATCAGCTTGCCACAGGCTATCAAAATCTGCCTGCCTGGATTTGCTGGCAGGAGCACTTAGGCAGTTTGGAAGGGATGGTTTCATGGTTTTCTCTCCCAAGAGGAGGGAGCTCTCTGGGGTGGGGAGTTGCCAGGAATCAGAAACTCCCTGGTACACATAGTTGGTCCTTTAAGAAAAAATACTTCAAATGTGGAGAAGCCAGGTCAGCTGGAAAGAAAGGTGAGTTTAATTGGAGCTCTCCTAATCTCTAACTAGTTTTAACTCCCCTTAGACATCTCCTCAACCCAATTCTCCTTTCTCTGTTTGCTCAACTATTGAGCAAACTGCGGGTGTTTGTTTTATTAAAGCATTCTTGGCTTCCATTCTTGGTCCAGGTGGGATGAGTGTGCAAAAACCTTCAGAGCAGTAGGGAGGGAAGAGACCAACCTGGCCAGGTACCAGGACAGAGAGAAGGTAAATAGTAGAGCTGGTCCTAGGAAGCTGAGATAATTTCTTAGGGATGTGCTGAGGATGAGGAGGTATGCCAGGAAGGGACATTTTCTCTCTCTCTCTCTCTCTCTCTCAGGGAAATGAGGGTTAAGTGACTTGCTCAGGGTCATACGGCTAGTAAGTATCAAGTGTCTGAGACTGGATTTGAACTCAGGTCCTCCTGAATCCAGGGCCAGTGCTTTATCCACTGTACCACCTAGCTGCCCCAGGAAGGGACCTTCTCCAGGTGCCAATGTGTCTGAAATCCAACCATTAGGCTTAAAAATTATCCTCTTCAGGGCCACTTTTGATCAATGCAGATCCCTTAGAGAAGGGTAACATTCAGTTCCCAAAGCCTTAGGGCAATCAATGACTTTAGCAGATCCTTTCTTCTGTGATAGGAGTAGTTTTGGGGGGGGGGGGCCGCGCGTGCGTGTGTGTGTGTGTGTGTGTGTGTGTGTGTCACTGATGACTCAGAAAGGAGGAGGGCCAAGCAGAGAGCTGAAGACCAAATGTGCTTGCCCCTCCTCCCTCCTGCTCCCCTCCCTCCAGTTTGCCCAGGGCCAGCTTTGGTACAAAGTCCCGAGCCGGGTGATGTTTTGAGATCAGAAGGGCTAAGCAAGTGCTTTGAGTGGAGACAGATAGAGAGCAGAAGTAGAGGTATTCCAGGATTCTTGGGGCACAAAACTCCATGCCACCTTTCTAAAAACAAACAAATTTTTATTGCTATCTTTTGTTTCTATCCCCCCTAGATGTCCTTATCTATTATTCTTCCCCCTCCCTCCCCTAGAGCCGTCTCTAAAAACAAAGAAAAAAGAGAAAGAAAAAATTTCAGCAAAACCACTCAAAACATTAGGGAAAAAACCCCAAACCAACCAACCCTGACATCACAGACAATGTTCCATACTCAAATTCTGCACACCTCCCCTCTCCCCTCCTTCCGCTCCCCCCTCCCCCGCCCCCAGCTTCTGCAAAGGAAGCATCTCTTCTGATCTTCTCTTTGAAATTTTGCAACATTCATTGTTTGTTATTCTGCAGTGGTTTTCTCCATTTACATTGTTGCAGTCACTGTGTGCATTGCTTTCCTGGCTCCTTATTTCACTCTGCATCAGTTTATGTAAGTCTTTCCATGCTTCTCCATAGTCAGCCTATTCGTGGTTTCTTAGGGCACGAGAATATTTCCATTACATTCATATACTACAATGTGTTTAGCTTTCCCAATTGATGGGTATCTACTTTGTTTCCAGTTCTTTGCTACCACAAAAGGTACTGCTAGAAACCTTTTTTTTTTTTTTTCCTGCACACAGTGCTCTTCATGTCACTGACTGCCTTGGGGTATATGTCTAGTGGCAGGACCTCCAAGTCAAAGACTGTGGACATTTTGACTGCTTTCTTTCCTCCTGCCTACCTTCTTAATGGAGTTTTCGAGGGTCAGTTAAATACGGGGTGGAGTAATGAAGAGGAGGGTCGGTCTCCCTTTGGGCTGCAGTAGGTGTGGACGTAGGACCCTCATTAGCTTAGGGGCCAGTGTGAAGGTTTCACAATGTCTATGGCTCAAATGAACCACTACTGGGGATGGAGTAAAGCAGTTCCCAGATGTGTGGGGGCATGCTTCAGTGGAGTTGGGAGTGGGAGAGTGGTTGGGAGTTAAGAGAGTGGGGCTTTTCAGCTGACTCCCTCGAGATACTGGGCTTGCTCCAGATGGCATGCCTGGCTGGGGCAGGCTTTTGGGACACCAGCCTCTCTCCAGATGGCAAGGGATCTGCTGGGCTGAGCAGAGCCCAGGTGGTGTTGGCATGACAGAGAGGCAGGGACAGAGCATAGATCCTTGACATCAGAACCAAGCTAGAGTGGCCTTTTGCTTGTAGGTGATAGAGCCAGGGCATAACAAGGACATAATACACTGAAGAGATGGGGTGGGGGGCACTGTTGGGTGACTTGGGTCCAAGGTTTCCATGGGATTGGATGCTAAGGGCAGTGGGATGAATTGAGCTTTTCTTCTCCTCAGCCTGTGGCCTGACCTTACCCCTACCCTACCCCCACCTTGACTCCCAGCCAAGTCCTGTGCCTCATTTTGATGCCTTGGCTCTCTGTCTGCCAAGAAGACAATGTTCAGTAACAATGACCTAGAACAGTGCCATGCCATGCCTCCTTAAGTTGATGCCCTGGCCCCTTCTGTGGGCAGCTTAGGACCAAGAACTCCTGTTGCTGTTAATGTGGTCCTGAAAAAGAGATGGTTCGGTATTGTACCATTGCACTCTCAGGCAGGTACACTGCCATGGGGTTGCCCTACTTGCTGTCTGAGGCAGGACCTGGGAGCTCATCTGTTCTAGCCAGAGCAGCAATGCACCATCAGGCTCTCCAAGAGGAGAGAGAGATTCTAAGCCTCTCCTCAGAGTCCTTACTTCACTTTGGATTTCTGGTAGAGTCTACTATCACCATCTACTCACAGCCTTTTGATGTCATTTGTTCTTTCTCTAATCTGGTGCTCTTGAGGATTTCTTTCCAGTTTCCATTCTCTGAGAGGGTAAGGGGGGCGGGGACTGTGCCTTTGCCCAAAACTGGAGGCAGGGACTAAGACCAGCAGGAGTAGGGCCAGGAAAAAGAAGACTGACAGAATTGGGGGAAGAAGTAGAATTGCTTCCATCCAGTTGGGGACCCTTATGACCAAATAGTCCTTTCTGCTTGTGGCCTGGAGCCAGTTGAATACTTCTTCATCTAAGCTTGGGCCCTAGGCCTTAGAAAGGTAGTAAGAAAGGGGAAGGCAGTTGGGACAGGAATACTCTTAGAATAAGGACAATAATAGTGCCTTACATTTGCATAATGCTTTTGAGTTTGCGTAACAATTTTATACGTTATCTCATTTGATCTTCAGAAGAATCCTCTAAAGAAGACCGGCTGGTTAGTCTTCCCATTTTATAGAAGAACATGTTGAGGCTAAATAGCTAATTAGGGCTAGAGATGTAACTAGAACCTAGTTCTCTTAAGATCCAGCAGTCTTTTCACTGAAACTAAATGGTATGAAATTTCATAATAATCAAGCTTGGGAATGCACCTCTCTGCAGAGGTGGGGGACTGTGTAGGTTGGATATAGCATATGCTGTCAGACTTAATTAATATCTTGGTTAGTTCTGCTGAACTGCTTCCCCCCCTTTTAAAAATTCTTTGTTTTTTTTTAGTGAGGCAATTGGGGTTAAGTGACTTGCCCAGGGTCACACAGCTAGTAAGTGTTAAGTGTCTGAGGTTGGATTTGAACTCAGGTACTCCTGACTCCAGGGCCGGTGTTCTATCCACTGCGCCACCTAGCTGCCCCAAAAATTCTTTGTTAAGGGATGACTCTCAGAGTTGGGGAGAAGAGAGAAATATTAGAAAATAGAAGTAATAGAAAAGCAAAATATATAGGTAATTTTCAAACGACAGGGAAAAAACTTTGTGATCCTTGTGCCAAATCTTCAAGAACTTGGAAAGGTGAAACTATGTAACCTGTTGTTCCCCTTCTCTCTTCCCTCTGTCCTCCAGCCACACTTCCTCCTTTCAAGATATCAGTGCCCAGGCACAGGGTTTGTTTCTGTCTCCTTGGACTCTTCCTCTTTCTTTCTCTGGGATCACATAATGAGCCAAAGACTTGGAAACGCTGACAACCAAGTTCACTTTACAAACAGCTGGTTTCCCAAGATTGTTTACACGCCCTTTCTCCCTTGCACTCATAATCCACCCACTCCTGGTTGCTCAAACCAGCAACTTTTGCAAATTAAGCTGGAGGAGGGAAGGGGAACAGCTGATATCAATTTTGGTTAAGCATTACCCTATCCTCCTCTGTCCTAAGGAGCTTGGGCTCGGGGCTTAAAGGATGGTTCTGTCAGCCAAACCCACCCAGCCTCTCAGCCTGGGCTTGTTTCCCACCTCAGAGGATTGGGAAAGGATCATGTGATTTCTGACAAGTCATTCCTGATCTTGGCGACTTGGACTTCAGCATTGACTTCCACAGTGAAGCTCCCAACCATACCTTCTCATCCTGTGCAATTCTTGTCCAAATCCTCCAATAAATCCTCCATAGAGAAACTACCTCTATCCTCAATGGAGAGTCCCCAACTGTCTGTCGCCATTGGCTATCCCATGTCCTATCATGGTCATATATTAACTGGGCAATAACTTTTACTCAAGAAGTGGAGAAAAATGTCTACGAAAATACTTGCTTTGTTTGGTATTTAAGTTCAGACTTTAAAAAAAAATAGACTTAAAAAGTGTAAGAGATGATATTATTGGACACCATCAGTAACATGTGGCAGCCTGTTTATACCCTCTCTGTGTGTCTGTCATCACTTGCAATTTTGATTCTTCCATGATTTACAGTCCCAAAGCTTGTGGTTGTTGAAAGTGCTGTGTGTTGGGGCAGCTAGGTGGCGCAGTGGATAGAGCACTGGGCCTGGAGTTAGGAGGACCTGAGTTCAAATCCGGCTTCAGACACTTAACACTTACTAGCTGTGTGACCCTGGGCAAGTCACTTAACCCCAATTGCCTCACCAAAAAAAAAAAAAAAAAGATGCTGTGTGTTTCTCCAAATGCAATTCAACCTTCCTCCTTCCTCCTATGCAGTCTGGGTCCAGCTCATTGTTAGCTGCAGTGCTTCTCCAAGATAAATGTACTGATGGATTTTCAGATCTGGGGGGAAGGATGCCAATCACTGGGTGCTGATCCTGCTATATACATCCTAGTCTTAGAGCTATTCTTCATCCATTTGGGTTTCTCTTGTGTGAATTAAAAAAATATATTGCTATTTTAAAAATATAATCTACATTCCCGATATATCTCCACTGCATGCTCCCTCCCAGAGAGCTATCCCTTATAACAAAGAATAAAAGGAAGGAAATGACCAAAACTAGCCGACACACTGAAAAAGTCTGACATTATCTGCAGTGTCTACAACCATAACCCTCTACCTATGCAAAGAAGGGAGGGAGGTACCTTCATACCTCTTTGGGCCAGACTTAGTCATTATGACTTCGCAGCATTCTTTTTTTTTTGGTGGGGCAATGAGGGTTAAGTGACTTGCCCAGGGTCACACAGTTACTGTGTCAAGTGTCTGAGGCTGGATTTAAAAAAAATTTTTTTTTTAGCGAGGCAATTGGAGTTAAGTGACTTGCCCAGGGTCACACAGCTAGTAAGTGTTAAATGTCTGAGGCCGGATTTGAACTCAGGTACTCCTGACTCCAGGGCCGGTGCTCTATCCACTGCGCCACCTAGCTGCCCCCTGAGGCTGGATTTAAACTCAGGTCCTCCCGAATCCAGGGCCGGTGCTTTATCCACTGCACCACCCAGCTGCCCCCCAGCATTCAGTTTTGATTTCTTTTTTTGCTGTTGTTGTTGGTCTTTCCATTGGTATTGCCATATATATTGTTTTCTTGGTTTTCCCTATTTCACTTTGCATAAGTTTGAGTTATGTTTTCCCATACTTCTCTCTTTTCATAACCCATGTACTCTAACTTGTTTAGCTATCCCCTGCTGGCACCTACTTTTTACCCCAGTTTTTTGCTACTACAAAAATTAGTAAGTATAAACTCTTTGAAGTAGGTGGAGCCTTTCTTTTTATTGTTGACCCCTTTAGGGCACGTGCCCAGTGATAGGATCTCTGGACTAGAGGATGTAAACATTTTAATCACTTTCTTCACAAAATTCCTTTTTTAAAAAGTAAAAAATATTTTATTCCCTGCCAATTACATGTTTGTTTGTTTGTTTGTTTGCAGGGCAAATGAGGATTAAGTGACTTGCCCAGGGTCACACAGTTAGTAAGTGTCAAGTGTCTGAGGCCAGATTTGAACTCAGGTCCTCCTGAATCCAGGGCTGGTGCTTTATCCACTGTGCCACCTAGCTGCCTCCCCGCCAATTACACGTAAAAAACAGTTTTTAACTTTTTTTTTTTTGTGGGACAATGGGGGTTAAGTGACTTGCCCAGGGTCACACAGCTAGTAAGTGTCAAGTGTCTGAGGCCGGATTTGAACTCAGGTACTCCTGAATCCAGGGCTGGTGCTTTATCCACTGAACCACCTAGCTGCCCCTTAACATTCTTTTAAAAACTTCTTTTGAGTTCCAAATTCTCTCCCCTCCCTGAGATGGTAAACAATATGATATAGGTTATACATGTATAATCATGTAAAACACATTTCCACATCAGTCCGTTTGTCTTTATGTAATTCCAAATTGCTTTCTAGACTAATTGGACCAAATCACAACTCCACCAACAATGCATTGGTGTGTCTTTCTTTCTATAACCCTTCCATCATTGACAATTCCCATCCTCTTGAAAGAAGAATTTTAAACTATTACCCATATAGCATAGTGGATTGAAAACTGATCTCAGAGTCAAGCAGATCTGGGTTGAAGTCCTGCCTCATATACCTACTATGACTCTATGGGAATAATGTCACTTTCTTTCAATGCCCAAGGCAACTAAGACTCTAAGTTATAGAGAAAGGTACCTGATCTCTATTGGAAGAGAAAGCTCCTCCCTGGGAATTGTCTGTCCCTTGGAATCACAGGTCTGATCAAAACCCAAAATAACCATATGAAATATTGCTCTAAATTATAAGTCAGAAGTAAAGGACAGATCAAAACAATTCCTATGTTTCACCTCTTTCCCAGCAAATTGTAAAAGTTGATGAACGTTGGGAACAGTTTTGTACGTATAGGTTTGGGTTATTTTTCTTCCTCGTGTAGATTGTTAAGAGTCTTTCTTTAGGGGTGGAGATCTTGTCATACTCGGGAGATTGCTACAGTTACTACAAGCAAGAGTTATCTGAAGTACTTCACCATTTATTTATAGCAGTGGTCCCTAACCTGGGAACCAGGAACTTGTTCTTTTAAAATATGTTGACAGGGACAGCTAGGTGGCGCAGTGGATAGAGCACCGGCCCTGGAGTCAGGAGGACCTGAGTTCAAATCCAGCCTCAGACACTTGACACTTACTAGCTGTGTGACCCTGGGCAAGTTACTTAACCCCAATTGCCTTGCCCCCCCAAAAAAATATGATGACATCTGAATTTCACTAGAATCCATTCCCTTAGGTACTTTATTTTACGCATATAAGAGCATTTTTTTTTCTTATAGAGAAGGGCTTCATGTTTCACCAGCCTGTGGTCAGAGGTGTCCATAATATACAGCAAAAGTTTCTGTTGGGGAATCCCTATGTAGGGCACCTTCAAGTGACTGATGGAAGCCTCTTTGGCAAACATACAGCCCCTTGTTTTATGCCTAAGAGGATCCTTCAACAAAGCTGTCTCTGGGGTCACATCTGGCAAGGAATCTGGAATGATCTCAACGCATGCGTGAGATGCTTTGTCAAAGGAGGACTCTCAAGGCTGCGTTTTGCTGATTCTGTCTTTCAAAAATCAAGGAACAATCAACGTGGCAGGATCCCTGCCTCTTGTAGTCAATTGCGTGTGACTGTGAAGACATGATTTGCTTGAGGAATTCATTTGGGAAAGCCTATCTTTTGCCTTTTCATATGTTCATCAAGAAATATGTATTAAGCCAGCAAGCATTGATTAAGCATTTCAGTGGTGTCTGACTCTTCATCACCCCATCTGGAGTTTTCTTGGCAAAGATACTGGAGCGGTTTGCCATTTCCTTTTCCATATGATTTTCCAGATAAGGAAACTGAGGCAAACAGGGTGAAGTGACTTGCCCAGGATCTGAGGCCAGATTTGAACTCAGGAAGAGGAATCTTCCTTACTCTAGGCCCAGCACTCTATGCGCTATGGTGTCACCTAGCTGCCCCCAAAGTCCCTGGGCTTTAGTTTCCTCATTTGTAGAATGAGTGAACTGGACTAAATGACCTCTGGGAGCCTTTTCTAGTTATAAACTGCTATCATCACACTTGAATTAATGAGTCTGTCCAGGTAGAAAACCTGAAATGCAATCTGAACAGATGGTGGTTCTGGGCACGGGTTCTAGCGTGGCCACATCTAAGTAATTTGGTCTTTTCTTTCTTGGTTTCTGCTTTTCTCCTCGCCTGCCTCCCCTGGGGGGAAAGGAAACCCTTAGAGCCGCAGGGGGTGTGTGCTGTGGCAGCCTGGAGATAGGAGATAGGCCTCTGAGTATGTCCTGGCTCACTGACTGAGCTGAGCTGCAATGGGTGACTGGGCATTCCTCTGACCAGCTACGTAACTAGGAGAGGGAGGCCCTGAGGGACACAGTTGGCTGGGTGCTCTGATACCGAGTCAGTGGAGTTTATGAGGAGAGGCTACCATGGGTCTGATCAGAAAATCAAGGTAAACACCATGGTGGGTACTTACAGGGGAAGGAATTGCAGGTCAAGGGAGAGAAACTGAGGCCTGGGAGACAGGGCACTGGAATCCCCTCCCAGCTCACTTACTGACTGACCCCCCTGGTGCACCTATGCTCCGCAGAGATGCCAACTATGCTCCGCAGAGATGCCAACTATGGCTTCTAGGAGTTCCCCAGTGCAGCTCAGCAGAAGGGCTGGGGGACAAACTCAGAGAGAAATGGGGGCCACTAACCCATCTGTAATGATCCCTGGGAGCTGCAGATTGACTTAGAAAACTACACGTTTCTAGATTTCTTTTTCAAAAACCGAACACACCATCACCTTAAAACCAGATAGGAAAGTACATTTGAATCTGCTTTTGGTGGTAATATAGTCTACACCTCTAGCCTCCAGCATGACCCAGGAGACTCTGAGTCCAGCCTTGAAACTTCTGTCAAAAGCAAATGGAGAGGGGGCAGCTAGGTGGCGCAGTGGATAGAGCACTGGCCCTGGATTCAGGAGGGCCTGAGTTCAAATCCAGCCTCAAACACTTGACACTTACTAGCTGTGTGACCCTGGGCGAGTCACTTGACCCTCATTGCCCTGCAAAAAAAAAAAAAAAAAAAGCAAATGGAGAGGCAGACTGGGTTGGAATAGCCCCATCTCTTCCCTCACTGGAGGGGGGGGGCTCCCTAAAACACATGGCCCCTGGAACAGTGGGGAATGGCCACAACTGATCATTTGATATCTGGGACCCAAGGACATATCTAATGCTGCACAGTACGTGGCACCTAGTAATAATAATCATTAATAATGACCTATCGATTGCTCTATCTACCTCATCTAGGCTCTGGCACTGACTTTCTGTGTGACCTCAAGCACAGCATTTAACTTCTCCAGGACTTATTTTACCCACTGGCTAAGATATAGATAAGGGCATAATTACTATAAAGGCAGATGGGTTCCATTTCTAGTCTGACCCCTTATGTGGTTTAGGGGGCTGCCATCAGTGTTAATTGTTTTCTTTGGGTCATAGATTTAGAACTGGAAGGGACTTAGAAGCCATCTAGTTCAAGCTACTAATTTGACAGATGAGGAAACTGAGGCACAGAACATTTTAGGGACTTACCCAGGGTCCCATAGCTGGTAACTATCTAAAGACAGGATTTGAACCTAGGTCTTCCTGACTCCAAACCCAGCCTCTACTCTATGGAATTCAGATTTCAAAATTTGTGAGTCCAAATCCAGCCTTAGACACTTCCTAGCTGGGTGACCCTGGGCGAGTCACTTCACCCTGTTTGCCTCAGTTTCCTCATCTGTAAAAGGGGCTGGAGAAGGAAATGTCAAGCCACTCCAGTATCTCTGCCAAGAAAACCCCTAAATGGGATCACAGAGAGTCAGACACAGCTGAGCAACATGGACTGGCATTGAGTGGGTAGGGGTAGGGGCAGGGGTAACAAGAGGGTGGTGTAGGTGGTGGTAGAGAATGTTGTCTGTACATCAGTGCTTTTCTTCTCTGCAATTTCAGCATACCTGGATCCGACCAGCACAGGCTGCCAGGGCATTATTGAAAGCACCTCCAGCTGAGGACACGGCCCTGGGGAGCGGGAATGGGCAGAGGGGCAGCTGAAGCTCGGCCAGCACTGCTAGGAAGACTGCTGAAGAGAGACCAGCGGGGAGCCCGATACGCCTGCCAGTAACCCGGGGGGAGCCCACAGCAGCTGGCTCCCAGCTGTTCCTCAGCTCCAAGGAGCCACACATCTGGAATGAGCTCTTTGTAGTCCCTTGGGTGGCCAGGGCCAAGGACTTTGCAGCCCCAGAAGTGGTGAGGCTTCAGGGGGGGAGGGGCAGGGCAAGTTCTGAGGGAGCATGGAACGCTGAGTGTCCCGGGAACCTTGTCAGCTTGCTGAGGGTTTTGGTTTTGTCCCTGTCTTCTAAGAACCACAGCCCTGGGCTTTCTTCCTCTCTCCTTGCCCAGAGGGATCAGCATCAGGTGAACTGGGGGCTACATCTCTGATTCTCTCCACAAGCCCCACCCCACTTGTTGAACTTTCTCTTCAGGTTGGAATCCTCAGTTTCCCCAGGGGTGCAGAGCAAGCTCCCCTGCAGCAGGGGAGGGAGGGACAGCCTCAGAGTCTGCCCATGAACCACAAGGACCCCGGCTGCCCCAGACTGGACTATTCCAAATCACCAAAGAGAAGGTTCCCCAGAGCTGGCACCCCGCCATCCCGAGGGACTAGAAGGCTGGCATGGACTGACCTCCCCCACAGCAGGGGGGCTGGCCCAGCTCGTGGCAGGTCCAGACGAAGAGGCCCCCGGAGTCTCCAGCGGCTGAGGAAGCCACAATTGCCTGATTTGTTTTCTCTCACCCCTGAGGGAGAGAACGGGGTCTCCCCCCGTTGGCCTCCCCCTTCCTTATCGTGGCTCGGGCCTCTATGCTCTTTCTCTGCAGAGCTGGAGCAGGTGGGCAGCACTGGGGCCAGCTCAGCACTCAGCTGGTGAGGGAGGGACCCCGGTGACCCCTGCCCCAGCAGGGGGTCCCGCCCTCCTCAGCCAAGCCATGAAGTTCTCCCTGCGGTTCTGGTTTCTCTCCACGGCCTTCCTGCTGGTGTTTGTCATGTCGCTCCTCTTTACCTACTCTCACCACAGCATGGCCACCCTGCCCTACCTAGACTCCGGAGGCCTTGGCAGCACGCATCGGGTAAAGCTGGTGCCAGGCTATGCGGGCCTTCAGCGCCTCAACAAGGGGAGCCTCCTGAGCAAGAGCTGTGCCTGCCGACGATGCATGGGGGACACAGGGGCCTCCGACTGGTTTGACAGTCACTATGATGGTAACATTTCCCCTGTCTGGACCAAAGAGAACATGGATCTCCCCCTAGATGTCCAGAGGTGGTGGATGGTAAGGGACTGGCTGTGTGTGTGTACGTGTGTGTATGTATGTGTGTGTGTGTACGTGTGTGTATATATATGTGCACATGCATATGTGTGTATGCATGCATGCATGCATGCATGTGTATGTGTGTGTGTGCATGTTATATCCGGGCTGGAAGAATGGAAGCTTCATTTTTAGTTAGCAAACTGCCTTGCCCACAGTAGGCACTTTCTTGTTGAAGTATTTAGCTTAATGGAGTTCAATGGAACCTTTTCTTATTAGAACCTTCACAAGTCCCCACTAAATCTGCCCCCAGAGCTTGGCCCATTGAATAAAATCAGGGTCAGGAAGGGCTGGGGGGGTGGGGATAGTGGCTGGCTGCTCAGTGTCATCATCAGGTCGATGGCCAGTGTAGGATGAGGTGAAGGGGAGGAAGAAAGAGCGGAAGAAAACAGACCTGGGTTAGGACTACAAGTAGCCAGGGGGCCCACAGCTGGAGATGAACCCTTCAGGCCCAAGTCAAGGCCCAAATCACCATGGGAGGCGGCAAAGGCTTCCAATACTCTAGCCCGACTGCTGAGTAGGAACTTCAAAGACAAGGCTGTGGAGGGAGGCCTTGGCAGCTTCATCTGAAAGCATTTTTCAAACCTCCCTCACCCTAGGATTGGGTGGAAGGGAAGGACCACCTGGGGGCTCTGAATCCTCACCTTCTTTCCTTTCTCTCCCTGTGCCTCAGCCTCAAAGAATCCTGGATTCCTTTACATGGAAGCTTAAATGTTTTGTTTTTGTTGAGGCAGTTGGGGGTTAAGTGACTTGCCCAGGGTCACACAGCTAGTAAGTATCAAGTGTCTGAGGCTAGATTTGAACTCAGGTCCTCCTGACTCCAGGGCCAGTGCTCTATCCACTGCACCACCTAGCTGCCCCTTTAAGTGTTTTTTTAAAGTAATTTTTCAGTCATGCTGGATCCTTTATGACCCCATTTGGGGTCTTCTTGGCAGAGATACTGGGGTGATTTGCCACCCATTTCCTTCTCTAGCTCATTTATTTTATTTTATTTTATTTTTGCAGGCAATGGGGGTTAAGTGACTTGCCCAGGGTCACACAGCTAGTAAGTGTCAAGTGTCTGAGGCCAGATTTGAACTCAGGTACTCCTGAATTCAGGGCCGGTGCTTTAACCACTGCGCCATCTAGCTGCCCCCTATTTTATTTTATTTTTAAAAATTAATTAATTAATTATTTTCCGTTACATGTAAAGATAGTTCTCAACTTTTGTTTATACAAGCTTTCCAATTTCAGATTTTTCTCCCTCCTTCCCCTCCCTCCCCCCTTCCCTAGACAGCAGGTAATCTGATATAGGTTATATACATAAACACATAATAACATTAATCCTATTTCTGCATTAGTGATGTTATAAGGGAAGAATCAGAGCAATGATGAAAAACCTCAAAATAGAAAAAAAAAAGCATCAAAAACAAAAGAAATTGTATGGTTCTTTCAGCATCTATACTCCACAGTTCTTTTTTTTTTTTTTTACCTGGATTTGGAGATCCTCTTTTATCATGAGTTCCCTGGAACTCTTCTGTACCATTGCATTGGTGAGAAGAATGTAGTCCATCACAGTAGATCAACACTCAATGTTGATGATACTGTGTACAATGTTCTTCTGGTTCTGCTCATCTCACTCATCATCAGTCCACGCAAGACCCTCCAGGTTTCTCTGAACTCCTCCTGCTCATCGTTTCTTACAGCACAATAGTATTCCATTGTATTCATATACCACAACTTGTCCAGCCATTCCCCAATTGATTTCTCCAGCTCATTTTACAGATGAGGAAACTGAGGCCAACAGGGTTAAATGACTTGCCCAGGGTCACACAGCTACTAAGCGTCTGAGGCTGGATTTGAACTCAGGAAGATGAAGTCTTCCTGTCTCCAGGCCCAGTACTCTTTGCTCTATGGTGCCACCTAGCGGTCCTCTCTTGTAAAATGGGGTCATCGGATTGTGAGGATCAAACAAAATGATGCACATAGAACACTTTGCATACCATAAAGTCCTATGTAAGTGCTAGTTATCGTTCCCCATTTTCCAATGAAGAAACTGAGGCTGAGACTTTGCCTTGCCCAGGGTCAAGGTAAATAGCAGAGGCAAGATACGTACCCATCTTCTGACTCCAAGCTCAAAGAAGAGAACAAGTTTTCTTCTCTTGTAAGGGGGCAGGATGACGAGCCCTGGGGGGGGGATTGGGGGTGGGGAGGGCACCTCCGGATAGCAAACCCGACAGCCCTTGATGACAGCCTATGAGGAGTGGGCATCAGTTGGTACGCGGTAGCATCTCTGGTCTTGTAGCTCAGAGCCCTTTGGGACACTGACTGGTGTCTGAGATCAGGAGCAGGAGCCTTGTTTTATAAGTGAAACTCAGGCCCCCGCTGCAAAGGAGGTCCCGAAGCAGTCATGTCCCCCAGCATCAGTGCACAGCCCTGGGCTCCACAACCTGGTAAAGCATTCTGAACAAGCTATTCACTGCCAAACGCGCCCCCTCTCAACGGCCTCTCCTCCTCCCCTTTCCCTTATGAACTCTGAGATGCTTGACTCAGAGCCAAGTTCCCTCTCCAGACTGAGTTCATTTTCTTGTCCTTCAGTCCATTCCTCAAGTTCTTGAATTCCTGACAGCCCCGCCCCCTGCCTCCTCCCTAGTGTTCAGAGAGGAATGAGGCCAATCCCTAGCCGCCTCCCCCCTTACTTTTCACAGTTGTTCAACCCCCATCTCCTGAGGTCAGGAAGTAGGGGTCTGATGTTCTGGTTTGATAGTTTTAGAAAACACAAGTTCAGTAAGCCCTGGGGTGAGGAGGACTTGAGCTTAGCCCCAATTGTCTCCAAAAATAAGAAGACAAAGAAGAAAACAACAACAAAGAAAGAAGATAAGTTCAATGTCTCATGCAAATTGAAGAACCAACTTCAGTTACTTTTTTTGGGGGGGGGTGGTCAGGGCAATGAGGGTTAAGTGACTTGCCCAGGGTCACACAGCTAAATAAGTGTCTGAGGCTGGATTTGAACTTGGGTCCTCCTGAATCCAGGGCCGGTGCTTTATCTACTGTGCTACCTAGCCGCCTCCTCAGTTACTTTTTAGGTTCAGTGCTATGGTCCCTGTCCCCACAGTGCTGGCCATTGTTCTTGTCACTATGGCTCACCAAGCTGTGAAGCTTAGATTTTGCCCAGCACCTGCTCCTGCCCTGTGGCTCCAAGGTCCTGGGTCAGCTATGGGCATCTCTTGATCTGCCCATCCTCTTCCCTTTTCTCCCCTTTTTCATGCTCTTCTTACTTGCTAGCTCAGAGCTCTCTCCATACCTAGGGATCAGCCTGGATGGAGCACCTTCTGTAGACTTGTGGAAAGGAACATCCAAAGCCCACGCACCCTCCCCTCTCCTGCGTAGCACTGGGGCATCGGCGGCCTTCACGGCTGGTCGAAGAAGTGAATGAAATAGGTGGTTGCCTGCTTGTGTGATCTGAGTGTCATTGAGATGGCAACTGTTCAAATGCCAGGACATTACCCGGAAATGAGTAGCACATTAGCCCACTAACACATCAGCAAGGAGTAGTTTATCAGGAGAGAGCAGGGCCCCAAGAGAGAATGGGATAGAAGGACAGTTGAATGCTAATGAGGGGGGAAGGGATTTGGCAAGACTGGTGGGAGAGTAGGCCTAGGGAGAATGCCAAATGAGGAAGCTCTGGGCACCAGACATGGGTGGAGGCTCAAGAAGAGGGAAGAGGGGCAGACAAAGGGCAGACGGCCTTCCTTCCCAGGCTTCAGCCCTTTGTCTCCCCCCTCCTCAGATGCTGCAGCCCCAGTTCAAGTCACACAACACCAATGAGGTGCTGGAGAAACTGTTCCAGATTGTGCCGGGGGAGAACCCGTACCGCTTCCGGGACCCTCACAAATGCCGGCGCTGCGCTGTGGTGGGAAACTCAGGCAACCTGCGAGGCTCTGGCTACGGGAGGGACGTTGACGGACACAACTTTATCATGAGGTGAGCTTCCCCACAAAGGACGGTGGGATCATGGGAAAGAGCAGCGGGACCCGAGCTGGGCTGGTGGAGTCTAGTCTCCCTGGTGGAGATGGATGGGACGGCTGACGACAATCTCCTCTGGCTCCAATTGTGCTGGTGTGTGCACAGGTGTGTGCACAGGTGTGTGCATAAGCATGTGCATAAGCATGTACGTGCTCAAACAAGCGCGCGCGCACACACACAGGTGAGGAGTGGGGAAAGGGGAGGCAACAGCTACATTCTAAAGTGCTCTGCATTTCCCTGGAAACTACCCAATACTGTGAGATTTTTGTATTGAGAGTCGTTCACATTTTTTTTAGTTTTTTTTTTGTTTTGTTAGTTGTACTTTTCCATCTTTCTCTCCTTCTTGCCTGCCTACTTCCTTTCCTCTTCTTCCTTCCTTCCTTCCTTCATTCCTTCCTCCCTTCCTCCCTTCCTTCCTTCTTACCTTCCTTCCCTCCTTTCTCTTCTTTCTCTTTCTTTCTTCCTTCCTTTCTCCCTCTTTCCCTCTTTCTCTCTCTCTTTCCCTTTTCTCTTCTTCTCTTTCTCTTTTCCATTTCTTTCCTCCCTCTCTCCTTCTCCCTTCCTTTCTCTTCTTTCTTTTCTCTCTTTTCTTTCTCCCTTCCTTTCTCCCTCTTTCCCTCCTTCTCTCTCTCTTTCCCTTTTTTCTTCTTCTCTTTCTCTTTTCTATTTCTTTCCTCCCTCTCTCCTTCTCCCTTCCTTCCTTTCTCTTCTTTCTTTTCTCTCTTTTCTTTCTCCCTCTTTCCCTCCTTCTCTCTCTCTTTCCCTTTTCTCTTCTTCTCTTTCCTATTTCTTTCCTCCCTCTCTCCTTCTCCCTTCCTTCCTTTCTCTTCTTTCTTTTCTCTCTTTTCTTTCTCCCTTCCTTTCTCCCTCTTTCCCTTCTCTCCTTCCCTTTCTCTCTTTTCCATTTCTCTCTTCCCTCTCTCCTCCTTTCCTTCCTTCCTTCCTTTTTCTCTTTCTTCCTCCCTTTCTCTCCTCCCTCTCTCCTTCTTTCCTTCCTTGCTTCCTTCTGTTCCCTTCCTTTCCTTTCTTCCTTCTTTTCCTTCTCTCTTTTTTCTTTCTCCTTTTCTTCCTTTCTTTTCTTCTTTCCTCCTTTCCCTTTTTTCTCTCCTTCCTTGCTTCCTTCCCTCCTTCCCACTCCCATCTCTAATTTCCCTTGAGAAATTTTAAAAACAACAACTCCTAGAGTTCCAGGGAACTCATGATAGAAGAGGATCTCCAAATCCAAGAAAAGAAAAGAAAGAAGAACTGTGGAGTATAGATGCTGATTGAACCATATTATTTCTTTTGTTTTGGGTGCTGTTGTTTTTTTTTTCTAGTTTGAGGTTTTGCATCACTGCTCTGATTCTTTCTCTTGTAACAGGATTAATGTAGAAATAGGATTAATGTTATTATGTGTATATATATATCTATATGTATATGTATAGAGATATATAGATATAACCTATATCAGATTACCTGCTGTCTAGGGGAGGGGGGGAGGGAGGGGAGGGAGGGAGAAAAATCTGAAATTGTAAAGCATGTATAAACAAAAGTTGAGAACTATCTTTACATGTAATGGAAAAAATAAAATACCTTATACATTAAAAAAACAAAACAAACAAAAAAAAACCAACAACTCCTTCTGACAAGTGAGTAAAGTCACACAAAGCAGTCCCTCGTATTGACACCTCTAGTCTGTCAGCTCTGTGAGGAAGCGTGCCTCATCCTCACTCCTCTGGGGTTATGGTTGATCATTGCCTAGATTAGAGTTCTTAACTCTTTTTTTTTTTTTAGTGAGGCAATTGGGGTTAAGTGACTTGCCCAGGGTCACACAGCTAGTAAGTGTTAAGTGTCTGAGGCTGGATTTGAACTCAGGTATGCCTGACTCCAGGGCTGGTGCTCTATCCACTGCGCCACCTAGCTATCCCCAAAAGTTTCCCTTCAGAGTTCTTAACTTTTACAAAGTTCTTTTCCTTGACATCATCACTGTCACTGTTTAAATTGTTCTCTTGGTTCTGCTTTCTTCACTCTCCATCAGTTCATACAGGTCTTCCCAGGTTTCTCTGAATCCATCACTTTTGCCATTTCTTATGACACAGCAACATTCCATTGCATTTCTTTGCCATAATAAAAAGTGCTGCATTGACTATCCATGTGCATATGGGGCTTTTTCTTTTTTGCTTTAGCTTTTTGGGCTATTTGCCCAGTTGAGCATTTCATCTTGTAACCTGAGTGTAGCCTGGGCCCAGTCCCTAAGCCTCTATAGGGTTAGCTGAAAAGCACCAGCTGCTCGAGCAATTCTTGCTTGCTGAGTCCTACTGAGAGCATCTGTGAAGACCCTTTATTGCCCACTTTTGTCCTTTTCTCTTCCTGAAACTTGAATATTTTTTTTAAATATTTTATTTTTCCCAATTACATGTGAAAAGTTTTTTACATCCATTTAAAAAAATTTTGAGTTCCAAATTCTCTCCTCTCTCTCCCCCTCCCCCTTCATTAAGAAGGTAAGCAATTTGATATAGTTTTGACATGTGCAGAGACTTGAATATTTTTTAAAATTACCTGCAAGCCTTATTTTTTTTAATCCCAATACCCTCCATTTACTCCTGGATTGCCATTTTTCTTTTGGGGTTAGGCCAAGGTCTTTGAGAAAAATGGGGGGCTACAGAGGAGGAGTCAGAAGGATAAATAAGTTGAAAATTCCCCATTCCTCCCAGGCATCTCCTGAAATCAGCATCCTCAGAAGCCTGGGCTCCTCAGGAAGAAAGAGGAAGAGCCTTGTCTTAGAGGCCGTTGCAGGGCTCTGTCACCATGGCAACGCCAAGACAGCAACGTGTCTATCTATGTGAGGCTCTCATACCCCTCACTCAGGGGAACACAGAGGGGCCTCCATTTTGTCTGCCAGAAAAGTGTTCGTTTGAGTGAATCAGGGTATTTAGAAAGCCCCGACTTTTCTCAAATCCCTTTTCTGCCTTGGAGCTCTGAGTCTTGTTACACTTGTAGTCCTGCCTTTCCCTTTTGTGGCTCCTCCACACAGGGAGAGTGAAGGTTGTTGTTCTTAAATAATTTTTCAGTTGTGTACAACTCTCCATGACCCGATTTGGTGTTTTCTTGGCAAAGATACTAGCAAGATTTACCTTTGCTTTCTTTAGTTAATTTATAAATGAGGGGACCAAGGCAAGCAGGGTTAAGTGACTTGCCCACGGTCACACAGCTAATAAGTGTCTGAGGTTAGATTTGAACTCAGGAAGATGAGTCTTTCTAGTTCCAAGTCCAGTGCTTTATCCACTGTGCCACCTAGTTGTCCATGTGAAGAATACTCAAGGCCAATGACCTAGGTTTAGGATGATTTCATCAGCCCACACCAGTATTTCTCAAACTTAATTATTCTTTGCTTGAAGATTTGTCCCACACTGAACATTTGAGTTGGGAACACTTGTTATTCATCCTTTGCTTTGAAGAGGACCAATGACATCAGCAGGTGATGTCTTGACTTGCAAATGAGTTGGACTTCAGTGAGGCAGGGTTATGAAGAGGCACCAACCTCACTCCTCCTTTGGAGGAACATTTATGGGAGAGCCAGGGGTCTTGGGCACATACATTCTACTGGAAGGGGAAACTGCATACAATTTGTGAGCCACTCTAGGGAAACTTGGGCAACATAATAACAATAACAATAGCACCTTTTTTTTTTGGCGGGGCAATGAGGATTGAGTGACTTGCCCAGGGTCACACAGCTAGTAAGTGTCAAGTGTCTGAGAACGAATTTGAACTCAGGTCCTCCTGAATCCAGGGCTGGTGCTTTATCTACTGTGCCACCTAGCTGCCCCATTCTCTGTGTTTATCTAGACCTGTGATTGTTTTACTCTACTCACAAGGACAAAAGCTTTGAAAAGGCTGAGGCAAGGACAGGTCACCAATAGATTTCCCAGAGTCTTTGAAGCTCTCTGCCCCTTACTCCACTGAAGCTGAAGTCCCCGTACCAAAATATTATTTTGTTAATTGTTACTGTCTGGAAATGTGTACTGGGTCCCCAGAGCAATCACCAGGTGTAAAACCTAGTGAGAGGCTGGGGATATGGTGGTTCAGGTAATTTGTATATGGTCTCTTTGAAGTGATTGGATGGCAGTGATAGGGATAATCAGGTTTCCAATCAGTCAGTCAGTAACTCTAGCTCCTTGTGAGTTGTTTGTCATTTCCTCCCATTTTACAGATGAGAGAACTGAGACAAACAAGGTTAAGTGACTTGCCCAGGGTCACACAGTTAGTGTCTGAGGCTAGATTTTAACTCAAGTCCTCCTGACTACAGGACTGGCACTCTAGCCACTGCACCTCTCATAAACATTTTTTGAGCACCTACTGTGTGCTGTGTCTCTCTTCCTGGAGAAGGAAATGACAAACCATTCTGGTATCCTTGCCAAGAAAACCCCAAATGGGGGTCATGAAGAGTTAGATATGACTGAAAAAAAATGACTCAGTAAATGTACTAAGCACTCTGGTGCCACGGAAGAAAGCTTTTCTCTTCTGTCATACGTCTCCCCGGGAGTGAAGGAGTCGATGTCAACGACCGTATCTCTTTGTTCTTGTGTTCTCTTGGCCCAAGAGATGCCATAAGTGAGGCACAGAAAGCCTCCTGCCATGGAGATTGAGTCATATTTCCAAGTCCAACTCCCAGTCTGCTTAGATTTCTATCTTCTATCTCTTCTCCTGGTCCAGGGTTCTGAAAAGCCCAGACTGCTCAGTGTCTGGAAGGAAGATAGGATTTAAGATAGTCCCACAGGGTCCTGGATGACTGACATGAGAACAGAGGCTCTGGCCGCTGGTTCTGTGGCCGAGAGTCGGGGTGTGACCATGGGGGAGAATGCCCAGGGTATCTGACACCCCCCTGGTCTGCTGGACCCTTGAGATGTTACCATAGAACCCCCTAGCACTGCACTTCTAAGAACAGAATATTGGGGCTTCTTTGACTGGCCATCCCCTGACGTGAAGTGTCTGCTGGCGCTTTCTCTTCAGCCTTCTGGGAGAGAGTCCTTACCTTTGCTCTTGGCTTAGCACTTCTCTTCATCCAGAAGCCTCCACAGGTCTTCTGGGCCTTGACCCAAGGCAGCCTCTTCCTGCTAGCCTGTTCCTTAATCAGAAAGAAAGATGAAGATTGGGGGCAGCTAGGTGGCGCAGTGGATGGAGCACCGGCCCTGGATTCAGGAGGACTTGAGTTCAAATCCAACCTCAGACACTTGACACTTACTAGCTGTGTGACCCTGGGTAAGTCACTTAACCCTCATTGCTCCACAAAAAAAAGAAAGAAAGGAAGAAAGGAAGGAAGAAAGGAAGAAAGGAAGAAAGGAAGAAAGAAAGAAAGAAAGAAAGAAAGAAAGAAAGAAAGAAAGAAAGAAAGAAAGAAAGAAAGAAAGAAAGAAAGAAGGAAGATGAATACCTCCTCCCTTGGTCTGGGCATCATCTCCAGCTAAGGTTGCAGCTGGGCATCTCACCAATGCACCGCTGCTTGACTATGGCCTAGTGGCCAACTGTTCCCTGAAGTCAGTTTAACTATATGTAATCATGCTCATGCCCATATACTTACATTTAGCAGCTAATTAATTGATAATGGGTAGACAAGAGATGCCTTCCTGCCTTTTTCAAGGAGAGCCAAAATATCTCTGGGTCTCCAAGAATAATAGTGAGAGGGAAACCCAAGCATCTAGTGAGGTATCAGATGTCAGTAAAAGAGAAGGGGTTTTTAAGTTCATGGGATGCTAGGCATCATAAGAGACCAAGGAAATTAGACCTGGGCTGAAAATAGAAGCTTGGAACCAAGAGAGAGACGATGAGTTCAGATGTCTGGAAGGAGAGACCTGAGCCTGGACTTGGGGGTGGGGGTGGTGAAAGTCGGCTGGAACCAGACACAGAATTCATAACTCTTAGGGATATGGGAAAGTGGCTCCTGGACCATGAATAGGCTGGACTTGGGTCGCTAGTTAGAGCAATTCCTTTGAGACCTAGGACTAAAGAGTGGGACATATTAAAGCTTTCATATGTTAGACCTCTCTGCACCTTCACTTCAGAAAGGGCTCAGGTGTAAGAATTCTGAAATTCAGGCTCTCTGACCACCATTCTCTCTCTCTCTCTCTCTCTCTCTCTCTCTCTCTCTCTCTGTGTCTCTGTCTCTCTCTCAGGATGAACCAAGCTCCAACAGTGGGCTTTGAACAAGACGTTGGCAGCCGGACCACGCATCACTTCATGTACCCAGAGAGTGCCAAGAACCTGCCTGCCAATGTTAGCTTTGTGTTGGTCCCCTTCAAGGCCCTGGACTTGCTATGGATTGCCAGCGCTCTGTCCACAGGACAGATCCGATTGTGAGTCCCTTCTCCTTTGGGGATGAGGGGGGTGAGGATAATAAATAGGCTTCTGGGTGGTGTCTCTCACCCTGGGATCTTGGTTTCAGAATTCTTTCATTTGGCACACTCAGCTGAAAAGCCAAGGTGAGGTCAGTGGTGAGCAGGGTCCTGAGTGCTAGTTGAGTTGGTTAGGGTTGGCTGAGAAACTATTTCTAGGTTGTTACTGGATGGTTGGAAAAAAGAGAAGGGAGCTGTCCAGTGTAAGTGGTAAGTAGCAGAGTCAGGGCTCTTCATTCTGTCTTTAACAGTAAATTACTCAATTCAAGCAAATGTTCCAGTGAGGGAGATTAATCTAGCAACATATGCAGAGCAGATCAGAATTGGGAGATACCTGAGGCAGAAGACTTCTGAGATGGGGTGAGGACTTCTTCCTCAGCTCTTTCTAAACCACATTAAACATGGCCTTCTCTCTCTTTATAGCACCTATGCCCCTGTGAAGTCTTTCCTTCGAGTGGACAAGGAAAAGGTAGGCTGACTCTGTTTTAGAGGGAGGGGAAGGGGAAGGGGAAGAGGAAGGAAGAAGTATTGATGCATGGTGCTCATTCTCTGCTAGGTACTGTGTTGAGCCACTCTTTGGGGGAAAGTGCTGTTATTCTTATTTTACCAAAGAGGAAACTGAGGCAGACAAAGGCTAAGTGACTTGCCCAAGGCCACACAGCTAATAAGTGTCTGAGGCTGGATTTGAACTGAGGTTTTCCCAACTCTAGGAAATTTATCCACTGGGCCTCCCAGCTACCTAGCTTTCCCTCTAGTGGACAGAAGTAGGAATTTGATATTAGATCCTGGGATAGGCCCATTTGCAAAATTGTTGGTACAGGGAAGAATTTTTGGTAGATCTCCAATGCCAGAAGTTGCCTGTTTTAGGCAACCAGCCTGTGGGACACCTACTTCAGGGCCTCTGATGACTTCTCGAACCCTATCCACTGATAACCTTCAGTCATTCCTTATCGAGGACTTACCTTGTGAGGGATGAGGTCCAGCTACAAACGTCAGGAACTACCAGGGTCAACTCAAAGCAGTTGGTAGAAGGGGCCAAAGCTGCCCAAAGACATCCTTGTGACCAGTTGGTTTCTCACCTCCTAGGTCCAGATCTACAATCCAGCCTTCTTCAAGTATATTCATGACAGGTGGACAGAGCATCATGGGCGCTACCCTTCCACGGGCATGCTGGTGCTCTTCTTTGCTTTACACGTGTGTGATGAGGTAGGTGAGGCAAGGGACCTTGGGCATCCTCCCTCTTCTAATCCTAGTCCTATGATGTAGGAAAAGTCCAGATTTAGGGAACAAAGACCACGTCCTGATCTTCCCAGGTCCCAGGGCATTCTGTGTCACAGAAGGGATTTGAGATCATTATGCAGAAACTGACTAGCTTGGCTCTCTCCCTGGTTCTGAGACTGAACATCCCTAAAATACTTAGTAAATAAACAGATTAATAATAATAGTAGCCAACATTTATATAGCACTTATGTGCACTGTGCATCTCAGACACAATGCTAAGCACTGTGCAATTATGATCTCATTTGATCCTCACAGCAACCCTGGGAGGTAGGTGCTAGTATTATCCTCATTTTACAGATGAGGAAACTGAGGCAAGCAGAGGTGAAGTGACTTGCCTAGGGTCACACAGCTGGGAAGTATCAAAAGATAGGTTTGAACTCAAGGTCTGGAGCTTCTGGCACTATTTCACGTGGCTAATACAAGGCATTCAGCCACCCCACTGGCACTTTGAGCCTCTATACCTCCTCTCCTTCAGAGCCTTTTCTCCTCTTTCTCTATCACTCTCTCTTTTTTTTTTTTTTTTTTTGGCAGGGCATTGGGGGTTAAGGGACTTGCCCAGGGTCACACAGCTAGTGTCAAGTGTCTGAGGCCAGATTTGAACTCAGGTACTCCTGAATCCAGAGCCGGTGCTTTATCTACTGCACCACCTAGCTGCCCCTATACCTCCTCTCAATGAGTCTTTCCTTACTGAAACCTCTGGTTGTTCACTAGGTGAGTGATGGGAGACTATACAAAAGCCCTCAGAGAGAGGAAGGCCCCGTGTGAAGGGAGAAGATTGGGTCAACGGGCCATTCCTGCCCCAACCCCTTTTAGTCTTGCTCCTGTCCCTCAGCTGATTCATGCCTTCTTTACTTCCGGTCTCAGGTGAACGTGTACGGGTTCGGGGCTGATAGTCGAGGCAACTGGCATCATTACTGGGAGAACAACCGCTACGCCGGGGAGTTCCGGAAGACGGGGGTACACGACGCGGACTTTGAAGCCCACATCATTGACATGCTGGCCAAGGCCAGCAAGATTGAGGTCTATCGGGGCAACTGAGCCCTGGCCACCCGACTGTACCTTTCTGCTGCTGTGGCTGTAGGCGCGCAAGGGACCCATGGCTCTCCCTCTAGTTTCAAGCCTGGAGGCCATTCACAAGGCACTTGCTTTGTTCCAGAGGAGTGTGGAAGTTCCCCAGTCAATCAGGAGAGACTTCACTTGGAGTCTCTGAAACCAATCAGGAGCATTTGTCTTCCCTCCCTCCCACCCCCAACCAATTCTGAGAAGTCTAGAGAAAGGCCAGCTTCTGGCCCAATCACAGGGGGACAGAGGGGAAGCTTTTGTTCTCCAAACCAATCATGAAGGACTCATGGCTGAGTCCAGGGCCTGGGACCAATGATTGCTGTGACCCAGGGGCTCTGGCAGAGGCAAGTGACCATCAGAGTCAATCCAGTGGCTACTTTCCCCTCCTACCCTCTTTGGATAGGGGTATTTGTGTGTGTGTGGGATTATTGTTATTATTTTCAATTGAAGGCAAACCGGTTGGTTTAAACAATCCCCCCTGGTGAAAGCTACAGTGGGCGATATTCAAGACACACCAGAGACTGGAGAGGAAGAGAGTTCAGCTGGCTAACCCCCCTTCCCCAGAAGCAGAAAACAGCATCCCTGTTTCTGGAGGTCCTTTCCTGACCCAGGAGGAAGAAGGCTAGTGAAACCCAACCACTAGTACATTGGAAAAAGGCACGTCTCCCATTCTCTGGCCTCCTCTTCCAGCCCATCTTCCTCTGGCCTCTTTGGAGAGGAAGGGAGGGGGATCACACCAAGGCTTTCCAAGCTCTCTAAGACAGAATCAGCCTGTTTAGGGAGAGAAGGCACCCTGGCCGCTTGGGCTTGTTGGTAGCTTTGACCATGAAGTCAAGCAGTAGCGGGTCCACAGCTCTCTAGGCACATAATAGCAGTTGGTCCAGGCTATTTCCTTATTTCCTCAGGGCCGGAGGGTAGAGTAGACCCCACTGAAGCAAAATTCAATCATAGTGGGAACCCCAAGCCCTTGGGGGGCTGTGGGCGCCCATGTTATGACTCTTCCATCTCAGCTTCCTCACCCCTTAGATGAGCACTTAACTGCCTCCCTATGGGAGAAATTTAGCTAGAGCTCCCAACTTTTCCCTTGGGAAGTCAGCCCCTCTCTGGGGGCTGGGGATGGACAGAGCCAGGAGCAGGGGGTCCAAAAATCATGGGCATTGGGGGTGGGGAAGCCCAGGCACTGACAGGCCTTCAATCCACAATCACTTTAGCTCCTCCTCTTACCCTTCTTGGCTCTTGGCCCTCCTGCTTCTGTACCCCACTGGGGGGGGGGGGAGAAGAACCTGAGGCAGAGAAACCCCGCCTGGGATCCAAACCCTACTGGTTCTGCACTACTCAGAGTAGCTCTGGGGGGGAGACCCTTCCAGAAAGCCCTGGCTTAGGGGCTCTAACAGCTCACCCGCTAGGTGCATGCATTTCTTCCCTCTTTCCCCACCATGCCAGGCAGCTGCAGGAAGCCCGTTGGCTGGGGGTGGGGGGGTGGGATCTGCTTCCATTTCACCTAGTAGCTAACCTGAAGCTGCCAGCCTTGGCTTGGGCACCAAAGGGGGAGGGGGTGCTTCCTTTTGTTGTCTTGTTTTAAGCTAGCTGTGCAACTTAGCCAGGAGCCTGCTGGGGAGGGGCCGGCTGGCCCCCACTGCATGCTTCCTCCCCTTCCTTCACTTTGGATCTTTACACAGCCCTCCCCTGCCCACTTCTGCTCTGGAAGGGGCAGCCAAGGGTTACATTTTGACTGTCCGCTTGGCTGCCTTAAACTCAGCTATCTCCCCAAGGGAAGACCTTGGTTTGCCACTTAGCCCTTCAGAGTCAGGGGAGCTTGGGGAGGGAGGGATGGAGGGAGCAGAGGCTTCTGTGAAGCTGCCCCACCACTAGAAGGAGCTCCTCACTCAGCACTGACACAGTCTCTACAATTCCTCCTGGGCAGGCACACTCACACTCACACTCACACTCACACTCACGAACTCGAAGCCTCCTTTTGGGCAGGAACTCAAAGGCAGGCCCTTGCAGGAGGGCTGAGAAAACCCTCACCTGTCTCTCACTCAGTCCCAAGGGAAGGGGAGTAGGGATAGCCAGACAGGGCAGGTTTTGCTGCCCTGCTTTTCTGAACAAGGCCTCCCCAGCCCAATCCCAGACTGCCCCAGGGGGCCTGCTAGTCTTATCTTAATGCTTAGGGAAGAGGCTGTTTTGAGTGTTTAGACTATGGGGGGAAATGCAGTCATGCCAAAACAGTATTTGAACGAAGTAATTTATTTCTTTTGTATCATCATGGAATCCTGTTCTGGGAGGCGTGGGTCTCATCCTCTGGCCCAGTCTCCTTTTCTGCAATAGTTATTTAAATGAATACTTCTTTCTTTCTTGCCTCCTTCTTTATTAATTAAAAAGTTTTTAAAAAGTGATTGATGTATAGCCAATTCTTCTATTTTGGAAATGTCTTTTTATCAAGGAAGGAAGAATGAATGAATGAGAAGTGATTTATTAAGCATTTACTGTGTTTCAAACATGGTGCTAAGTGCTGGGGATACAAATAGAAAAATCAAGACATCTCACCTTCCGGGAGCTTACATTCTAATAGGGAGACACAACATAAATGGGGTGTCCTGAAAGTCTTAGTGCACCTTTAAGCTGCAGTAGCTTTAAACTGCACTAAGATTTTTGGGACACCCCATATAGGTGAATGGTAGACAGGGAAGGGGGTTTTGGTTGGGGAAATTGGGGAAGGGGAGTTGACTGACATGCCCTTTCCATGAGCAGGGGTAGGATAAGGATTCTGAGAATAAGAGATGGAAAGGGTGTTTCAGGTCTGGGAGTGAAGGGGCAGGATCCTATTGGCATTCAGAATTGAGCAGCGCCTTCTAGGTACAGTCTCTAGCAGGGGCCATCTCTCCAGACCCATTTTGGAGGGTGGATTTTGGAGGGTACAGACAGCAGATGAGCTGGGAGAGTTAGTTTCTAAGAGACAGTAATCCAGACTCCCAGAATGTTAGAGAAGGGGCTTATTTCAACCAACCTCCCTCATTTCAGAGATGTGGAAACTGAGGCTTGGCAGTTCCATGACAAATTGAGCAGAATGTCTGCTCTCCCAGAAGCCCTCTCACCTTTTGCCCCAGCCCTGGTTTGCCGACGTAGAGGCTTCTAAGACACGGGTATCCACAGACTCCCAATGAGTCTTGTGGATAGATTTCCAAGGGTTTGTGAACTTGGATGGGAAAAAGAAATCACATCTTTTATTTTCACTAGCCTCTCAACTAAAAATGAAAATTTCCTTCAATTATGAATGTAGGTAGCCAGTATTTGAGGAGAAGTATCTTGTTTGAGCAACTGCAAGTTGTTGGATTCTAGAGAATACAAAGAAGAGGAATACATAAGGAAGAAGACTATGAAGGGATGAAGGGTCCAGGTTATGAAAAGCTTTAAGAAGCCAGAGGCATTCACATAGGATTCTAGAGGTGGTAGGGAGGGGACTACTGGAGCTCAGTGAGGCACATTCATGTGTGACATGGTCAGACCTTCCATCATCACCTTGGCCACTACTGGCCTTTCCTTGAAAAGAAGTACAAAACCACCCACTGCTCCCCTCCCAAAGTCACCTATGAGGGAGGAGTTAGGAACGAGCCCTTGGGATCAGAAGACTCATCAAGAACTATAGGGAGAAATAAAAAAGAATTGTAGAGAGAAGAGAGGCTTTTGTTCCCATCTCTCAGGGGCAAAACATACAGAAAGGGTGGCTCTTCTTCCCAGTTCATCAGTGTAGTCCAAAGTAGCTCATGCATGGTCTAGGAGACATTCTGGATTGTTTCATTGTTTTCTAGGTGAACCTACAAGGTCCCTTTTTTGTGTGTGTGTGTGTGAGGCAATTAGGGTTAAGTGACTTGCCCAGGGTCACACAGCTAGTAAGTGTTAAGTGTCTGAGGCTGGATTTGAACTCAGGTCCTCCTGAATCCAGGGCTGGTGTTCTATCCACTGCGCCACCTAGCTGCCCCTGTTTCATTGTTTTCTCCCCATACCATCCTGAGACATTCTTGGCTGCTCCAAAAACCTAGTTCTTCCCTACCCCATACTCCAACTTGGATCTCTTCTCATGGTTGCTGGCCTGCAGAGGTCCCAGTGAAAGGAGGAAGATCAAAGCTCATACTGCCACCATTTTAGGCTGTTTTTTTTTTCTTCCAAAAGAGAACAATATAGCAGAAAGGTATATCTCTTTTCTGGTGGTGCGTCTTGGGATCCATTCTGCTCAGGCCTTCTGGAATCATCCCGGGCTCTGGAAAGACTCCAAAGAAGCAACATTCTCCAGGGCTACAACAAAGGTTGAACGACAAGTCATTGGGGGGAAGGCCTAATGTTCTGTGATTGGGCAGTACTTCCTCTGAGGAAGCCTAACTTCTCCTTTTTTAACTTTATTTTGTGCTTTGATAAAATCGGGGAGGGGCTCATTTGGGCCTACAGCTCATCATCTAAGGTAGGAAGCCACCCCTAAGACCTAGGCATTCTCTCTCTTTTTTTTTTTAATTTATTTTTTTTATGCAATGGGGGTTAAGTGACTTGCCCACAGTCACATAGCTAGTAAGTGTCAAGTGTCTGAGGCCAGAATTGAACTCAGGTACTCCTGAATCCAGGGCCGGTGCTTTAACCACTGCTCCATCTAGCTGCCCCCCTAGGCATTCTCTTGTTGACGGCTAATGAATGAGGCAAACGGGACTGAGAAATCAAGTTAGATTTAATCCCTGGGAGGTCAGGGGCCTCATTTTTGTCTCATATCCCAAGCACTTAGCATATTTTCTGGCTATAAGTAGGTACTTAGAACATTAGCAGATAGTGTTTAATAAATGCTTGCCGATTGACCCTATTGTTGTTATCAGAACTGAAAGAAAAATGAAAAGGAAAATCAGAGAGAAACGTGAGCTGGATTATGTGGCTGCCAGGTTTGGCTAATTCTCCCAAGGCTCTCAAATGAGAATAGGACATAATCCTTCAATTGACGTTGGAGACACTAGGTGGCGCCATAGTACATCGCGTGCCCGGCCCAGAGTCAGAAAGACTCATTTTCCTGAGTTAAAATCTGGCCTCAGACACTACTAGCTGTGTGACCCTGGGCAAGCCACTTCACCCCGTTTGCCTCAGTTTCCTTACCTGTAAAATGAGTCAATCAGACATGCATCCATTAATAATCGGCTATGTGCCTGCTGGCCTCTGGAGACAAAGACAAAAATGAAAGGGCCCTCAAGGCCCTTACATTCTATCAAATGAATTAGCTCCCATCCTCAGTTTATGTGAGTGTGAGTGTGAGAGAGTGAGAGTGAGAGAGAGTGAGAGAGTGAGTGAGTGAGAAAGTGAGAGAGTGAGAGAGTGAGAGAGAGAGTGAGAGAGTGAGTGAGAGAGAGTGAGAGTGAGAGAGAGTGAGAGAGAGTGAGAGAGAGAGAGTGAATGAGAGAGAGAGAGAGAGAGAGAGAGAGAGAGTGAGAGAGAGTAAGAGAGTGAGTGAGTGAGAAAGTGAGAGAGTGAGAGAGTGAGAGAGAAAGAGAGTGAGAGAGTGAGTGAGAGAGAGAGAGTGAGAGAGAGAGTGAGAGAGTGAGAAAGTGAGAGAGTGAGAGAGTGAGAGTGAGTGAGAGAGAGAGAGTGAGAGAGAGAGAGAGTGAGAGAGTGAGAGTGAGAGAGTAAGAGTGAGAGAGAGTGAGAGAGAGAGTGAGAGAGTGAGTGAGAGAGAGAGAGTGAGTGAGAGTGAGAGAGTAAGAGTGAGAGAGAGTGAGAGAGTAAGAGAGTGAGAGAGTGAGAGTGAGAAAGTGAGAGAGTGAGAGAGAGAGTGAGAGTGTGAGAGAGTGAGTGAGAGAGAGAGAGTGAGTGAGAAAGAGTGAAAGAGTGAAAGATAGAGAGTGAGAGAGTGAGTGAGAGAGTAAGAAGGTGAGAGCATGAGAGAGTGAGAGAGTGAGAGTGAGAGTGAGAGAGAGAGTGAGAGAGTGAAAGATAGAGAGAGAGTGAGGGGGGGGGGTGTAAGAAGCCTGGAGAGGCAGGTGGTCAGACCTGGGCTTTAGGAAGATGACTGGAATGGGGAGAGACTGATGGCAGTGAGATCAAGCAGCCGGCTCAATGTCCTAAGTCTGAATCAGTTCTTATAGACCTTGGTAAGAAAGTCTTTAGTGAAAAAGTTGGGGTGCAGGGGGAGTGACCCAGCTGGCATTTCAATGTAGGGCATCTAGTTGCCTGGTTGAGCATTTTTACCACTGTGCCACACTCCCTGACAAACTCAGGTTTCCTTCTTCCTTTTGCCGAAGGAGAAACTTCACTTTTCCCTCATGACGATTATCAGCTCTCTCAGGTTTTCCTGGCCTCAGACCCCTTCTAGGACAGAAGGGGCCATGGCTGTGGAGTCTGGATGTTTAACCATCTAGTGGCTGCATTCTCTGACCATTTGGGCAATGAAGGCTTTACTAGGATCAAGCAGCTTTTGAGGGCGTTGGGCCCTGATTCTTCTGGGCATAGAAAGGTAAGTGTGTGACTCTTTAGCAGTGCTCTTGTACCTAGGCCTTCAGAGCAGTCTTCAGTCCTTGGCTCTGATTAGCTTAGAACTTGTTGGCATCACACGTCCAAGTGCTATGTCTTTAGTATAACCTGTGGGGTCACTACTTTCTCTGTAGGTTCAGCCTGTGGCCAATGGATAACTCCCAAGGTTGGCCCAGAAAGACTATGCAGACAGATGAGTTTAGGGAAACAACCCTTTCCCCAGTGTTTGGGACATGAGACACTCCTGGAGTCAGGAGGGGGCTAAGTAATTTATCAGCAATTATTTAACAGTGCTTCCTATGTGTCAGGCTAACCAAGAAAAAGCAAAATAATAAATGAGAATGATAATAAGTCCCTGTTCCAGAGCACTTTCCCTCACACAACCACTGCCTCTTGTGAAAAGTTAATGAGGGGATAGGGGTCTGTGTTTGGACATTAGGGTAGAGAAATTTCCTGGCACTCTCCATAAAGGAGCCAAGTAGAAATGAAGTGGGCCTGGAGTCGAGGGCCACTAGGTGGCGCCATAGTGCATAGAACTGCTGGCTTGATATCAGGAAGATTCCTCTTCCTGAGTTCAAACATGGCCTTAGACACTTAGTAAATGTGTGACTCTGGGCAAGTCACTTAACCCTGTTTGTCTCAGTTTCCTCATTTGTAAAATGAGCTGGAGAAAAAAAATGATAGCTTTGCCAAGAAAACCCCAAATGGGGTAACAGAGTCAGACACAACTGAAACGACTGAACAACAACCAAAAAATGGAGTCAAGAAGACCTGAGTTCAAATCCAGGCTCAGATACTCACTAGCTGTGCAACCCTAGACAAGTCACCTATGTTTTCTCAGCCTCAGTTTCCTCGTTTGTATAATAGGGGTAAAAATAGCACTTACCTCCAGGGTTGTTGTGAAGGTCAAATGAGTCAGTATTTCTAAAGAATTCTGCAAATCTTAAAGCACTACAGAAATGCTAGCTAAGCTAGATATGGAATCAGAAGATCTGGGTTTGAATTCTGTGCCTTTTCCATTTGCTACCTGTTTGTAACTTTGAGAAAATGTCTCATTCTCTGTGGGTCTCAGATTCCTCATATATAAAAGGATGGAGCTGACAGTGGGGATTTGTTTTGCTTGACTATGCTATTTGTTGAAAATTGCTTCTTTCTCTTGGTTTTTAATTAAGAGGTCCTGGGGGTGGTGGTTTAATAACAATATAAAAAAGGGGAGCATCTTAACATTTTTTTAAATGCACAGAAGAGAACAGAAGGAAGCCCAGGGCAGTTCTGAAAGTAACATACATACAGAATTTATATAAATACATTTATATAATTGTATAAATAGGTATTTTATAACCAGATAATTTATAATTCTAATAGGATGATAAAACATACTATATATAATTATATAACTTCACATGTCATTATAATTACATATAATATGTAACACAAAATATAATTATAAAATCTAAGTAAATTATAATTATAACATATATCAACAATTTGATTATGAAATATGTAAACAATTATTTTACAATTATAACAGAACGCAGAAAAAGACACCAGAAGGAAGTTCAGAAGAAAGGGCAGTTTTGAAAGTAGCATGGAGAATTTATCCTCAAAATATATCATAAATATGTATGTAGGGCAGCTAGGGCACCAGCCCTGGATTCAGGAGGACCTGAGTTCAAATCAGGTCTCAGACACTTGACACTTACTAGCTCTGTGACCCTGGGCAAGTCACTTGACCCTCATTGCCCTGCAGTAAACAAATAAACAAATAAATAAATATGTATGTATAATTGCACAGGTATTTTATAAATTATATTGTTTATAATAGCAAATTCTTAATTACAAATAATTCAAAAAAATTATTAACTATAACTACTAATCTGAAAAATTTATAACTGGACTTATATGAAAATTATATCTATATGAAAAATTATAACTTTACAAAAATTATAATTGGGTCATAAGTCCTGCCGTGGTCGCCATTTAAATGTAAGAATTATTTTAACTTACTGGTCCTAATCTGTGAAATTTTGACCTGCTGCCTATGTGACTGCTATCAATTTCCTAAGCCAGTCTGTTAGGGCCGTTTAAAATTTCCCCCACAGCTGCTTCTCCCAAATTGATAAGCAAAAGATTAAGAAGCCTCTTCCAATTTAACTGCAGAGGGTTTATTTATGAGATACAATTTAAAAATAAGAATACAGGAAAATAAAATGTACAACCTGCCTGCTTTTGAGCATGTCTCTCTCCTCCTGCTGCTTCAGCTTACTCTTTACTGCGCCTGCAACTTTCTTAGCATCCTCTGCTCTCCATCCTGTCTCTCTGGCTTCTCACTAGCTCCTTCTCCATCCCCTCACTGCAAAAATCCCCCTGCTTCACTCTTTAACTTCTTTCTCACTACCGTAGCAACCCCCTCTTTCTGAACTGTTATAATGACCCCCCAAGCGCTTCTTCTTACTTCCGTTCCCTTGTGAACCCCCAGTGTCTCTTTATTAACCTTCTCTCTCAGGTGAAACTTGGGCTGGCCACCTACACAGGTGAAGCTAATTCGCTGGCCATGCTAGCGCCACGGCCAGGGGGCTCGAGTGTGTGCACTACAGCCAGGGCTCGAGGGGCCCATGCCCTCTGCTGCATGCCTGGGACCTCTGCATGGGCCATGCCAAGGGCCTGCTGGGGCTAGCCCGGGATCTCCAGGGTATATCCCCTCAGGGCGGAGGGAGCTGGGGCTTTCCCCAGCCATCCATCTGGCCAGCATTGGCTAAGGCCCATGGGGATTCTCACCTCGGCTGCTGAAGCAGAGGGGGAGGGGCAGCTCTGCTTGCACAGAGAAAAACCCTGAGGGCCTAAGGCTTTTTAATCTCAGCCCAAAGGCAGGGTCCCCAAATCACAATAAATTCCCACAGTCCCCCCTTTGCTTCGACAAGAAACATGGTATGTTTCCTTGACGAAGCAGCAAAACAACAAAATACCATAACCTATGCTAGGACACTGCTAATAACATAGGAAAAGAAAATTTTGTTCAGAGGGGCAATCCCTCATGGACTCGCACTTTGACAATGTCCACAGAGAGAAGGCCTCTGCAGAAAATACACATGACAGATGGTGTATGTGGGAAGAAACAAAAAATGTCCATTTAAAGTCTTTAAAATCTTGTCTTCTAAGAAGGGTTGAGATGTCTTCAGGGGAACTGGACTCTGGTCTGGATTCTGGCTGTCTCTGGTTGTCTCTGGATACTGGTTGTCTTTGGACTCTGGCTGTCTCTGGAACTGCTGGATTTTCACTAATCCTTAGCATAGCATTGTCCAAAAATGTTCAAATTAAATAATGAAAGTTCTTCAAAAACCAGTGAAAGTTCTTCAAAATATACAAAACAAATTTTAACTTGATACATACACAACATATTGGAGTCCCCCTTTTGGAGGATATTTATACCCATAAACAATACAAATTTGAGACAGTTACGACATTACTAATACTTTTTACCACTATATGTCTGGATCAAGGTCAAATTTAGTAATCTGTCTATGTCCAGCCAGCATGGCAACTTTATCAGAAGAAGTATTGCTGGTCATCAAGAAGGTGTGTCAGAAGAAGCAGGATGGTGCCTTGCACCTCATGGCAGAAAGGATTGCTTGGGCCCCTGAAGGCCAAGATGACTTTACAGTCAGCCACATGTGTGCTGACATCAAATACCAGAAAATCAGCGTGGAAGGAAAAGCTAAAGTCCAGCTTCAGCTGGTCCTACATACAGAAGACAAGACCAACTTCCACTTTGCCCGTGAAAGCAGGGCTTCCAAGGATCGAGACATCGTGAAAGGTCTTCTTCAGCAGTTGCTACCCAAGTTCAAGAGGAAAGCCAGCAAAGAACTGGAAGAGAAAACCAGAATGCTGCAAGCAGATCCTGCTTTGTTCCAGCTTTACAAAGACCTGGTTGTGAGCCAGCTCATCAGTGCTGAGGAATTCTGGGCCGGTTCTTTAAGGGTGAATAACCTGCAGAACCCTGCAGCAGCCAATCACCAGCAGGATGTGGGCATTTCCCCAGCATTTCTGGCTGATGTCCACCCCCAAACAGAAGGCTGTAATGGCCTCAGATATGACTTACTTCTGATATCATTGATTCCATATTTAGGACCTCCCCAGCAGTCAAAATGAGATGTGCAGAAAACGTCCCACATAAAGTGACAGAAACAGAGTTCTGGACAGGATTTTTTCAATCCCATTTTTTTCATAGGGATAGGCTTTATGCAGGGTCAAAAGATCTTTGCAGAATGTGCTCAAATGGATGAAAGGGCTTTAAAGGCAATGGTATCAGTAGGAGTGAAAAACCCACTGCTAGATTTGACAGCACTGGAGGAGAAATCATTAGATGAGGGCTATGGGGTTGCCCATGGACCATCTCCTTGCAACTCTTCAAAATCCTTAAAGTTGAATAGAAATACCACCATCATCAAGAGATTTAACCATCACAGTGCTATGGTCCTGGCAGCTGGACTCAGGAAACATGAAGCATAAAATGATGACAATGGTGGGAACAGCAACACCAATGGAAACTCTCAGGAGTCAGACTTCTTTGAGCTGTGGGTCAAAAGGCTGAAGTTACAGGAATCCATAGAATATGAAGACTTGGGGGGGAATAGTAGCATAAAAACAATTGCACTAAGCCTGAAGAAGCCAGACAGGTGTTACCATGGCCCAGCTCCCATTCAGTCCCTCTAATATGCAACAAGTCAGGACATTATCGATTCTCTTCAAAATATTAAGCAGGAGATGGAAAATTATACACCCAAACTAACTCAGGTTCTTTCAAGTGGTGCTGCAAGTAGTACCATTCCAGCCCTATCCCCTGGAGGAACACTTATGCAGGGGGTATCCCAGCAAGCCATCAACCAGATGGCACCAAAGGACATTTATTCAGAGCTCAAACACTTGGATGTGGCCGTGAGGGAGCTGCTGAGGCATTTCTGGTCCTGTTTTCCTGTGAACACACCATTTCTGGAAGAAAAGGTAATGAGGATGAAGAGGAATTTGGAACAATTCCAAGCTACTAAGCTCTGCCCACTCCAAGAAAAATTCAGAGACGTTATTTAAGCCCAAGTCTGTCAAGGCACATAGAGGAGATGCTGCAGATGGCCTACAAAAACTCCAGCTATGGCAGTCTCAGCAGCAGCTCAGGGAGATGTGAAGGAGTCCCAGGCAGTGGAGGCCCTGGCTTAGTTTGTAAAGCAACCAATGAACATATTGTCTTGCTGATTGAGGCTTTATTTCTTTTGGATAAATTGGTTATCACTTCAAGTGTCTGTTATTGCCATACTAGATGGAGAATTCATGTACAAGATGATGTGGTTTACTTGCTCAAAGAAGATTATGTAATAATGTTTAATGTTAGCAGCCATTTACATTCATTTATCATTTACATGTCATTGTGACTATGTATACTCTGGGTATGGTTTGGAGTTATTGTATATATTACAAATATGTCCCAAGTTATGCAGCATAATATGCATTTTTACCATCATCTTGTCTTTGGTGAAATTAATACGAGATTTATGAATTATGGAAACATCATTTCAGAGACTAATTGCTCTTACAATGAGCTTGATGGAGATGGTTCAACTCCACAATGCAGGCCCTGGAGGGAATATATATGTACAACAGGAGGAGAGACAGGTACATGTAAGATGCCCTGGTGGAGGCTGAGAGAACAGCCACATACATTCAGGAAGTCCATTGTTGGCTTATGATGGCCACTACGTAGACCACAATTGCTGGATATAGTCCAGTTTCTTCCTTTCTCCCTCCAAAAATGGCCTGTTGCCATGGAAGCTCCAACGCATGCACCTGGTTTAACTTGTTTTCTTTTTCTTTCACTCAGTCTGATGGCATGGTCAGAATCCATCCACCTGGGTCCTAGCACAATTACTGGACATCTCTGAGCCACAATATGTGGTAGGGTAACCTTTCCATAATATTTTCAGGTGTCATCATGGACACACTACTAAATTTGGCCTTGATCCAGACACATGGTGTTAAGAAGTGTTATAGATTGCATAACTGCCTCAACTCTGTATTATATAGGTATAAGTACCCTCCAAAAGGGGGTGGGGAGAATGTAATATGCTTTATATATCAAGTTTAAATATGAGTTATCTTTTGAAGAAATCTCACTCTTTAATTTGATCATTGACAATGCTATACTAAGGTTTAGTGAAAATCTAGCAGTTCAACAGCTAAAGAAGTAAGAGTCCAGAGACAATAGAGTCCAGACAAGAGTCCAGTTTCCCTCATGACATCTCAACACTCCAAGAAGACAAAATTTCAAAGACTTTAAATGAACAGGTTTTTTCCTTATGTTATTATATACACCATCTGTAATATGTATTCTCTGTACAGGCCCTCCCTCTGTAGACAGTGTCAAAGCGCAGGGTCATGAGGGACCGCCCCTCTGGATAAAATTTCCCCTTTCTCCCTTTTCTATATTGTTATTGACATCTTGTTTGTTAGCATAGGGTATTATATTCTGTTATTTTTTACTGTTTTGTCAAGGAAACACTCTGTGTTCCTGGAAGAAACAAAGGGGGGGATGTGGTAAAATAATGGAATGTGGCAGATGCCTAGGGTTCTGGCTAGGGATGATTGGATAAGGCCTCTCCTGGCCTGCCCTGAGTGACATATGTTGCTGATGTCAGCACTCTCTGATCCAGTTTGAAGGCCCTCCTTTTTGGGGGAGGGAGAGTAAATGCTCACTGAGGGGAGCTCCATCTTTTTCCAGTGGGTGAGCTTCCGGGAGCAGATGACTGAGAGAGAGGTTTTTCCTGGAGGTTTGTCCTGTGGGCCTTGGCTGCATAGCTGTTTCCCATTGAAGCCAAGGACCCCAGGTGTTGAGTTAATAAAACAAGCCCAGCTCTACGAATTACCCGAGCTGGAAGCAAGTTTGGGAATTGTGTATAGGTTCTTGTTAGAGTTAGGGGGATTATCCATTTTCCTTTTTCCCTATTTCTTTGTCCTGGACTTTATTAATTTCACCTTGGCTGTGAATTTTATTCCCATTAATAAAACCTGATACGTTTGTGAAAAAGAGGCTGTTAAGCTCCTTTCTTATTGACCTGGGAGAAATAACTAAAAAGGCAGTTTGGAGGGGAGAAAATTTTGGACATAGTGGTCTCTCATTATTTTCTGAACCCCAGTATTATGGCAAACTATCCAATTAACTCTCCACATATTAAATTTGGCCCCTACACTGGGATGCTCTCTGCAGCAGTTGTGGGAAGGCATCCTGAGCAGCTCAGGCATCACCCAGATGCTGCTGCTGCTGCTGCTGCTGCTGCTGCTGCTGCTGCTGCTGTGGCTGCTGCTGCAGGGACACCTGAGCTCATGCAGGTTAGACTTGCACCTTCTGGAGGGAAAGGAGCTGTGATCAAACTTGAAAACTGAGAGGTGAATTAAGGCAGAACCAAAGCAAGTATAACCAGGGTTACTCTGGGAATGGCTTGTGATTTCCATTAAGAGCTGCTCTCAGAAATGAAAAGTAAGTTTTAAAAGGGTGAACTGATAAAATCTGAATGTTTTTGCATGTAACATTTTTGAAAAGATTTGGCACAGGGCAGAAATTAAATGTTGTGGTTTTTTCCCACTGGATCCTCATGTTTTTACTGCATTTGATTTATCCTTTGCTGAAAGAGGTTGGAAAAGGAGTATTTTAAAGAAAGCAGAGAGAAACTGTCTCCCTAACCAGGAGACAGTTGTGTTCAGAGGCATCTTCAGCTCTGTATCTTCTATGGAGATGACAAGTAATAGAATTGCACTTAGTGCTTATTTGTGCTTTGACGTCCTGGAATGACAAAAGGGGAAGAGTTTTACAGAAAATCTGGAGTACCAGATGCAAAACTTTTTCAAGAGACACTGGAGCTGCATGCTTTTGTTTGAGTGCAGGTATTCACTGCTGAGATTTTTTTAAGGTGGCATGTGCCTTGAGGAAACTGCTTTTTTAGGAGTTTAAAGATCTTAGAAGTGAAATGAACTTTTTTTGTGAGGCAATTGGGGTTAAGTGACTTGCCCAGGGTCACACAGCTAGTAAGTGTTAAGTGTCTGAGGTAGGATTTGAACTCAGATACTCCTGAATCCAGGGCCAGTGATCTATCCACTGTGCCATCTAGCTGCCCCTCAAGTGAAATGAACTTTAAGAATAATTTATTTATTTTCACCTTTTTAAAAGAAATAAAAGATGTTTCTCATCTGTTTTTCCTCACTCTATGCCAGACTGTTGGATGATTTTTGGCAAAGGGATAATCATCCATAGAGTAGAAAGCACGGGAATGTAAATAAATAATAACAATTATGGGGAATCTGTGCCATATTTTGTTCCTAATAAAATGAACTCAGTGTTGAATATTTATCTATCTTATGAAAATTTACACAAAATTAAAGTCATTTTATACATACTGTTTAACTGGGGAAGAAAAGGTGATAGGGAGAGGTGCTCTAGGAAATCCAGATAGAGGATGCTTAGTAGGCTCAAGAAGAATGCCCTGAGCGGGTTTCTAGGTGGTGAAATGGATAAAGCACCAGCCCTGGGTTCAGGAGGACCTGAGTTCAAATCCAGCATCAGATTCATGATACTTATTAACAGTGTGACCATGAACAAGTCATTTAACTTTCATTGCCCCCAAAAAAGATGAAGAATGCTCTAACCAAAGTGAAGCTCATCAATGAGCTGAAGATATGGGAGGTAGAATTCCAGGTGGCTGAGAAAATACCTGGCACACCAAGTACAAGAACAGAGGTTGCATCCTCCTGGGAGGCTTTCACAGGAATTCACCAAAGGAGATATCATCTGTGTGTTTGCTCAATATGACAAAATTGTGAACATTAATCTGTTGTGAGATAAGAAGACTGGAAGAGGCCAAAACATTGTGTTTTCTTTGCTAGGAAGATCAGAGAAGCACAGCTTGAACCAACGACAATTTGAATGGAACAAGATAAAGAGGAAGAAGTATCCGAGTGGACCATGTGGCTAATTATAGGCTCCCCCAGGCCCAAGGATGAAGGAATCTGGATGGTGAAACCAGAACACCTGGGGAGAAGGGCTGTGGGGGTTCAAACCCCACCCCCTAGTCCATCTGAATCCTCTGAAGATGAGACACCTGTGAGAAAGCATAACTGAGACAACAAAGAAAAAGCAAAGAAGAAAAAAGATGTTAGAATGAATATGGACAGGGAGGAAATGCCGGCATCATCCTCAGTAGCGTCCCAACACAGGACCAGAAAGGCAAGGAAAGGTGTTGGCTTTAGGAAATCTGCTGAGAAGGACTCCAGGGCAGAGACCAGACAAGGTCATCAATACTTAAGTGGCTCACCTGAGCTCCACCAAAGTCAGCTGGAGAAAGCAGAGAAGTCAAGCAGGGATTCAAGAAAGGCTGAGCCAGGGCACAAGAGGTCCTCCAGCAGTGCCAGCAGGAAGGAACAAAGAAGGAAGAAAAAGAGCATGCACTGGGATAGACACTGAATCTCTGAAAAGTTCTTCCACCACTGTGATGAGCATTCTGAAGGCAGCACTAAGAAGAGGCACAAAGTCCCTGAGGGTCAGGAAAGACTGTCATTCAAGACACTGGGAACAATCCTATCCAAGTCCACACAGGGCCAGCTGAATGTGGAGCTTAGCCCAATTTCTGTCAAGCTAGAAATAAAGATTCATTTAAAAAATAACTCACCTGAGCTAAGTTCTTATTATTGATTCTGTAAATAAAGTCTCTGCCACTATGTTTAAAAGAAAGGTAAGGGAGAGCCTAGGCATGAATTTCCTTGGGCTTCAGTGGATGAACTGTGTGTCTCCTAGGCTTGTTCTCTTGAGGATGAATGGATTATAGTCCAGTTTTTGGAGGGGCTTGGAGTTGCAGATCAGCAGAAAAGCTGGAGAATTGCTCATCTCCATTATTCAGACTCTGACCTAGGCATGAGTCTGTGGGAGCAATTGAAGCAGTTATGCTCACTGAAGGGCCTGAATAACTGGATCTGCTCAACTGAGAGAAGTCAGGAGACCTGGGTGCACCAAGAACTACCTGGTCAGATATTTCCCCTGCTGGGCCTCTGATTCCCCACCTAGAAAATGGGTTAATAACCAATGTTCCCTCCACAAAGAACATGGGCTTGCTCATACTTGGGGACAATAGGCAGAGGATCTCTGCCACATCCTTTTTGGGAGTCACAATGGGGATGTCACTGGCATTTTGGGACAATGACCTTTGCATGAAGTGAATATTCCTGCCTTTTGAGAACTAGGGAGGATGTGGAAGTGTCTCTGCATTTGGAGCCCCCAAACCTGGGTTTTTCTCTTTATAGCTACTTCCTGTAGGCTCACATTAATGTCCTATGGCTTCTCTGAGCCTCCATTTCCTCCTCTATAAGTGGGAGTTGAGGATCCGGACTGGGCTCAGATGGCCCCTAAGGCCCTTCCAGTTCTTCATCTGGGATCCTTAGAAAAAAGAAACTGTGCCTTGGGCAATCCCTAAGGGTTGAGGGAATCCCCCTGTGCAGAGTGCAGTCACATGTTCAGTGGTAGGCACCCTGGGTTGTTAGCTCTGAGGGCCTTGAAAAGCTGGAGTGTACAGAGGAGGGTGGCCAGGAGGCACAGCACCTCAAGCTCCTGTCCTGGATGCTTAAGGAGCACTGTGTTGGAGAAGACTTGGGGGACACAAAGATATCTCTCTAAATTGGAAAGGTTGTGACCTGGAGAAGAAATCTGATGCCTGCTTGTCCAAAGATGAGAACTAGCAACCATGGGGTGTGCCTACTGGTAAGGAGAAAATGAAAGCCCTTGTCTCTTCCCTCTAGTATCAACAAAAGTGTCTGATTTACTGAATCAAATGACAGCTGTGGCTGTGTAAGGTGTTCTCCTAGAGCTGCTCACTTTGCTTTGCATCAGTTTGTATCAAACTTCCCAGGTTTTTCTGAAACCATCCTCTTCATCATTTTCAATGACACACTGACTCAGAGTTGTCCTTATGAAATTCCTGGCTCTTTTTCTGCTCTCTTGGATTGCCTTCTTCCTCATTACCTCTATCTTTTCCTGGCTAGATGGAAGCATTCACATGAAAAAAAATGCCAAGAATTAAATCCTAAAGATGTAGTAATAGAACTTAGTGGTTGTGGCTGATCTGAGGAGGAGAGGGAATTGTGAGCCCAAGGACATCCCTAAGAGTTTCTTGGAATTAAGCATTGGGAAAAGAACCCAGGATTTCTGAGAATCCTCCAAATCCAGAGGCATTTTCCCAGCCTCACCAGCTCAGCTCTCCAGCAGTAGGAATACTCACTTGATGCCAAAGTGAGCCTCAAGAAGGACAGCAACGTCCCAAATGTGGTACAAGTAGAATGGGACTGAGATAGGATGTACTCCCAGGTCCTCTACCTATTGCTCTCAAGGCAGACAAAGACCAACAATGATTTCTGGAGGGAACATTCCATTCACATTCACAGTTACGATTACTTACTTCCCTGAATTCTATTTCCTACCTTGTTTAGGCTTTTCTCTCTCCTTTTGCCAGTGTTTTACTTCTGATCATCACTTACTTCAATCTGCCCTCCTTTCCATCAAGGCCCCACCCTTTTCTTTTCCCCTTCACCTCTTACTTCCTGATTGGGTGAGATGAAGTTCTATACCCTACTAAACAAGTATGGTTTTCCCCAGTTGAGCCAAGCCCAAGGAGAGTCAAGTTGTAACAGTATTCACCCCCTCTCTTCTTGCCTTCTATTGTAAGAGGTCTTTGGTGCCTCTTCATATCCTGTGATTTACCCCTTTCTTCCTCCCTTTCCTCCTCTCCCAATTTGGACCTTTTTGTCAGTTCTTAAGGGTTTTTTTCATAGCATCACATCAAACTCCCCTTAGACGCACACCCTCTGTCTATGCATACTCCTTCTGTCTGCCCTAATAGAGATACAGTTCAAGAGTTGTTGTTTTTTTAATGTACAGTTGTTATTCAAAAATTGACTCACAAGCAACACTTTTAAGAACACTTAACCAAAAAAATTGAACACTTAACCAATAAGTAATATGATTTTAAATGTCAAAACTAATATAAATTTTAGCCAACCTGACAGCTTTAAAGCAATAATGCTTCTCTGAATAAATTAACCTTAGAAAATTCTTGTGGAGCCAAAGATTCTAGGTGATGGAAATTCATTCAAAACAAACAACAAAGAAGTTACAGAGAACAGCAAGTGGTTTTTTTTAAAGTTAATCAACCTTTTTTATTTATATTGTTGTATTCTACTTTTCATCCCTCCCCCTTCCCCGAGGCTGCAAGTAATTAGATATAGATTATACAGCTACGGTTACCTAAAACATTAACATATTAGTCATTTTGTACATGAAAACTTGAAGGAAAGAAAAAACAATGAAAGAAAGTGAAAAATAGGGCGCTTTAATCTGTGTTCCATCAATATCAGTCTTGTCTTTGGAGGTGGATAGTATGTTTCATCAATAGTCCTGTGGGAATGTCTGGGATCATTGCATTGTGCAGATTAAGTACTTCAGAGTCCTCAAACAGCATTGCTGTCACTGTGCACAGTGTTCTCTTGGTTTTGCTCACTTCACTATCCATCACTTCAAACAAGTCATTTCAGATCTTTCTGAAATCATCCTGCTTGTCATTTCTTACACCACGATTAGATTCCATTACCATCATATTCCATAGCTTGGTTAGCCATTCCCCAATGGATGGGCATTCCTTAGATTTCCACTTCTTAGCCAGCAGAAAAAGAACTGGTATCAATATTTTTGTACAATGATGATTTTTCCCCTTTGGGGGATTTCTTTGGGAAATCGACCTGGCAGTGTTATTGCTGCATCAAAGACTAATCACAATTCTATAGCCCTTTGGGCAGAGTTCCAAATTGCTCCACCAAGAGCAGCACGTGATTTGATGACCAGAGACAGCAGCTTCTTTCCTGCAGAGGATGGGAAGCAGCCCCTGACTCTTTCTGCAACTAAATGCACACGATGTTTAGGTATTTTGACTGTAAAGCCTCTGTCCAGCCGCAAATCTGCATATCTCTGCTGAAGTTTCTTTTCTCTCTGCTGCTGCCGCTGGACTTCTTCTCGTAGACCTTCCAACCTCCTGGGAATTGCTGAATCCTCACGTTTCTTGAGCTCCTCCAAAGTACCAAGCTCCAAGTGAGCCTGCTCGATTTGGTCCCATAAATCATCCAACTGTTTGATGAGTCCCATGGCTCGAGACTGGTAGCCACCAAGTAAAATCTTCATCTTCCTTTCCAGGTTTGCAGCTCTCTTGGCTTCTGTGGTCATGTAAGCCCTAGTGATCTCAAGTCTCTTTTCAGGCGATTCAATCCTGTCCTTTGTGCTCGCCAAGTTGGCTCGTGTGTATTGGCTCTGCCCAGGAAGATCTAACACTTGACTGTAACCTTCTTGCCACACCTGGGCACAAGCTTCATGGGACAGCTCGCCGTGGCCCATTCCTTGCTTGACCACTCCCATCTCCCGTGCCAAAAGGTCGTGCGCCTGCTTCAGTTCCTCTTCGGAGAAGGTCTCATAGGCATGGTGTTCTGGGGGAGTTCTGTGCTCAGGACCAGGACTTCCACATCCTAGCGTTTTCCCCTTTCGGTTTCCAGCTCGTCCTCCGTAAGGATGATGCCGAAGATCATAATGAAGCAGCGTGCTCATCTCTCTTTTCCGGAGCTCTTCACTTGTCTCGAGTTCTGTTAGTGGTCGTTCCACACCGAGGGGTCTTAGGAGAGATTCGTTGACGTCTGAAGGTCTGGGCAGATCCTTCTGAACAGCTTTGTGCATTGGCTTGAATTCCTGGACAGGCTCCGCTCCTGGGAGAGCCTGCTTTCGAGCCTCGGCATCAGGTGTATCTTCTCAAAAAGGCTCCGCGACCTCACAGCCTTCTGGCTGCTCCTCAGCCTTTTCTGGTAGCACAATCTCAAAGTCATTTTGAGGAGCAGGAAGGCTCATGAAGCCTAGACGCAGAAGTGCGCGAGATTCTCTCTCTGCCTGCTTCACAAAGGAGGGGTCATTGTAAGCTGCCGACCCCTCTTCCGGATTGATGCTCAGTTTGTCCCGTAGAGGAGACCTACCCTAGGGATTGCCGAGAGCCGCTTTAGGAGTCATGCCTCGGCGAGGAGTCCAGTCTTCGGTTCCGCGGTTAGGGGTCCGGAATGGCGTAGACAGGACCGTGTTTGGCTTCTGCAGGATCTGACGGTGCGGAGTCACTCCGGAGAAGTCACTCTCCTGCAGTGGTGTATTAAGACCCCCTTTCAGTGGGGTGTCCACGTTGGTGAGAGCCATCAAGTTCTGGGCATCCCGCAGGATTCGATCTGGGCCAGCCGGAGTTCTGGGGGGCCTGAGAGCGCTCCTCTCGTTGGTGACATCATATTCCGACAAAAGAGTCCTGGAAGCAGAATCCACGGGGCCAGATTCCTGGGCTGTTTCACGAGGCATTTCACTTGCCTGCGCAGCTTTGACAACTAGCTGAAGTTCAGCCTTCGATATCTGAGGTGCAAGAAGGGCTAATTTGCTTCTCTTCTTGGTCGATGCTGCTACTCCGCTGGTCTGGAGAAGAGCTGACGGCAAATCCGACTCCCTTTTCCTTTTCCAGTGTTCTTTGTCTTTCTTCCTCTGTCTCCTTTCCTTTTCGGATCTCAGCTCCCCGTGGAGATCTGCTTGTCGTAACTTGCCCAAGTCAGCGCCAAGTGTCTGATGACTTTCTTCAGACGTGTCATAAAAACCTGGAGTAGGCTTTTTGGCCAATGGAATTTCTGCGTTATAATCTACTCCGCTCTCCTTTTTCCGTTTCTTCTGAAATCCTGGTTGTGGGGCATTGCTCTATATTAGACAAATCCATTGGCAGCTTTTATTTAAAGAAGACTTATTATGGGGGGGTCAGTGCCTGTGGCCGCGGGCGGACATAGTGAATTGCTTCCAATTCATGGTCTTCTCTCGCCTTCCACTCTGATATTTATACGTGTAGGGTGCATGGGGCAAGGAGCCTTCTTTCTTCTTCTTCTTCTTCTTCTTCTTTTTTTTTAGTGAGGCAATTGGGGTTAAGTGACTTGCCCAGGGTCACACAGCTAGTAAGCGTTAAGTGTCTGAGGTCCGATTTGAACTCAGGTACTCCTGAATCCAGGGCGGGTGCTCTATCCACTGCGCCACCTAGCTGCCTCGGAGCCTTCTTTCTTCTAACGTTACCCATTGGTGGCAGTGCTTGTGAGGAAAATGCTGATTGAGGAAAAGCTGCAAGAACTCCTCATGCATAATTTCCTCATGCTATAAGCACCTTAAGGGTAGTATGCATGGCTCATCTGGATAGCTCGTCTTGGAATCCACATCCCATCCTTTATATTGATATTCCGTTCTTAGTGTCCACGACCCTTCACTATGCCTGCTGTTCGAAGTTCTCTTCCTTTGGAGGGCAACAAAGAGCCTAGCTTCTTTCCATTGTTTCCCCCTTGCTTTCCTCTTGGCCTTCTTTCCCCGTGTGTTTGGCTGTTGTGTAAAGCATTTCAAGTTCATATTAATATGAAGATTCATATTAATGGGATCCTAGCTGGCTGCTTTCCTTTCTGGATTTGAGTTTTTGTTTTTACAAATATAGATGTTTATTTGTTAGGGGGGGGAAAGAAAACGATCCATCAAGAATGCACTCTGGGGCACTTGTATGACCCTCGGTGGTGTTTGTTCCCCTTAAAAGACATTAGAGAGGGGGCAGCTAGGTGGCTCAGTGGATAAAGCAACAGCCTTGGATTCAGGAGGACCCGAGTTCAAATCCGGCCTCAGACACTTGACACGTAACAGCTGTGTGACCCTGGGCAAATCACTTAACCCTCATTGCCCTGCAAACAAACAGACAAAAAGTCGGTAGAGAAACAGTTGTGTGAATGGCTGAAGAATATGGACATTTCCCTGGGTTATGGTACCCCCAGCCCCACAACCAGATATCAAAATCTAAGTTTTCTCTCCCAAGGTCATCGGTGGCAACCATGCATGGCTCTTCTATATTTATTATTAGCCTTTCCCCCCGCCTCACAATCTCTTCTGCCCTTTGCCCAGCACCAGAATCTACAGCCATCTCTTAGTTACAAGGGCTACATTTCCTCGATGCTCCATTTATAGGCAATTTCCTCAACCGCTTTCTTGGCCGCAAGTCTGGCAAAATGATTCTCCTCAAAGCCATTGGACCTGTCCATGCCATCCCAGCGATACCCGGGCCGGATATTGAATCGGTTGAGGGGAGCTGCAGGGCCATTGTAGAGCGGTTTTTCTTTCTTACCCTTGTTCTCCTTGGCCTCCTTCTTCTTCTTAATGAAGTTGGCCATGGGATCACCCTCTCTCTGCTGCTCTCGGAGCATCTGATCCAGGTTCTCATCACTGATGGAGCGGGCCAATGGCTTCCGCATCTCCTTGATGGCATCCTCCACATTCTGTTGCTGCTGCCGGCTCTGGGCAAGGCCCTTTCCCCACTGAGCATACTGTTCCTTCTTCTCTGCCTCCTCCTCTTCTTTTCTCCCTTGCTCTATTCGAATCAGCTTCAGGTCCCTCTTGCGGCCAGACTTATCCCGAAACAGGGTTTCAGCATTCTGGAATTCAGCTGCCAATTGCTTGGTTTCTTGGTCCTGCCTCCTGAGCTCCTGCCGCTCTCTCCTCACAGCGGACACCCACCCAGTTTGGGCCCCAGACGACATCTGTGTGGCCTTTGCTCCAGGAGGTTGCCTCCTTGGCGGTGGAGAGCAGTCTGAATCCGAAGACTTGGTTTTCTGCTTCCTTCTTGGTGGGGAGAGGTCCGAACCAGAGTCTCGTTTCCGCTTGTTCCGTGGAAGAGACAGATCTGAACCAGAGGCTCGCTGCTTCCTCTTCCCAGGAAGAGAAGAATCTACGTCATGCCTCTGGTGTTTCTTGGTTGAAAAGTTTGTCTGGAATTTCCTACGTTCAGGAGTAGAGTCTCTGGTGTCACGCAGATGTTTCCCTGGTTCCCTTCTGGGAGGCGAGGAGTCTGGACAGTCGTGCCAGGTCCTCCTGGGAGGCGAGAGGTCCGGGGAGTCGTGCTGGGTCCTCCTGGGAGGCGAGGGGTCTGGGGAGTCGTGCCGGGTCCTCCTGGGTGGGGACAGATCTTGCTTTTGTTCCCCTAAGAGCTTCCACTTGTTACTAGTCCGGAAGGCCTCCATCAGCTTCATTTATTTTGGGCGTTATCAATTCAGCCACCACAAGCTCCCTCATCTTCCTCTTCTTTTTCCAACGTAGGAGAAATATTTGCCCAGCTCACATCATCCTCCACAATCCTCATCCCTTTGCCACCAGGTCCAGTCTCCTTCGGCCGCTTCTTGCGGCGCTTACGTCTAACCGCGGACCCTGATCTCCCGCTGCCTCCGCCCCAGATAAGTAACGCTTCAGATACTCAGCCTTGGGGAGCCGCGGAGCAGCCGCAATAGCAGCGGAGGAAGCAGAAGTGACCATTTCTGGATTTGGGTCAATCTCGCCAGGCTGAAGTTCCGTGGGTCACCTGCTCTCTCTTCTTCCTTTTCTCCTCGGGCAGCTCTATCTAGGAGAAATTCCTAGTGCTCCAAGCACTATGCTGTTGTCCTGACTACTGGGGCAATGGTGCATCAGCTTGGCCAGGCGCAAAAGCTCAAGGTGCCTGCTCCAACCAGGATTTGCCCAGCCTGAGTTCCCTCCGGCTTATATAGACCCTGGAAGCAGGTTGGAGAATTGGGTTCTCACCTGAGGCCAGCCCTCCTGTTGGCAGCCTACTTAACAGCTTAGCTCCTCAAGATCTAGCAGTCATTAAAAACAAGGAAACCGAAGGAGAGGAATAGGGTAAAAGAATGGGGGGTGGGTGGGTGGAGTACAAAGTGGGTAAATAGAATAGAGGGGAATAGACAGTAATAATAACTGTGAATGGCAATGGGATGAACTCTGCCATAAAACGAAAGTGAATAGCAGAGTGGATTAAAAACCAGGATCCTACAATATGCTGTTTCCAAGAAACACATGTGAAGCAGAGAGATACACCCAGAGTAAAGGTAAAAGGTTAGAGCAGAATATATTATGCTTAAGCTAAAGTAAAAAAAGCAGGGGTAGCAACCCTTATCTCAGATAAAGCAAAGTTAAAAATAGATCTAATTCCCCATATGAAGGGTTGAGAAAAATTTGGCAGTAGATGTTTGATTTGTATAACTATTTTATATACCTGGGGTTGTGTAAAAATTTCTTGGGCAAAATAGGGTCATAAATAGAAAAAATTTAAGAAGCCTTGCTCTAGACCACGCCCCAATTTGTAGCAGTGCAAATGATCACATTGAAATTTTGACAGTCTGCAGCACACCCCAGGTTTTACCCATGAGCATGCATAGTTGGTAGCCTCTGCCTGCTTTCTCCTATAGATGCCAACAAGGCTGAAGTAGTTGACAATGTACTGCCATGATGTTTTACTGGTAAAACTCTGACTGGAAGTCTGCAAACTCAATAGCCTTCTAATAGTTTCAGTACCTTTGCAAATGTGGTTTTCTCCAAGGGAAGTCTGTTTTTGATCTGAGAGCTCTCTGGATTTCAGACTGATTCTTTGTCAAAGAGGAGGACTGATTGAATCAAGTGAGAGTGATTGACTGCTGATTAGCCTACTTCAGGTTAATTGGATTGTAATCACACCTGGCTAGCCCTTAAGAGGGTATTGTTCTCAGAAGCTAGACTGTGAATTCAACTTGAGAACACCTTCAAAACCAATGGATTTGGATGACGACAACCAATCGGCTTGAAGCAGTGTGTAAGGACTGCCTCTGTTCCAAACCTATAAAAAGCTTCCACAATCAGCTTGCTGGAGAGTTCCTGATTAAAGCGGGCTAGTGGAGGAGGACTTGAGGAAGAACCCAACCAGGCTGGAACTCTAGGCTAGGTAAGACTTCTTTTTCTTAATTTTCTGAACTCCATGTTAATACCTGTATGCTTTAATAAATGTTTAATGCCCCCCAATAGATCTAATTAAAAGAGATAAGGGGGGCAACTAGGTGGCACAGTGGAAAAAGCATCAACCCTGGATTCAGGAGGACCTGAGTTCAAATCTGGTCTCAGACACTTGATACTTACTAGCTGTGTGACCCTGGGCAAGTCATTTAATCCCAATTGCCTCACCAGAGAGAGAGAGAGAGAGAGAGAGAGAGAGAGAGAGAGAGAGAGAAGGAAGGAACCTACATCTTGCTAAAAGGTACTATAGATAATGGAGTAATATCAAAATAAACATGTATACACCCAGTGGTATAGCATCCAAATTCCTAGAGGAGAAGTTAAATGAGTTACAAGAGGAAATAGACAGCAAAACTACACTAGTGGGGGATATGAATCTTCCCCTCTCAGAATTAGATAAATCTAGCCATGAAATAAATAAGAAAGAAGTTAAGGAGGTGAATAGAATGTTTGAAAAGTTAGACAAGATAGATGTCTGGAGAAAATTGAATGGGGATAGAAAAGAATATGCCTTTTTTCTCAGCACTACATGACACATATTCAAAAATTGACCATGTATTAGGGCACAAAAACCTCATAGTCAAACGTAGAAAGGCAGAAATAGTAAATGCATCCTTCTCGGATCATGATGCAATAAAAATTACATGTAAAAAAGAGCCCTGGAAAGGTAGACTGAAAATCAATTAGAAAATAAATAATTTCATTCTAAAAAATGAGTGGGTCAAACAACAAATCATAGAAACAATCAATAACTTTATCCAAAAGAATGACAATAGGGGGGGCAGCCAGGTGGCACAGTGGATAAAGCACCAGCCCTGGATTCAGGAGTACCTGAGTTCAAATCCGGCTTCAGACACTTGACACTTACTAGCTGTGTGACCTTGGGCAAGTCATTTAACCCCCATTGCCTTGCAAAAAAAACCCCACAAAAACAAGAGAATGACAATAATGAGACAACATGCCAAAATCTATGGGATGCAGCCAAAGCAGTTCTTAGGAGAAATTTTATATCTCTAACTGCTTACATCAATAAAAAAGAGAAAGAGGAGATCAATGAATTGGACATGCAACTTAAAAAGCTAGAAAAAGAACAAATTAAAATTCCCAATTAAATACTAAATTAGAAATCCTGAAAATTAAAGGATAAATTAATAAAACTGAAAGCAAGAAAACTATAGAATTAATCAATAAAACTAAGAGCTGGTTTTATGAAAAAAAAACATAATAAAATAGATAAACCATTGGTTAATTTGATTAAAAAAAAAGAAAGAAGAAAACCAAATTACCAGTATCAAAAATGAAAGGGGTGATTTTACCACCAATGAAGTAGAAATTAAAGCAATAATTAGGAACTATTTTTCCCAACTGTATGCCAATAGATTTGACAATCTAAATGAAATGGATAAAAATTTACCAAAATACAAAGTGCTCAGGTTAACTGAAGAAGAAATAAAATTCTGGAATAAGTCCATATTAGAAAAAGAAGTTGAACAAGCCATTAATGAACTCCCTAAGAAAAAATCTTCAGGACCATGTGAGTTTACAAGTTGAGGCTACATGCTTCACAGGGTTAGACCTCTGCTCTGCCTTTTTCTCCATACCAGTACATGAGGACTTTCAATATTTATTTGCTTTTACCTGGAAAAATACACAGTGGACCTGGACTAGACTCCCACAGGGATTTGTAGACAGTCCCACATTATTTTCCCAAATTTTACAGCAGGATCTGGCCTCCATTACCTTTAAAGGCTCCACGCTACTAAAATATGTTGATGACTTACTTTTGGTCTCCCCTCATGCTGAAATTTGTCAGGAAGATAGCCGTCACTTACTACTAGAGCTGCACAAGAGAGGCCACAAGGTGTCCAGGTCAAAAGTACAGTGGTGTTTGCCCCAGGTATAATACTTAGGATTTATTCTGGCTGCTGAAACTTGCTCTGTCTCTTCTAAGCAAGTCCAGGCCATTCAACAACTCTCTGCCCCCACTACTAAGAGGCAGTTGAGAGCCATTCTGGGAGCAGCCGGGTACTGGTGAAATTACTAAACCTCTCATAGCTCTAACAAAAAATTCTGTCCCAGACACTTTACAGTTGGATCCCCAGCATCTCTCAGCCATAAAAGAATTAAAACGGGCCTTGTTATCAGCACCTGCCCTAGGAATACCAGATTATAGTAAGCCTTTCACTCTCTTTGTGCATGAACAAAGGGGGGTGACTTCTGGAGTTCTGACTCAATCACTGGGGCCTAACCAATGCCCCATAGCCTATTATTCAACCCAGCTGGACCCTGTAGCATCTGGAGTGCCTCCTTGCCTTAGGGCAGTGGTGGCCACAGCCCTTTTGGTAGAAAAAGCCTCTGATTTGGTCCTAGGTAGCCCTCTAACTGTGCAATGCCCTCACGAAGTAGAGGCTCTCTTACTACATCACAGGACACAAGCCTTTTCAGATCAAAGGCTGGCTAAGTATGAAGTAACGCTGTTAGGCAATGAGAATATCACTCTAAAACACTGCACAGTTCTCAACCCAGCAACGCTACTCCCTAACTTACCATTATCGGGGGAACCATTGCATGACTGTGCTTCTTTAGTTGATATGGCTGAGAAACCCGTGATGATCTTTTTGATACACCTTTAGAAAACCCTGATCTTGTCCTCTATACAGATGGCTCTTCATTTATGAGAGAGGGGACCCGTTTCACTGGAGCTGCCGTAGTTTCTGATTATGACACTCTCTGGGCAGCTTCTCTGCCTTCCCATTTTAGTGCACAGGCTGCCAAACTTGTGGCTCTTACACAAGCCTGTAATATAGCCAAAGGGAAGAGTGCCACCATTTTTACTGACTCGAAATATGGCTTTGGTATATGCCACTTGATTGGCATGATTTGGTTACAACGAGGCTTTTTAACATCCTCAGGCAAGGTTATTGCCAATGGGGACCTTATCAAGGACCTCTTAGATGCCCTGAAACTGTCCTCTTCCCTAGCCTGCCCACACAGGGAATAATAATCCTGTATCAAAGGGGAATGCACGAGCTGATTCTGCAGCCAAGCTCACTGCTTTGGAAGCTCCTGAACATATATTTAACCTCTCACCTTCTGAGGATGTCCCTCTTAAACTAACTTATGATGAGTCAGAAGTGGAAAAATGGAGAAAGAAATTTAGAGCAAAACAGATCAATGGCTTCTGGGTGTCTCCTGAAAGTAAGCCACTTCTTCCCTGGAAATTCTACCACCAGGTATGCCTCTCTGTTTACAAAAAAGGCCATTTTGGTACACAAGGCATTTTAGACTCTATTAAGAGAACCTGGATAGCACCAGGTGTGACTAACACAGCATCTCGAATCTGCTCAGGCTGCTCCACATGTCAATCTTATAATCAGCATGCTTTCAAGGCCAAACCTTATGGAGGTTGTTCTCTAGCATATACACCCTTTGAGCACTTGCAAATTGACTATATTACAATGCCAAAAGCAGGACATTATAAATTTTGCCTTGTTATAGTTGATCAAATCACTCGATGGGTGGAGGCATTTCCCAGCCCCGCCCTGAACCACAGCTGCCTTTGTTGCCAAAATTCTTCTTAAAGAGATAGTCTTGGGGCAGCTAGGTGGCGCAGTGGATAGAGCACCGGCCCTGGAGTCAGGAGTACCTGAGTTCAAATCCGGCCTCAGACACATAACACTTGCTAGCTGTGTGACACTGGGCAAGCCACTTAACCCCAAATGCCTCACTAAAAAAAAAAAAAAAGAGATAGTCTTTCATTTTGGTCCACCAGCATGAATTGATTCTGACAAAGGCACACATTTTACTGATTTTATTTTATCCCAAATCTACTCTTTCTTGGGAGTAACTCCAAAATTCCACATGCCCTACCACCCACAAAATTCAGGCCAGGTTGAACATATGAATAAAGAGCTTAAGAGTATGATTGGCAAATTATGTACTGAAACCCATTTGAAATGGCCTGATGTTCTACCATTGGCATTATTCTATCTACACAGTAGACCAAGAGGAGAACTTCATATATCTCCTTATGAAATGCTTTTTGGTCACCCTCCTATCCAAGCTAAAATTTTTTCCCCAGTTTATACATCACTGGTGGGAGGTGATACTTCTGTTGCCTCCTATATATAGGAATTACAAACTAGGCTACATGAACTTCATGAGGCAGGAGCTGTGGTCCAGGCAGGACCCTTAGACTTTTCATTGCATAACTTAAATCCAGGAGATAAAATATATGTAAAGAATTTTCAGAGAACCAGTGGAACCCAGCCCACTTGGGAGGGACCTTTTCAGGTATTATTGACAACTCCTACTGCCATTAAAATTGGTGAAAAAGACTCTTGGATTCATTGCTCTCATGTAAAGCCTGCACCATTCATAAGTAAAGAGATTTCAGATAAAACTCAAGTAGATGCTAAAGAGCAAAAAACCCTAACAAAAGCAACTGTTAAAGAGCAAAGAGAGCCCAGCAGCAACAGGCAGTTCCCATTTGATAGTCCCACTGATCAGTTAAATGCTTTGGGTTTCAGTCTTCATAAAGTATTGGGAGATGGAAATAGCCTCTTTAGGGCCTTAGCAGATCAGCTAGAAGGTCACTGTAGGAATCATTTCAGACACAGACAAGAATCTGCTTCTTATATGATTAACCATGGAACTGAGTTTGAGTCTTTTAGAATAGATGACCCCCCCCCCTTTTTTTTTTGCGGGGCAATGGGGGTTAAGTGACTTGCCCAGGGTCACACAGCTAGTAAGTGTCAAGTGTCTGAGGCCGGATTTGAACTCAGGTACTCCTGAATCTAGGGCTGGTGCTTTATCCACTGCGCCACCTAGCCGCCCCCATGACTCCCCTTTTGAAGAATATGTTGACGAATTAAAGAAATTTGGAAAGTGGGGAGGGAATGATAACATTGTAGCATTTGCTAGACAGCATCAGCTGAATGTGGTAGTTCATCAGTTGAATCAGCCCCTATTGAAAATCAGTGGCACAGACAAAACTGATGCTAGAGAACTCCACATTTTCTACCATAAAGAACATTATGACAGCATTAGAAAAATCAATAACAATTCAGAAACCCCTGCCACTTTGACATGCAGAGAATTGGGGAACCAGTTAAAACAATGTGGCATACCCCAAATTCTAGCAGCTTAAATACCTTAAAATTTAACAAGCATTTCCTTCTACAGGCAAACCACTGAAGCACATGGCCTGGTTTTCTGGCCCTCCTCAATCACCCTCACCCTTTCCCCTCCCTGTACCTATTTAATCCTTTTTGTTTTGTGTTTTGGCTTTTGAAAGGCACTGAAAAGGCCTGGAATTCACTACACCTTTAAGTTATTTAAGAGCACAAAAGAGTGCTTAGTAAATCTTTTTTTGTTTTTGTTTTTGGCTTTTCTTTGTGTTTTGACTTTTGTTTCTTTTGTTTTCTTTTTTTTTAACCTCACTTTTGTAAACTGAGTGACTTTTCAAAGACATTTTAAGTATATGCTGTGGATGGGGCCATTGGGACTCAGAAGCTACCAGAATTCTTTTTTCTTTTTTCTTTCTGTTTGTAGAACCATGAGTTCTAATGAGTTTTTTTTTCTCTTTTATGGGATTCTGTTTAAAAAAAAGGGTTATTGAACCCTATTGCTTGATCTACCAATGAACATATTGAATATTGAATCTTGCTCATTGAAGCCTTATTTCTTTTTGATAAATTGATCACCACTTTAAGTATCTGCTACTGTTATACTAGAGAATTCATGTATAAGATGATGTGGTTTACTTGCTAAAAGAAGATTATGTAATGATGTCTAATATAATCAGCTATTTACATTCATTTATCATTTATATGTCATTATACTCTGGGTATGGTTTGGAATTATTGTATATATCACTAGTATATCCTTAGTTATGCAGCATAGCATACATTTTTACCATCATACTGTCTTTGGTGAAATTAATATGAGATTTAGGAAGTATGGAAACTTATCACTTCAGAGACTAACTTACTGTGAACTTTAATGCCAGCCCTGGAGAGAATATATGTGCAACAAAAGGAGAGACAGGTATACATAAGTCTATGGTTTGCTTATGATGGCGACTATGTAGAGCACAATTACTAGACACAGTCCAGTTTTGTCCTCTCTCCCTCCTAATATAACCTAATTTAACTGAACTTGTTTTCTTTTTGTCTCACTCAGTCTAATCACCTGTAGCCTAGCACAATCACTGGCTGACCATGAGATATGGTATGATAATCTTTCCATAACATTTTTCAGGTGTCATGAACACATACTAAATTTGACTTTGATCCAGACACATGGTGGTAAAAAGTGTTATAGATTGCATAACTACCTCAACCCTCTATTATATAAAGGAGGGAATGTAATAGAATTTATTAATTTGATCATTAACAATGCTATGCTAAGGTTTAGTAAAACTCCAGCAATTCAAACAGTTAAAGAAGAGAATCCAGCTTTCCAGACCAGAGTCCAGAATCCAGTTATCCAGATCAGAGCCCAGAGTCCAGAGCCCAGTTTTCCAGACCAGAGTCCAGTTTCCTCCTGATGACATCTTACCACCCCAAGAAGACAAGAGAACTCAGAGACTTTATATGAATAGTTTTGTTCTGTTGATTTTGTTTTCTGTTTCTGTTATAATATATACCATCTGTAACATGTACTCTCTGCAGAGGCCCTCCCTTTGCAAGACCAATGTCAAAGCATGGTTCATGAGGGACTGCCCCTCTGGACAAAACTTTCCTCTCTCCCTTTTCTTTTTTTTTTTTTAGTGAGGCAATTGGGGTTAAGTGACTTGCCCAGGGTCACACCCCTAGTAAGTGTTAAGTGTCTGAGGCCGGATTTGAACTCAGGTACTCCTGACTCCAGGGCCGGTGCTCTATCCACTGCACCATCTAGCTCCCCCTCTCCCTTTTCTATATTGTTATTTACGTATTGTTAGCTAGCATAGGATATTATTTTTGGTTGTTTCATTGAGCAAATGCATTCATTTTTCTAATGAAACAAAAGGGGGGACTGTAATGATTGGAATGAATTGAAATCTACTGGAGATTTACTATAAGAAAGCTCCACCATGAGTAGAATGCCTCAGAAGGCAAGGACATGTGGCTTTTCCTTGGCGTCAGAAAGTAATGTTTGCGTATGGGTACTGTCTACTAAGGCTACCAGCCAATCAACTTGAGGAGTCTCCCATTTTTCTGGGAGGGGACAGGAAGGAGGAAGGAGGGCCTGTGGAGAGGTCTCTCTCTTTTGGGTTCCTGATTTTATGGTGGTGGTGGTGGCAGCAGAGGAAGTCACAGGAAAATTGAGGAAAGATAGGATTGCCATGCTGTTGGAATTCTGTTCTCAATCTTTCTCTTTCTACCTTTCAATAAACCCTTAAAAACCTAAACTCGTTTTTATCAGTGATTTTAGTCAGTTTCCCCCCAAACTGGGGGAACAGATTAGAACCCACATTTAGAATCTTAAATTACACAAAGTGAATTCTACCAAACATTTAAAGAACAACTAATTCCAATATTGTACAAATTATTTGGAAAAATAGGTGAAAGAGTTCTACCAAATTCCTTTTGTGAGACAAATATGGTGTTGATAACAAAACCAGGCAGAGCCAAAACGGAGAAAGAAAATTATAGACCAATTACCCTAATGAATATTGATGCAAAAATTTTAAAGAAGATATTAACAAAGGGGATTACAGCAAGTGATCACCAGGATAATACACTATGTCCAGGTGGGATTTATACCAGGAATGCAGGGCTGGTTCAACAATAGGAAAACTACTAACATAATCAACCATATCAATAAGAAAACTAACCAAAATCATACGATTATCTCAATAGATGCAGAGAAAACTTTTGACAAAATACAGCACCCATTTCTAATAAAACCACTAGAGAGCTTAGGAATAGGTGGAGCTTTCCTTAAAATAATAAGCAGTATCTACTTAAACATCAGCAAGCATTATATATAATGGAGATAAGTTAGAGGCCTTCCCAATAAGATCAGGGGTCAAACAGGGATGTCCATTATCACCTCTATTATTTAATATTGTACTAGAAATATTAGCTTTAGCAATCAGAGAAGAAAAAGGAATTCAAGGAATTAGAATAGGCAAGGAGGAATCAAAACTGTCACTCTTTGCAGATGATATGATGGTATACTTTGAAAATGCTAGAGAATCAACTCAAAAATTACTTGAAACAATTAACAACTTTAGCAAAGTAGCAGGATATAAAATAAATACACATATATCACCAGCATTTCTATACATGACCAACAAAGTCCAGCAGCAAGAGATAGAAAGAGAAATTTCATTTAAAGTAATGGTAGACAATATAAAATACTTGGGAGTCTACTTGCCAAGACAAACCCAGGTACTCTATGAACATAATTACAAAACACTTTTCACACAGATCAAATCAGATCTAAATAATTGGAAAAATATCAATTGCTCATGGATAGGCAGAGCTAATATAATAAAAAATGACAATTCTACCTAAATTAATTTACCTATTCAGTGCCATACCAATCAGACTACCTAAAAACTATTTTATAGAGCTAGAAAAAATAATAACAAAATACATCTGGAAAAACAAAAGGTCAAGAATATCAATGAAAAAATGCACAGGAAGGTGGGTTAGCTGTACCCAATCTGAACCTCTACTGTAAAGAGGCAGTCATCAAAACTATTTGGTACTGGCTAAGAAAAAGAGTGGAGGATCAATGGAATAGGCTAGGCACAGGAGACATACTGGTAAATGACTTTAATAATGTACTGTTTGATAAACCCCAAGACTCCAGCTTTTGGGATAGGAATTCAGTATTTGAAAAAAACTGCGGGGAAAACTGGAAGATAGTATGGCAGAAATTAGGCATAGACCAACATCTTACACCTTATACTAAAATAAGTTCAAAATGGGTAAGATGATTTAGGCATAAAATGTGACACCATCGGTAAATTAGGAGAGGAAGGAATAGTCTACCTTTCAGATCTTTGGAAAGGAGAACAGTTTATGAACAAACGAGAGATAGAGAATATTATAAAATGCAAAATGGATGATTTTTATTACATTAAATTAAAAAGTTTTTGTACAAACAGAAGCAATGCATCCAAAATTAGAAGGGAGGCAGAAAGCTGGGAAACAATTTTTATAGTCAGTACTTCTGATAAAGGCTTCATTTCTAAAATATATAGGGAACTAAATCAAATTTATAAGAATCTAATTCATTTCCCAATTAAGAAATGGTCAAAGGATATGAACAGGCAGTTTTCTGATGAAGAAATCAAAGTTATCTATTGCCATATGAAAACATGCTCTAAATCACTCTTGATGAGAGAGATGCAAATTAAAACAACTCTGAGGTACCACCTGACACCTATCAGATTGACTAATATGAAAAAAAGGTAAAATAATAAATGTTGGAGAAGCTGTGGAAAAATTGAAACACTAATGCATTGTTGGTGGAACTGTGAACTGATCCAACCATTCTGGAGATCAATTTGGAATTATGTCCAAAGGGCATCCCCTTTGACCCAGCAATACCACTATTGTGTCTTTCCCCCAAAGAGATCATAAAAATGGGAAAAAGGACCCACATGTTAAAAAATATTTATAGCTGCTCTTTTTTTGGTGGCAAGGAATTGGAAATTGAGGGGCTGCCCATCAATTGGGGAATGGCTGAACAAGTTGTGATATATGAATGTAATGGAATTCTATTGTGCTGTAAGAAACAATGAGCAGGCAGATTTCAGAGAAACCTGGAAGGACTTGCATGAACTGAGGATGAATGAGATGAGTAGAACCAGGAGAACATTGTACATAGTATCATCAACATTATATGTTGATCAACTGTGATAGACTTGATTCTTCTCAGCAATACAATGGTTCAAGATAGTTCCAAAGGACTCATCATGGAAAATACTCTCCAAATCCAGAAAAAAAAACCTGTGTAATATGGATGCAGATTGAACCATACTATTTCTTTTGTTTTTGGTGCTGATGTTTTTCTTTTTTGAGGTTTTTCCTTTTTGCTCTGATTTTTCTCTTATAACCTGACTAATGCATAAATATGTTTAAAGTTATTGTACATATATACCCTATATCAGATTACTTGCTGTCTTGGGGATGAGGGGAGGGAAGGAGAAAAATTTGAAACTAGAAATCTTATAAAAACAAATGTTGAAAACAATCTCTACATGTAACTAGAAAATAAAAAAATACTTTTATAATTTAAAAAATACCTTAAAAAACCCTAAAAACAAACAAACAAAACCAAGGAAAGACCCCTTATCGGGGCTGGCCCTCCTTCCCTCCTTTTGAGAATTAAGCAGAAAAAATTAGTATTTAAGAACAGCCAGAATATAAAATGACAGGCAAGTGTGGTCATCTTCAGGTGTTGGGAATGCCTGTTCTCTAAATCTAAAGTAGTTGCCTCTAAATCATTCATTTCACAATGATTTCTAGATCAGTTACCAGCCTGCTGGTCATTGTACTAGGCTCTGCTTGTAGATCCCACTTCCAGGGTTCCCTGCCCTCAGAGGGCTTCCTCTCAACACATAGACTCACTTTCATCAATCCCTTGAGCCCCTTAGGGTGCAGCCTATGGTGGAAACCAGAGGACATTGACTGCAGGATGTTCAAGCCCATAAGCATCATTGAACCTAGAATGTCAGGTCTGAATGGGACCTTAGCAAGTAGAGCATAAAATGCCCTCTATGGAAAGGGACACAGACCTTTGAAGAGCAGGGCTGGAAACCATATAGAATCGCAGTCTTTCCTGAGTGTGGGCTTCCACATCTCACCAACAAACCCAGCTGCACTTAGAGGGAGAGAACCCAACTTCAGCAGTTAACCTCTCTCACTCTATTTCATCTGGAACCTCGGGTGGAGTGGAGCTGGAGACACCGGCTCCCTTAGATAGATAGATGAATCTAGGCCTCTTTCTTCCTCCTCACCAAATTCTTATGCTCTTTAATAAATGCTTAAAAATATAAACTCTTGCTAAAGCTTCTAAGTTATTGGTGAGCATTCATTAGATTTTTAGACAGCCTAGCTAGAATTTTAGCCACCTTACAGAGAGCAACTATTCAGATGCCAGACAACTCTGAAAGACTTATGTTAAAAAATGCTATCCATGTGTAGAGTGTGGTGTTTGAAATCTAAATGTGTGATCACCTTAAATCAGAAGCTTTATGGCACCAGTCTTTGGGCATTAAGCATTTATTTATTTATTTTTTGTTTGTTTTGTTTTGTTTTTTCCCCAGGGCAATGAGGGTTAAGTGACTTGCCCAAGGTCACACATCCAGTAAGTGTCAAGTGTCTGAGACCGGATTTGAACTCAGGTCCTTCTGAATCCAGGGCTGGTGCTTTATCTACTGTACCACCTAGCTGCCCCCCATTAAGCATTTATTAAAACATACTAGATATTAGAAAAAAGACTTCAGAAAGTTTAAGAAAAGGCCTATATAGCCTAGAGTTCCAGGCTGGTCAGGTTCTTCTTCAAGTCCTCTGCCACGAGCCTGCTTCAACCATGAACTCTTCTCAAACTGAGTGTGGAAACGTTTTATAGGTCTGGAGCAGAGTCAGTCCAAACACACTGCTTCAAGCTGATTGGTAGGTGTCATCCAAATCCATGGGTTCACTGGACTGAAGATGGCCTCAAGTTGAGTTCAAAGTCCAGAGCTTCTGAGAACAATACCTCCTTAAGGACCAGCCACGTGTGGTTACAATCTAATTAACCCTTAAGTAGGTACTTAGTCAGTTTCTCATTCTCACCCAATTCAAACAATACTAAATCAGTCAGGTGGGGCCCCTGGGGGTCTGCCAAATTCCATTATTTTATCACAGAGTGCTGGTTCCTTACTTCCCTAATGGCCTGTTAAAGTTCTTGAAGATCCATATCTTGTGTGGAGTTGATATTTCCTCTAGTACCCAGCAAAATGCTCTGTACACAGTAGGTACTTAATAAATGTCTGATACATGGTGTGACATGCAGTCATTTCTGCCATGTCATGAGTAAAACTATATGTGTGGTTGCCTTATTTCTGTCTCAAGTTTAGGGAAAATTAGCTGGGGTTCCTAATATAGCTGTTACTTATAACTTAGCAGCTTTAGCACCAGTTTGGGGGCATTAAGCATTTATTAAAGTACATTAAATGTTAGTAAAGAGAGCAAACATGTCTCTGAAAGTTCAGAAGGCCTATCTAGGCGAGAGGAAAAATAGAGCTCAGCCTAGCCTGCTTCTTTCTCCAAGTCCTCTGCCACCAAGAGTGTCTGAGAGAGAGTAACTGCCTGTGGAAGCTTCCTCTGGGTCTGGAGCAGAGGTGGTCCTTACACACTGCTTCAATCTCATTGGCTAGCATCACCCACATCCATTAGTTCACTGGACTTGAGGGTGGTCCATGAGCAGACCTTGCCTACCCAAGGTCAGAGTTCAGAGAACACACCCCCTGAGGGCCAGGCTCTCAGGTAGATGTAGTATCAATCAACTCAACTTCAAGTGAGTCAATCAGCTAAGTCAAACCAATCGATCTTTTTTTTTAAATCAACGTTAATAATTGTTAATAATAGCTTGTATTTCCATTGCACTTTACAACATTAAACTCATTTTAACCTCCCAACAACCCTGGGAGGTAGGTGCCATTACTATCTCCATTTTACAGATGCAAAGTTTAAAGTATTACATAAATGTGAGGCTTCCCATAATGTACCCAGTCATTTGCTCATGCCCTCTTACATTTGTCTGAAAAATTTGTCCCTTAAGGGAAATTTTCTTGGTGTTCCAGGGTTGGTCCTTTATGTGGCAAGTGTTATGTACAGCTGCTGTGATTGCATGATCATCAGTGATGAGAATAAAGGTCTCTAGTAACATTGACAGATCTGTCCTCTCAAGAATTCACTGTTGTCTTCCCAGGCTCTTTTGTGGATGCTCTTGGCATGATCTGCTGTCATTGGGCTTGCAAGCTTCTTGTCTACTGCTTTGTGAGGTGATACTTGCTCATAACCTTCCACCACTCACTCCATAACATTGTGAAAATTATATTATATTCTAAATTAGTGCTGTCCATGACTGCTTTGTCTGCCCACCTGACAAATCTGTCAAGTGTTGGTGAGCTGAGGTGGTTTCTGGGCTCTTTTGGCCTCATTGTTGTGGTAATTGCTTTACTTCTGTGACACTTCCATCAGAAAGGTTTATAACCAGTTGATGATTCCTTTATTAATCCAATCAATCTTAATATAATCCTCTCAATCAGGGCCTCTGTGCCTCCCAAAACCCATTATTATCTCACAACTATAACAGGACATATTCCTAAAACTCACAGAACTATGAAAACTCTAACAATAAAAGCCAAAAAAAAGGGCTTATGGGGTTGGGGTACAATACTAAAAAACTTCATCAGTGATACATAAAAAGATAGGAATTAAATAAAAGCAATAAAGCCATTTTAATCATATTAAAGGATTATGAAATATGTAAATACTGTAACAAATAGTGGGGCAGGTAGGTGGCACAGTGGATAATGGGTCAGACCTGGAGTCAGGAGGACCTGAGTTAAAATTCAGCTACTAGCTCTGTGACTTTAGGCAAGTCACTTAACACTGTTTGCCTCAGTTCCTTCATGTGTCACATGAGCTGGAGAAAGAAATGGCAGGACTCATGATGGAAAGTGCTGTAGATCTGCAGAGGAAGAACTGGTGGAGCCTGAGTGCATATTGAAGATAAGATTCCCTTTCCCTTTCCCTTTCCCTTTCCCTTTCCCTTTCCCTTTCCTTCCCTTTTTTCTCTCTCTCTTTCTCCCTCTCTTTCTCTTTCTTTCTCTCTCTCTCTCTTTCTTCTTTGTTCCTTCCTTCCTTCCTTCCCTTCCTCCCTCCCTCCTTCCTTCCTTTTTCTTTGCGGGCTAATGAGTGTAAAGTGACTTGCCCAGGGTCACACATCTCTGTGTTTTCTTTCACAGCATTACATACATGGAAATGTGTTTTGCATGGGTACAGATGTATAACCTAGGTCAAACTGCTTGTCTTCTCAATGGGGAGGGGGAAAGGAGGGAGGAAGAAAATTTGGAACTCAAAATTGGAAACAAAGAAGGTTAAAATTGTTTTTAGATATAATTTGGGAAAAAATAAAATATTAAATAATTAAAAAAGAAACAGCTTGGGGGCAGCTGGGTGATGCAGTGGATAAAGCACCGGCCCTGGATTCAGGAGGACCTGAGTTCAAATCCAGCCTCAGACTCTTGACACTTACTAGCTGTGTGGCCCTGGGCAAGTCATTTAACCCTCATAGCTCCAGAAAATTAGTTCAAATCCAGCCTAAGACACTTAACATTTACTAGTTGTGTGACCCTGAGCAAGTCACTTGACCCCAATTGCCTCACTAAAAAAAAAAAAAGAAAGAAACTGCTTTTGATTCCTGTGGGAGGTTTTCAGGAACAGGTTGGGTGACTCCTTGTTGAGCACCTTGTAGTGAGGAGTCTTTTTCAAGGATGGGGATTGCTCTCATTAGGGCCTGAGATCCTCCCTAACTCAGATATTCTAGGAGCCTCAGGTAGGGATGGGGCCCATGGCCTCAGGTGGTACCAGCCAGGCAGAGGCCTAGCTCAGGAAACCACCCCTCCTGCCCCCACTCCCACTGGGCCCCTCCCTGTAGCCTTCAGAACTAGGTGTGTATTGGGAGAAGAGAGGGAGGGCTGTCCAGGACCTTGATAGAGGAGAAAACAAGAATCCATCCTAAGTCACTGACTTTCAATACTGTGGGATCAGGGTCAAGTCACTTGATTGAGCAGAGGCTTTTGTGCCACCTAGAAATGGTAGATAGACACACTTGATTGAATGACTGGTGTCCAAGTAGGTACTAGAGGGTTTGTAACAAGGAGCTAATGATGTCTTTTGTCTAGGGCCTCCTAGGAGTCTGGAGATCCAAAGGGGCCTGTAGCTGCCTTGCTCCTCACAGAGACTGAGCAAAGTCCAGGACTGGAGAAGGGTTTTTGTCTATTCACTGGCCCCTAACTAGCTAAGACTGATGGGATCAGCTCTTCCCTTAGGTACAGTGCCTATATAAGCCTGAGGTCAGTCAGCCTGAGCACATCCCTGTTGGAGGAGGCAGCTTGGAGACCAGCACCAACCACCAACCACCAAGCAGGAGGCACCTTCTCTGAGGTAAAATGTCAGGGGAGCCTGGGTTCTGAGCAACAGGGTCCTGTGCCCAAGTCCTGCTGCATTGAGGGGGGGCAGGCTGGCTGAGCAGTTTCTGGAGGGAATTGGAGGTGGGGAAGAAGGGCGCCAGAGGGAGAGGTTTCAGATTCCTGTCAGGGACTGACCTAGCTTTGCATCATTGTATGCAATTGTAGCCCTATTATGGGCTCAGGGAGTTGAAAGACTGGGCCTGGTGAAGCTGAGGCAGAGAAGTCAGGAGACCTGGCTCCTTGGACAGCCACCCCCTCTCTAGACCATCTACAGAATGGATTGTCCTGGTGGATCTCCAATGGTCCTCTCAAATGAACAATCTGTAATATTCTATGTACCAGGACTAGTAGGCATAGGAACTGGGTATGTATTCAAACTCTGTCATTTGCTACTAGTGTGACCTTTGGACACTCAGTTTGTTCCCCTGCCAAATGAGAGAGTTGGACATTATTGTCCCATTCTTCTCCTGATCTAGGATCCAAATGAAAGCTGAAAGGGTGGGAAGGGAGAGAGGATTAGTGAAAGGTTGTGGGGGTTTTTGAGCTTTCCTTGTACCATCCTTGGAGAAAACAATGACAATTTTAAAAAATGGACGCTAACTTCTTATTCTGATATGTCTGTCTATTTTTTGATTTTATTATTATTATTTTTGGCTTGGGCAATGAGGGTTAAGTGACTTGACCAGGGTCACACAGCTAGTAAGAAGAGTCAAGTGTCTGAGACCAGATTTGAACTCAGGTTCTCCTGAATCCAGGACCAGAGCTTTATCCACTGTCCCACCATGCTGCCCCCTTTTCTGATATTTTTGACAGTAAGATTGAGAATATGCTTGAGTAGATGCTTTGGTTAGGTTCTGGTATTAGCCATTTCTTTCATTAAATGCTTCTGCTATGGCTAAACAGGCAGGGGGAGGGCTTAAGGGGTTTCTGGGGGAAGTGAGAAGAATTGGGAGGGGTTTACTAGCAAGGAATGGGAAAGATCAGCAGGAATTTGCTCCTGCCCTATGAAGGACTGGGACTAAATCTGTGGTGTCCAAACCAAATAGAAATGGGGTCCCCACAAATGTAGAAAAAGACCCTAGTGGATGTACATTGGCTTAGAAAACCAGCTAGATCCTATCTGATGCTACTTGTTGTTTATCTGGTTACTGATTTGCCCTGCTGACCACTAAGGTCCTTCCCAGGTGTCAACCACCTTCATTGGAAATAAGGAATGTGGTAAAAATGATTTGTGGTAAAAAATTATTGGAGTTTTAGCTGACTCATTTGGGAGGGGCCACATCTGGCCCACCCTGAAGGTACTATGCTACTGAGGTCAGAAGGAGAACTCTCCATAGGCAGTTTTTGAAGGACTTCTCCTTTGGGGGGAGGAAGATGGAACACTCCCTGAGGGGAGGCTGAGGCACTTCCAGAACTCTAGCTCTTTCCCTGGCTGCTGCCTTTCTGGTGGTGCCAGCAACTATAGACTTTGCAGGTTTTGGGAAGTGAACACAGAAAACCCTAAATTCCTTTGATTTAGCTTAATTGGAAACGATCTGGGGACTGCATAGGCTAAGTTTGGAGTTAAGAGAATTTATCTGTATTTCCTTTTCCTATTTCCTTATCTTTGATTTTTAATTAACTTCACCTTTGTTGTTTAATTAATTCCCAAGTAATAAAATCTGATCCTTTTATGGAAAAGAAGCTGTAAGACTCCTTTCTTATTGGCCTGGGAGAAATATCTAAAAGGGCAGTTCAGTGGGGAATGGTCCCTCATTCCTTCCTGGACACCGATATTTCTGCGAGTCACCCAATTAATGCTCCGTATATTAAATTTTGGCCCTCACAGGAGGAAATAGAAGAACGTGCAGTTTTCAGGAACACAGGAAATGGAGTTCTAGATGACAACTTTGTAAAAGAAGAGAATTGTCCAAGATAGCCTGATAGCAGTCCTTTCTCTGCTATTACATTTGCTCTGTAGCCCTACCCTTCAAGGGTTTCTGCCTCATTCTGAAGGAGGAGACATTCTATGCTCCACTTGCTAAGTTCCCTTTTACAGCTGACATTCTATGTTCAATGATCCCTATCAGCTTGAAGATCCTGCAGTCAATGTCCTCTGGTTTCCAGTAGGCTGTATGCTAGGATTTACTAAGTGCTGCATAAAGTGACTGTATGTGTAGAGAGGAAGCCCTTGGAGGACAGGCATCTCCAGGGAGAGCCCAGTACAAAGCCTAGCAGGATAGTAATTGATCTAGAAATAGATGGGCCATGATTGATGTAGAGACAAGCATGAGGTGCTAAGGAGTTTGGAACCAACACCTGAAGATGTCCCCTCTTACCTGGCTTTTCAAATTCTAGAGAATGTTAAAGACTTTTTCTGATTAATCCTCAAAAGGAGGGAAAGAGCCCCAGGACTGACGAGGGGTCTTTGTGTTGAGGACTTCTAGTCCTTACCTAGCTGAGGTGTCAAGCAGCCTGACAATAGGAGGTCTGTGACCAGGTGAGAACTCCCCTCTACCATTTACTTCCAGAGCCTACATAAGCCTGAGGGAACTCAGACTGAGCACATCCTGGTTGAAGGAGGCAGCTTCAGCAGGACCAGCTGCAGACACTTTCTCCAGGGCCAAAGGTAAGGGGAAGCCTGGGCATGAACTTCCCTGGGCTTCCATGGACCTGCCTTGGGTCTCCCTTGGGTTAGTTTGTTGAGGATGGTTGGATTGCTGACCAGGTCCTGGAGGGACTTGGGGCTGGAGATCAGAGGAAAGTAGAGAATGGCCAATCCCCATTCAGATTCTGACATAGGCTTCAGTCCATGGATGCTCTAGTAGCAGGAGTCTTTACCGAAGGCCCTGAATGACCTTTGTCTGCTCGAGCGAAAGGAAAGAGGAGGCAGGAGACCTGGGTCCACCAAGAACTACCTGGTCAGACACGTCCCCTCCTGGGCCTCTGGTTCCCCATCTATCAAATGGGTTACTAACCAATGTTCACTGCAGAGATAACATTGTGTCCTTTACTGACCTGGGGCCAACGGGCAGAGGACCTGGGTGTTCATCCTATCTCTGCCACATTCTATTTCTACAACCTTGGGGATGTTCCTGACATTTTAACACTCTCTGACTTTGGTATCAAATGAATGACTATCCTGCCTGTTGAGAGTTAGGCAGACTGTGGAAATGTCTCTGCATTTGGAGGCTCAAGCCTGGGTTCTTCTCCTGACTGTCACTCCCTAGAAACTCTTAGAGATGCCTTTGGCTTTGCTGAGCCTCAGTTTCCTCCTGTGTAAATGCAGGTGGAGCCCCCAGACCAGGCTCAGATGGCTCCTAAGGCCCCTTCCAGCTCTTCATCTGTGCTCCTTAGAGAAGAGGTGCCATGGCCAAGCCCCAAGGGCAGAGGGTGCCCTCCCTGCTCAGAGCTCATTTGCACTCACATGTTCAGTGCTGGCTACCATGTTTGAGCTCTGAGGGCCTTGAAGAGCTGGAGAGTGTGCAGATGAGGGCAGCCAGCAAGGGCAGCACCTCAGGCTCCTGTCCTGGGGGTTTTATGTACCTTGGAGAAGACTTGGGGTAGGCACAGCTATCTTCTCATAGTAGAGGTTAGGACTTGGAAAGAGAATTTGATGCCTGCTTGTCCCCAGAGTGCAGACATGGGAGCTGCTGGGGCTGTTTGCAGAGAGGGAAATAAAAGCTTGATGTCAGAGAGAATGTTCTGTCTGAGAAGACTTCAGTCTTGTCTCTTCCCTCCAGAATCACCAGGAAAATGGCCGCCAGTGTGCCTGACACAATGACTTCTTTGGTTTCTGAGGAGCATGACAATAGAGCAGCAACACCAGACTCTCTGGCAGAATCTTCAGGTACCATCCCCTGCCCTTGGACAGTCTGCTCTCCTTGGGTCCCAATGGATCCTTCCCCCAACCTCAGCTTTGCCATCGAGGCCTGCCTCCTCATCCAAGGATGGAAGGCCAGGGAGCAGAGGGCTTGCCATCCCTACACTGGTGAGCAGTGACCCAACTCACCCATTGGCCTGGACAGAGTAAAGAGAGCACTCAGTGTCAATAGCCCACTTTAAGTCTCAGCCCCTCCCCATGGGGAGGCCCATGACCGGCCAAGCCATTCCCCTGCCTGAGGATCCTCACTCATTCATAAAATGGGGAGAACCTTCTTAGAGAGCAACAAGCTGTCCTCCAGCCCAGGAAGACCTGGGGCCAAGGCCTGCCTCTAAAATCTACTGGCTGTGGAGGGCCAGGTTAGTGTTCAGGAGATCCCAGTTTCATTCTCTCTCCCTAAAATGCTAGTATTGGTGACCTGAAAGATTATGTGAGTTGAAGGCAGGGAAGGTTGTAACTGTGCCCTTGGAAAACCCAACCCAATATCCCTCACTTCATGTCAAACCTTAGATCAAATGCCATCAGGTCCAAAGGGTTATAAGGAATGGAGAGCAGGGCCCAAAGTCTGCCTGAGCTTGTCTGGCCTGCTTCCTTGAGCCCCCTCCTTCCACATGGCCATAGAAGATGGCATCTAGACCCTGGGATAGCCCTGTTCATTGTCAGGGTGAGCTGTGCATTGCTCTAACCATTTCTTCTTGTCTCCTCCAGTCACTGGAAGAAGGCAGAGGCCTCAGACTTCTGCACCCCAAGGGCGGGAGGCTTGGAGCCCAGAGTCCATTAGAATTCTACTGGATGTGTGGGCCTCCCCTGATATCCAGGCTATGAGGGAAACCAGGAAGAAGCTACGAGTGATCTATAAGGCTATAGCCAAACGTTTGTACAAGGAGGGTGTGCAGAGATGCTGGAGGCAGTGTCGAGAAATGATGCTGGCTCTGGAAGACTTATACTGGTGTATCCAGGAGGCCAACCAGAAAAGGCAGGGGGACCCCATCCCCTGCCCATTCCATGAGGGCTTGGAAAGAGTCCTGCCCTTCACCCAACGGTGGCATGGAGGTCCTGAGCCTGAAGTCCCTGATGCTGAGCCCACAGGCTATGAAGCCTCAGGTAAGTACAGGACACAGGGATTTAGCAGTTCTACTCTGCCCAGATGGGACCCCCAGGGGAACCAAGAGTCACTGACACTGCCCTCACTGGAGGACACTAGAAGGGGCCATCGGGGTGAAGCCCTTCCTCTGCTACTTCCCCTTGACTAATCATTCATCTGGCCCTAGACTCCACCTGAACTCCAGTGTTGGAAGCAGGCAAAGGAGGAGGGCATGGGGAGAGAGCTTTTGGGAATAGACCTTTAAATATTGTAACCTGTTGACTTGTCACTTTCACAGGGGCATACTCTTGGAACTCCATGCCAGGTTGGACTCCTCCTTGGCTGGGTCAGATGCCATTGCAGGTGATCCCAAGCAGCCCCAGCCCTTTTCTCTATGTCCCAAGCCAAATACCACAGGGGTACATCCCACAAGGTATACAACAAGGGATTCCGTGGACCACAAGCCTTGTCAGCTCTATATCACCTCACTTGATCCAGGAGAACACCTTCCAGCATCCACTGCAGATGATCCCCGTTCAGCTGATACCACTTCCCTGTGTTCATCACTCTCATCAAGGGACAAATGAGTACAACTCCCATTATCAACCCCAGGACATCCCTTCAGATATTGGTTCTTCTGAGAATTTGGAAGATGAAGGGGCAGATCTACCCCGGGGGAATTCTTTCCCTGATCCCCATCTGAACAACATGTACCAGGAAGAGCAAGTTGGAAACACTTCTCAAGAGCCAGCTGTAAAGAATTAGTTGTTATTTGAGGTTTTATGCCTCTGTGCACTGGCCTGGGGCTCTGCAAACCACATGGTGTTCCACCCACTGGTTGTAGCCGTTGCCATGGTGCTGGCACCCCACGTCATCACTACTTGCCGATGCCTACATGGGCCTGGCAAAATTATGATTGGAAGTGAGGGCAGTCATGTGACTGTCAGAGCAGCCATCCAAATGGCTGGGGACTGTGTGGGGGTGCTGGGAGAAGGGAGTTTTTTTTGTGTGTGTGTCAGGCATTCTAGCTGGAAGCTGGAAGGCCATAGCATCAGGGCTGTGTGTTCTCAGCTGATTCCTGGTTGGTGGTATTTTTTCAGGTTGTATATTTTCCCTTTCCCCATTTAATTTCCTTTCCCTTGATCCAACTGATCCTGTTAAAATAAATCCTATTCCATTTTGAGGGAGGCTTCGGGTCTCCTTCCTTGCCCCAACACTGTGGCAAGCAGCTTAGCTAAGGCTCCCCAATTAAAAATTGGTCCCCACACAACAGCATTGACCCCAGAGATGGTGATACCTCGTAATTCTACCCAGAGTGAGGATACAGCTGACACCACCACCTATGGTCATATTCCACAGGAGATCTCCTCCATCCCAACAACCTGCATCCAGCATCGAGTCTCCCAGGAATGGGGGGAGCTAGGTGGGGATGTGAATAAAGCATGAACCCTGGATTGAGGAGGACCTGAGATGCATTGAAAAAAAATGTCACCTAAGCTAAGCTGTTATTGTGGTTTCTTTAAAGAAAGACTCTGCTACTAAAGTAATGTAAGGGGATAAAATTCTAGCTAGTCTATCTAAAAATATCTAATGAGTGATCACCAATAAATTATAAGCTTTAGCAAGAGTTTAGACTTTTAAGCATTTATTAAGGAGAATAAGAATTTGGTGAAGAGAGATAGAAAGGTGAAAATCTAACTATTTCTACAAGATCCCATCATCTGACCTGCCATTACCTGGTCAGGAACCAAAAGGAACCAATGTTTCCTTCTTCCTCCCAGAAGCTTCCTGTGAAACTGAGAACATCCCATCTACAGGAACACACAGCTCCAAGTTAATTGGCTGGTAGCTTTGATAGACAGTCCCCAGGAGCAAACGTCACTTTCTGCAGTCAAGGAAAAGCTGCATGGCTTGCCCTCAGATGCCTTCTCCTCTTGGTGGAGCTTTAGGTGGCATCACTCCAATCTTTACAGTAAGAAAATATTATGGGGGAGCCTAGGCATTAACATAAAGGATATTCTGTCTTTTCATTGTTGTCTCATTTTATTATTTTTCAATAAACATTTTTATTTAAAATTATGAGTTCCAAATTCTATCCATTATCTCTGTCCCCTGGCTCTGATTAGGCAGGAGCCATACCTAATGGGTTTATCTCCCTTACTTCTTAGGTGTGTCTGTCCTTTAGTTTAGCTTATAATAGTAATATAGTAATGGTTGAGGGACCTAATATCTTTTTAGAAAGTTTACCATATGACCTTGTACACCAAGTTTAATTTTTTTGGACTACATATATGTAGGACTGGCTACTAAAAGCTAATATCTGGTTCAACTTAACACCTGAACACTTAAAAATTTACTGTTCCCCATTCCACAAAAAAGTTAATAAAGAAGTCTGAAAAAATAGATCAGTCAGCTGATATCTACTACTATACATTAATAGCTTCATTTGTCAAATATTACTGCCCCAATCCCCCAAGACCATTACATCCCAAAAGACACTTTATTTCTTTAGAAAAGTTTCACATACTTATCAGGAAAAAAAGCAGAACAAAACAGAAATCAACAATACTGGTGGAGAAAGGTAAGTATTTTCTGACAACTGAAGAAACAAATTCAGTGGATTCCTGACATGCATAAACTTGAACCATGTACAAAAGAGTTAACAAAAGAAATCCAGCAAAACAACTCTAATAACTGTGTTAAAATCAAACCTCTTAATACAACCAAATTATTTCTTCCTCAAGGCAACCATTAGCTACAAAGAAAAAATTATTTGGTATCCTTCGTCCACTGTAATATACCAAGTACAGAATCATAAGTGTGTATGTTGACATTCTCAGTGAACTAAGGAGATTCTAAAAACTGTTACAATTCAATGTCTATGCTTCCAAAAATATCATATGATCAATGCACTTAACTTCAAGCTTCAGGTTTTAATAACTTCATTAGACTTCTTAAAAAACCAACATAAACATGCTTTCTAGAGTGCAAAATGCTTATTTAAATATCCAATAACAAATGCAATTTGTTTTTCAATGCATCGATCCTTTTCTTAAGGATCATCACAACGGAGGCATCCAATGCCAGCAAAGCATGCTAATCAGGACAGAAACTAAGTACCTACTTGGGATGATTAGATATAGGCCTGCCCTGAGTGACTTATACAGCTGACATCAGCAGGGGCACCACTCTCAGCCATCCAGCTTAAAGGACCTCCCTTTTGGTGGAAGCAGAAAAAATGTAGAAAAGAGAGGCTGGCAGCTCTCTTTCCTGTTGGTGATCTTCCAAGAGCAGACTGGAGAGGGGCTGCACAGCTGACTCCCCCTAGACCCCAGTTGGTGAGTTAATAGAAATGAGGCCAGCTCTTTGAATTAGTTGAGCTGGAAGCAAGTTTAGGGATTGAGTCAGTCTTTGCTAGAGCCAGGGAGCTTATCCATTTTTTTTCTTCCCCTTTTCTCTTGTCTCTGGCTTTATTAACTCCACCTTTGTTGTATATTTTCTTCCCATTAATAAAACCTGATTTGCTTGTGGAAAAGAGGCTGTTAATCTCCTTTCTTGTTTTAGCCTGAGAGAAATAACTAAAATAAGCAGTTTGGAGGGGAGGAAACTTTGGGCCTAGAGGTCACTCATTCTTTTCTTTTTTTTGTTTTTTAAGTGAGGCAATTGGGGTTAAGTGCCTTGCCCAGGGTCACACAGCTAGTAAGTGTTAGGTGTCTGAGGCCACCTCATTTTCTGAACCCCAATATTATGGTGAGCTACCCAATTAACTCTCTTGTAATAAATTTGACCCCTTACAGTTTAGAGCATTTTTTCATATGGCAATAATTAGCTTTGATTTCATCTGAAAACTGCCTGTTCATATCCTTTGACCATTTCTCCATCGGGGAATGACTTGAATTCTTATAAATTTGTGAAATCCTGCTTCTCATTTCTAATAGCACGATAACATTCCATTGCTATCATATAGGACAGCTCGTTCAGCCATTCCCCAATAGATGGGCATCCCTTTGATTTCAGAGCTGCCCTTCCATATTCGATGATCTCCTTTGGCTTGAACATCGTGCAGTCCCTATGGTTTCCACCAGACTGTGTAGGCCTGTATAGTCGGTATTACATAAAGGGCCTGTGTATAGAGATGGAGCCCTTTGAGGGCAGGGATCTCTTGGACTAGCATCTGCAAGGAGGCCCTAGTACAATGCCCAGCAGGCTAGTAAGGGATCTAGAAATACATGTTAAATGACTGATTTGGAGACAACTTGGGGCTAATTTGTTCCCAACACCTCAAGACGGCCCCTCACTCCTGTTGTTTTACAGGAGTCTTAATCAGCCATTAAGGAGGTCCTTAAATCCTCTCTGATGAATCCTCACCCAGGAGGGAAGGAGGGCCCGGGCTGATAAGGAGTCTTTGTTTTCAGAACTCCTTCTACTTAAGTAGCTAAGGTGTTAACTAGGCTGCCAGTAGGAGGCCGGCCTCAGGTGAGAACTCCAATCTCCTTCCAGAGCCTATATAAGCCTCAGGGAACCCAGAGGGAGCAAATCCTGGTGGGAGGAGGCAGCTTGGGCAGGCCCAGCTCCAGCCCCTTTCTCCCAGGCAAAGGGGGCAAGAGGAGTGGTGCGCTCTCTACACAACCCAGAAAGAGAACGCTGCTGTTGGGAGCCGGTGGAGACCAGAAGCACAGGGCACTGCCTGTAGAGGGGGCCTACTCCAGTATGGAAGAAGGAAAAGAAACTCCAGCTAAACACTGTGTTGCCCTCGAGGGTGACTGCGGGGCTCCGGCTCCGGCTCCGGCTCCGGCTCCGGCTCCGGCTCCGGCTCCGGCTCCGGCTCCGGCTCCGGCTCCGGCTCCGGCTCCGGCTCCGGCTCCGGCTCCGGCTCCGGCTCCGGCTCCGGCTCCGGCTCCGGCTCCGGCTCCGGCTCCGGCTCCGGCTCCGGCTCCGGCTCCGGCTCCGGCTCCGGCTCCGGCTCCGGCTCCGGCTCCGGCTCCGGCTCCGGCTCCGGCTCCGGCTCCGGCTCCGGCTCCGGCTCCGGCTCCGGCTCCGGCTCCGGCTCCGGCTCCGGCTCCGGCTCCGGCTCCGGCTCCGGCTCCGGCTCCGGCTCCGGCTCCGGCAGCTGCCGAGGGCATCGCCGCTCACGACAGGCGGACCCTGCTGGCTGTGCTGCAGTTCCTGAGGCAGAGCAACCTGCTGGAGTCCGAGGAGATCCTGCGGCGCGAGGCTGGGCTGCTAGAGAAGGAGGCAGGAGCCGGCGCCCCGGGGGAGGTGGACGGGCTGGGGGCCAAGGCCACCAGCACGCTCCTGAGCGTGGTCTCCGGCGCCTCCCCCGCAACTGCGGGCCCCGGAGCCCCGGAACCCGCCCCGGCCACAGTTGCAGGAGTTGCAGTAGAAGACCAACCTGATGTCAGTGCAGTGTTGTCTGCCTACAACCAGCAAGGGGATCCGGCAATGTATGAAGAGTACTACAGTGGCCTGAAACATTTTATTGAATGTTCCCTGGACTGTCATCGAGCAGAATTATCTCAGTTATTTTATCCTCTCTTTGTACATATGTACTTGGAATTGGTCTACAATCAGCATGAAAATGAAGCCAAATCATTCTTTGAGAAGTTTCACGGTGATCAGGAATGTTACTATCAGGACGATCTGCGAATGTTATCTAGCTTTACCAAAAAGGAGCACATGAAAGGGAATGAGACCTTGTTGGATTTTCGAACAAGTAAATTTGTTTTGCGCGTTTCCCGAGACTCTTATCAACTCTTGAAAAGACACCTCCAGGAGAAACAGAACAACCAAATATGGAACATAGTCCAGGAGCACCTGTACATTGACATCTTCGATGGGAGGCCTCGGAGTAAGCAACAGATAGACGCTGTGGTGGGAAGTTTGCCCGGAGAGGCACAGAGAGAGGCCAATAAGGCCAAGGTGTTTTTTGGCTTGTTAAATGAACCAGAAATTGAAGTTCCTTTGGATGAAGATGAAGAAGGGGAGAATGAGGAAGGAAAGCCCCCCAAAAAGAGACCTAAAAAGGATAGCATGGGATCTAAGAGCAAAAAACAAGATCCGAATGCGCCACCTCAAAACAGAATTCCTCTTCCTGAATTGAAAGATTCAGATAAATTGGATAAGATCATGAACATGAAAGAAACCACAAAACGGCTACGCCTTGGTCCGGACTGTTTACCTTCCATCTGTTTCTATACATTCCTTAATGCCTATCAGGGTCTCACTGCAGTTGATATTGCTGACGATTCCAGTCTGATTGCAGGAGGTTTTGCTGACTCTACTGTCAGAGTGTGGTCTGTGACTCCCCAAAAGCTTCGCAGTCTGAAGACTGCGACAGACCTCAGCCTTGTAGACAAAGAATCAGATGATGTTTTAGAAAGAATCATGGATGAAAAAACAGCAAGTGAATCGAAGATTCTACATGGGCACAGTGGGCCTGTTTATGGGGCAAGCTTCAGTCCTGACAGAAACTACCTACTTTCCTCCTCAGAAGATGGCACCGTCAGGCTATGGAGTCTTCAGACATTCACTTGTTTGGTAGGCTACAAAGGACACAACTATCCAGTGTGGGACACACAGTTTTCTCCATATGGATACTATTTTGTATCAGGAGGACATGACAGGGTAGCCCGGCTGTGGGCTACCGATCATTATCAGCCTTTACGAATATTTGTTGGCCACCTTGCTGATGTGAACTGTACACGATTTCATCCAAACTCGAACTATGTTGCTACGGGTTCAGCTGACAGAACAGTAAGGCTGTGGGATGTCTCGAATGGGAACTGTGTAAGGATCTTCACGGGACATAAGGGACCGATTCATTCTTTGGCATTTTCTCCCAATGGGAGATTCCTGGCTACTGGAGCCACAGACGGCAGGGTACTTCTTTGGGATATTGGACATGGCCTGATGGTTGGAGAATTAAAAGGCCATACAAATACAGTATTTTCCCTTAAGTTTAGTAGAGATGGAGAAATCTTAGCATCAGGGTCAATGGATAATACAGTTCGTTTGTGGGATGCTGTAAAAGCATTTGAAGACCTAGAGACCCATGACTTTACTACAGCCACTGGACATATAAACTTGCCTGAAAATTCACAGGATTTATGGTTAGGAACCTATACGACCAAGTCAACACCAGTTTTGCACCTCCATTTTACTAGAAGAAACTTGGTTTTAGCTGCAGGAGCTTATAGTCCACAATAAACCATCTGTATTAAGACTTTTTGAAAGCCACTCTGAACAAAATGACCCTAAAAAGTAAAATACCTCAAAGATGAACATTTAAGCCACAAAGAGTGTCTTACCTGAAAGGATCTGGAAGGAGGCTGCACAGAGATCTAAACTGGACAACAGTTCATTTAACTACTTTCTGTGAGTTGGCTACAAGGCATGGATGCTGTAGACAGAAAATGGTGCTTTGGCGTACGGGGAAACTGCATTTTCTGTTCAATTTCCATCTTAATTTATTTTCTCTTAAAAACTATAGTTACCGACTTCAATAATTTTGACCCACTTGAAGGTTCAAAGCCCTTAGCGTCCAATAGAACACTAAGTTTAGGTTGGATGAAGCTCTACCTGGGTATGTTCCTGAAATGAAAAAATGAAATTGAGCTACTGCCTGGCATTTAAGTGTACTTAGGTGTAACAGAGCAGTTGCTTACTCTAATAAGTTTCTTATTTTTCACTTTAAACAATCACATATACTCTTAGTCCACTGACATCAAATAAGCAGGCATCTAGTCTTATGTAAATAAACCTCTTGTCCTCCTGAGTAAATCTCAGTGCACTATTTACAGAGGTCTGACTAATTAACTTAAGTGCAACTGAGAATTTCACAAGCCAGTGAAGTAACAGCTCCTATTAATAAAGGAATTCTCTTATGTGAAGTCAGTAAAATACTGATTCACATAGGAAGTGACTTCCTATGTTTCCCTAGTCCCCTCTTTGTAAACTAACCTTTTGTGGAGAGAGCTTAGAATAAAGATCTTCGGCTAAACTTTGGTTTCAGTAGTTCAGCTGAACTACAAAATACAATAAACTTGAAGTCAAATGCAGACATTTCAGTTGCTTACCTCCAATACAGAGCCTTGCTTTGGGAAACTAAAAGCAGACTTAAACAAGTCACTGCCAGTTTTCTGCCTTTGTTGTATTTTGTACAGTTTTTATATTTTGGATACCTTGTAAAGAAAAACAAGCCAACTTTTCTGAAAAAAAAAAAAAAGAAGCTCACAATAAGTGGTATAGACAATGTCCTTAAGGTGAAGAATGTTGAGCCTCTGTATGGGTTCCTTGCCCAAGAATCCATTCCATTCCAGTCTGCCTCTGGTGGAGGCCAGGAACTTTAATTCTATGATGAGAAAGAGGTGGATTTGAATGACATCACTGACACTCCCCTACCCCTGTCCCCACTGACGTCTGCCTCAAAGCTCACTGGCTGAGTATTGAGGGTGTTCAGCCAGCTACCCCCAGCCCCCAAAGAGCTGCAAAAGGCTGAAGCAACAGAGCCCTTGAAGGCTGCAAAGCCAGGCCAGGAAGAGGATGGCCCAGTGACAGGCAAAGGTCAAGGAGCTGCATTGGCTAATGCAGGGAAAGGGAAAGGAAAAGGAAAGAAAGCTCCTCCCCTGCTGGAGGGTGCCCCAGTGAGAGTGAAGCCCCCCAGTCTCCATGAGCTGTCTGTGGAGCAGCAGCTGTACTACAAGGCTTCCTTCCACATGGCCATAGAGGATGGCTTCTAGGCCCTGGGATAGCCCTGCTCCCTTTCAGTGTGGGCCATCCAGAGCTCTAACCACTTCTTTTCTCTCCAGCCAATGGCAGAGGGCAGAGGCCTCAGCCTGCGGCACCTCAAGGGGCTTTTGTGCATGTGTGGGCCTCCCCTGATATCCAGGCTATGAGGGAAACCAGGAAAAAACTCTGAGTGATCTACGAGGCTACATATAGCCAAACGTTTGCACAAGGAGGGTGTGCCTCCTGGATCCATTCCATGAGGGCTTGGAAAGAGTCCTGCCCTTCACACAGGCCTGGAGTGGAGGTCCTGAGCCTGAAGTCCCTGATGCTGAGCCCACAGGCTATGAACCCTCAGATGAGTACAGGACACAGGGATTTAGCAGTTCTGGTCTGCACAGAGAGGCCCCCCAGGGGACCCAAGGGGCACTGACACTGCCCTCCCTGGAGGGCACTAGAAGGGGCCATGAGGGTAAAGTCCTTCCCATGCCACTGCCCCTTGACTAATCACTAGGTGGCCTTGGGTTCCCTCTGAAGCCCCATGTTAGACCAGGGAAAGGAGAGGGGGATGTGGGGAGAGAGCTTCTAGGAATAGACTTTTACACATTTTTACCTCTTTGCTTATCACTTTCACTGGGGCATACCATACCAAGGTGGAATCCTCCCTGGCTGGGTCAGGTGTCACTTCGCATGATCCCACGGGCCCCCAGCCCTTTTATCTACGTCCCAAAGCAAATGACAGAGGGGAACAACCTCCGCTCCAAGAGATTCCATGGACCCCCAAGGCCTGTCAGCTCTATCTCAAGTCACTTCACCCAGGAGAACACCTTCCAGCATCCACCATAAGTTATCCCATTTCAGCTGATACCACTGCCCTGCATCCAGCATCAAGAGACAAATGAGAACAACTCCCATCATCAACCCCAGGACATGCTTCAGCTGTTGTGCTTCTGACATTATGGAAGAAGAAGAGGCAGGTCAATATACAGCCCAAGCCACATGACAGATGGCAACATCCCCCCAAATCCAACCCAGGTCATCACATGGCAGTCCAAAGCCAAAATCCACCCAAAGGGTTTCCTGCCACTGATACTCCTTTAATCAACATGGACCAGAAAGTACCAGTTGAAAATGCTCCCCAAGTCCCAACTGCATTGAACCCACAGACTGTGCCAACTCTTGATTCAATCCAGAAAGAGGAGACAGCTGATACCACCACCCAAGGTCATAATCCATAATCCATAACCCCAACACCCTGTATCTTGAATCAAGGGACCTATGAATACCAGCCCTGAAATCTAGGCTTCTTATTGTGTCCATCCCCACTTCCACATGTATCTCTACAGTTCTTCCCCCTACCTCTGCATTTCTTTCCCTACAACTATAGGTAATCAAGGCAGGAACCTAAAAGTAAAGAAACAAAGTCTCTCAAAAATAGCAGGGAATGCCAACCATTCTGGAGAGCAATTTGGAATTATGCCCAAAGGGCTATAAAGCTGTGCATTCCCTTTGACCCAGCAATACCACTCTTGGGTCTTTTCCCCAAAGATCCAAAAAAAAGGGAAAAGGACCCAGATGTACAAAAATATTTATAGCTGCTCTTTTTGTGGTGGAAAGGAATTGGAAATTGAGGGGATGTCCATCAATTGGGGAATGGCTGAACAAGTTGAGTTATTTGAATGTAATGGAATTCTATTGTGCTGTAAGAAACGATGAGCAGGTGGAGTTCAGAGAAACCTGAAAGGACTTGCATGAACTGATGATGAGATGAGCAGAAACAGAAGAACATTATAAACAGTATCATCAACATTATGTGTTGATCAACTGTGACAGACTAGATTCTTCTTACCAATCCAATGGAACAAGAATGTTCCAAAGGACTCATGATGGAAAAGGCTCTCCAAATCCAGAAAAAAAAGGAACTGTGGAATATGGATGCTGACTGGTCCATACTATTTCATTTGTTGTTGATGCTGCTGGTTTTCTGATTTGAGGTTTTTCCTTTGTGCTCTGATCCTTCTTGTATAACATGACTAATGCAGAAATATGTTTAATGTTATTGTGTGTGTGTGTGTGTGTGTGTGTGTGTGTGTGTGTGTGTGTGTGTGTGTGTGTGTATAAAACCTATATCAGATTGCCTGCTGTCTAGGGGAGGGGGGTAGGAAGGGAGAAAAATTTGAAATTGGAAATCTTATATAAACAAATGTTGAAAACGATTTCTACATGTAACTGGAAAATAATAAAATACTTTTATTTTAAAAAATAGCAGGGAATGGTGTGCTGTACTATTGGAGGCCTTGGCTGGGTTCTGAGACTCATGCTTTCCTCTCCTCATTTTACCTCTCTTCCTTTTGCCTTTATATCTCCAAATAAACCAGCATCATCCAGAAATTTTGAGATATCATCTATCTGGAGATCAGAGAAAAATGGTGGGGGATCATACTTGGAAGAGAATAGACCAAGGTTGAGTAGGCGGTCCAATGGAGGGGGATTGATGGGAGTTCTCAGTTATGCCATTGATCATCCCTCCTGGAGGCTGGGCCAGCATCTCTGGTCAAGAGCATGACATCTAAACCATGTCCCCTTCCAATACAAAGTCCTTCATGTGGCATGTCTCCTCTTAATTTTTATGAGATCTTAGGAAACCATGTCTCTCCTGGCCCCAGAGAAAGAACCACTAAGTTATGAAAGGAAATTGTCAGGTCCTCCCTCAGATGGGCACCTAACTCTAGTCTTATGACCAAAATTCTACCCTAGGTCTCTATCACTTTAGGGACTTGACCATGGCGATTGCCCTCTTATTGTCTCCCTGCTACCCTTCACATGCTGCCTCTGCTCTCAGGAGTTCTTCCTGAATCTTCTGTATGGTGAAAGTCACCTTAAAGATTATCTCCTGCAACCCTCTCATTTGAGGAATGGAGAAATGGAGGCACAGAGCTTAAATGAGTGGCTTAAGCTGAGCTACTTCGACCTCCTCGGGTATTTGACTGTAAATGCCAAGTTCTAGTAAGTACAAGGGAGAAGGCCACAAAAATGCTGAGAACTATGAGGAGAGCAAGGCCACTAGAAGAAGGCCAAGGCCTCTGTGTTATATACCCCCAAGGGGACACAAGGAGCCCAGAGTCCATTTGAGTCTTGCTGTGTGCCTCCTCTGATATAAAGGCTATGAGGAAAGCCAGGAAGAGACATGATTACTTTCTGTTTTAGAGAAAATTGAGATCATTACTTTTAGTTTCCTATCTGGTTTGGATGGAGATGTTGGGAAAGAAGTGGCTAGCCAAGCATTTCCACAAGGAGGGTGTGTAGCAGAGCTGGGTGCTGTGTCAGGACATGATGCTGGCTCTGGAGGACTTGTACTGGTGTATCCAGGAAGCCAACCAGAAAAGGCAGGGGGAACCAATCTCCTGCCCATTTAATGAGGCCTTGGAAAAAGTCCTGCTCTTCACACAAGCCTGGCATGGAGGCTCTGAGCCTGAAGTCCCTGATGCTTAGCTCTCAACCTATGAAACCTCAGGCAAGTACTGGACACATGTGTTTAGTGGTTTCTGCCTGCTCAGGCAGGACACCTTAGGTGAGACCTAAAAATCATAATCCATGCTCTTACTGGAAGCTATCATAAGGAGTCATCAGGGTGAAGTCCTTCCCATGGCTCTCCCCCCTTGGCCCTGGGGTCCATCTGAAGCCCTCCCTAGGTGATGGGACAAGGATAGGAGGACATGGAGAGAGAGAGCTTCTAGGAATAGATTTTCAACCATTTCTATCTCTTTACTTCTCTTGTCATTTCCACAGGGGCATATAGTTGGCACCCCATGCCAGGTTACACTCCTCCCTGGCTGGGTCAGGTGCCAAGTCAGGTAACTGCTTAGAATGTAACCTCCATCATCCATGGGCTTAACAGAGAGAAAGCCCCAAGCAACCCTCACAGCTGTTCCATGGAGCCCAAGCCCTTTTATCCCTGTCCCAAACCACATGACAGTCAGGATCATACACCAACGTCCACCCTAGATCATACCATAGCATTCAGTGTCTCTTCCCTACATCCTGGATCAAGAGACACAGGAGAAGGAAACCCAAGGTCCAACCCAGGAGATCCTGTGGATCCCATGTCCGGTTATATGTATTCCCAAAACGTGACTGAGGAGAAATTCCTTCAGGGCCCTCATGGACCTCAAACTATTTTGATATTCCAAAGAAAATGACAGAATAACACCAACCCCCACGTTTAACACAGGCCATCCCTTGGCTGTCAGTGTGTCAAAACATAAGAGACATAGGAGAATATCCCAAAACGTCCATACTAAAAGATCCCATAGACCTATGGCCTTTTAACTCTCATATCACTAGACTCAGGAGAACATCTTCCAACACCCACTACAGATCATCCCACACCAGCCAGTATAACTTCCTTAGAGCCACTATCCAGGAACACATAACAGCCCCCATTATCAACCCAGGAGATCTCTTCTGCTATCAATGCCCCTAACAAACTGGTGATGAAGAGGAAGGTAAGACCACCACCAAGACCAACCCCAGGGGATCACTTCTACTCTTAGTCTATTACCAATATACACAATAGAATACAAAAAGCTATTAGAAAAGGAGAGCAGGGCTCAGGAGTGGACTGAGTCAGCTTCCTTGAGCCACTATCATTCCACATGGCCCTGGGATTGCCCTGTTCACTGTCAGTGGGAGATGCCCATTACTCTAACCATTTCTTCTTGTCTCCTCCAGCCACTGGAAGAAGGCAGAGGCCTCACCCTTCAGTACCCCAAGGGGACACACGGAGCCCACATTCCATCCAAGTCTTGCTGGATGTGAGGGCCTCCCCTGATACTGAGGTTAGGAGGGAAACCAGGAAGAGATTTTGTATAATCTATGACTACGCCCAGAGGACATCTGAGAAAAGACTTTGAGACTTTAAATGAACAGTTTTGTTTTGTTGTTTTTCTTTTTTTCCCTTCTGTTATTGTATACACCATCTGTATAACAAGTACTCTCTGCAGAGGCCCTCCCTTTGTAGGCCAACATCAAAGCATCAGTTCATGAAGAACTGCCCCTCTGGACAAAACTTTCCTCTCTCCCTTTTCTATATTGTTATTAACATATTGTTAGTTAGCATAGGGTATTATATTCTGTTATTTTTGACTGTTTCATCAAGGAAACACCCTTTTTCTTGAAGAAACAAAGGGGGGGGGGACTATAACAATTGGAATGATGCCACCTGCTGGAGACTTACTGTAGGAAAGCTCCACCATGAGGAGCCGGCCTCTGAGGGCAAGGCCATGTGGCTTTTCTTTGCTGTCAGGAAGTGACATTTGCTTGTGGGAGGAAGAGGGAGCAAGGTGGATGCTCTGGATTTCTCATTCATCAGGACTCTGGTGGAGAGTGAAGCAAGAAATGTGCTCTCTTTAATAGATAGATGAATCTAGGCCTCTCTCTCTCTTCACGAAATTCTTATTCTCCTTAATAAATGCTTAAAAGTCTAACTCTTGCTAAAGCTTATAATTTATTGGCAACGACTCAGATATTTTAGATAGACTACCTAGAATTTAAGCCCCCCCTTACAATATCATTAGAGTTGGCTCAAAGAAGGACTAACATACATACTCAAATTGGTATAGTAATATATTTTTGCCCTGAGGGAGGGGAGGGAGATAAGGGGAGGGGGGAAGGAGGGAAAGGCAGATTGGGGGAGAGAGCAGTAAAAAAGCAAAACACTTGAGTAAGGTGAAGATGTTCTGCATTACTGCACAAGCATGACATATTGAATTGCTTGACCTCATAGAGAGGGTTGGGGAGGGAGGGAGGAAGAAAAACTTAGAACACAGAATTAGCTCGGGGACCTTGATCTCATCAGAGTGGGTTTATGGAGTGAATAGCATCCATACCCAATTGGGAGGAGTAATCTATTTAACCCTGCAAGAAAGTAGGAGGGGAGGAGGATAAGGAAGGGTGAAAAAAGGGAGTACAGAGTGAGGGAGAGGATAGTCAGAAGTAAAACACCTCTGAGGAAGAATAGGTAAAAAGAAGATAGAGTAAATGTCATGGGAAGGGAGTGGGATGGAGGGAAATAGTTATGATGATTGATTATAATGGCAAAATGTATGGTACCTACTTTGCTGGGCTTTTGTGAAGAAGATTCTCTGTCAAGCTTAAGGTGCTATATATAGGTTATGATGAACAGGATACTATCAGAAACACCTAGAAAGACCTACATGAACTGAAGCAGAGTGAAATGTACTATATACAAAATAACAGCAATAGTGGGGGATGATCTGCTGGGAAGCATGTGGTTATTTTCAGTAAGGCAATGATCCAATGTAACCCTGAAGGACTTATGAAGATTGCAGCCCATCTACAGAGAAAGAACTGATAGTATATGAAATTTTTTCAAGATTTTTTTTCTTTTTCTTTTTGACAATCCCTTAATCTGAAGTTTTGGTTTTTTTTTTTTTTTTTTTTTTTACTGTTTTCTCTCACAACTAGCTAATATGGGACTTTTTCCATGACTACTCATGTATAACTTATTTTGAATTGCTCGAGTTCTTGTGGGTGGGGGTGGGAATGGAGGGAGGAAGAGAAGTTGGAACAGAAAGTTTTTAAAACTGATGTTAAAATTTGTTTTTACATGTATTTTGGAAAATAAAATTCTATTCAAAGCAAAAAAGAAAGAAAAGCATGGAGAGACCTCCACGGAATATTGAAGAGCAAAATTAGCAAAACCAAGAGAATGTTCTAGACAGCAACATCAATATTGTTTTAAAAACAACTTTGAGCAACCAAGGTATTCTGTTATAAATACCCAAATTTACCACAAAGATTCTATGAAATTGCTCCAATAGAGAAAAAAGAACTCACTCTCTCTCTCTCTCTCTCTCTCTCTCTCTCTCACACACACACACACACACACACACACACACACAAAATATGTATGTATATATTTTTATATACACATTTGTGCCTAGTGGTAGCCATCTTGAAGTTTGGCAGGGGAGAGGAAGGGGGAAAAAGAAAGTTGCATGATAACTGGATGGTATATTTGCAAGAAATAGCAAGTTGTAAATAGTGGATTGGTACTCTCTGGGCAATACTTTTTCTATCCCACTTTATTATGGAAATTCTTGTGTTATTTCTTAAGTTCAGGATAAAACAGATTTAAAAATAAAACAACAATAGGTTTACTGACCTCTGTGGTCCTTCCAACATTCTCAGGACATAAGGGTTGGGATCCAAGACCTCAGAATAAGACTGGCAAAGGACATGATCAGGACATTTTCCCTTGCCCTTATCCTTCAAATACAGTTATATGAGTGGTAGATCAATGCCTCAAGAAGAAGGGAAAAACCAATCAATTGTAGTGCAAGCTGTTATGCTGAGTTGCTAGGTGTTCAAGGGTGTGTCACGTGACTAAGCTGGGGCTGTTCCTCCATCTAGAAAATGGCAAACCTCCCCCACTCACCCAGGGTGGATGTCAGACAAGTAGACTGTAAAAGACAAAGCCCCGTAGATATGTCTTTATTGCTCCCACAGAGCAGCCTCAGACTAAGACAACTGAATAAGCAGGCATACTATCCCTGCTCTGAATGGCTCCCTCATTCCAAAGGGTTACTTGGACAAAGTTCTGTGTCTGAGAAGCCTTAAGCCTTATCTCTTCCCTCTGGGATCACCAGAAAAATGGTCAGTGTACTTTACAAAGTGATGTGCTCAACGGCTGAGGAACGTGATACATGGTAACAGGCCAGCAACTGCAGAATCACACATACTCACCCCCGGGCCTTTTGGACAGTCTGGCTTCCTTGAATCCCAAATGGATCCTTTCTCCCCAACCTCAGTCTTCCCATTGGATGAAGAGGGAGGCCACAAGGATGGAAGGCCAGGGAGCAGAGGAGGTGTAATCCCCGGCACTAGACAACACTGACACAGTCTGCCTATTGGTATGGACAGAGTCAAGAGAGCACTCAGCTCCAAGAGCCCACTTCAAGTCCCTTCCTGCCCTGAAGCTTGGGAGCCCCTTGACTATGGGGAGGCCATTCCCCTCTAAGAGGGCATCCTCATTCATTTGAAAACTGGAGAGAACCTTGTTGGGAAGCAGCAAGCCAGCCTCCAAGAGAGGAAGCCCTGGGGACAAAGCCTGCCTCTGAAACCTGGCAGCTGTGGAGCCCTGGGCAAGACCCTTGACCTCTAAGAGTTTGAGACCACTTAGACCTTTATGTGTAGAAATGGTGTCCAGCTGTAAGGCATAGGCAGAGGCAAGTGCCTACATCAAGAAGATCCCAGTTTCATTCTCTCTCCCCAAAATACAGATATGGGTGACTTCACAGAGTTTGTGTGGGCATAGGAGGGGAAATATATAATGGCCCCATAAAAATCCAACTCCAATATCACATGCTTCATGTCAGCAAGGCACCAGGTGCAAAGCATTGTAAGAAACAGAGAGCAGAGATCATGGTTGGACTCAGAATGGCTGGCATGGTTCCTTGAGCCCCCATCCTTCCACATGGACAGAGGACAGCTTCTAGGCCCTGGGATTGCCCTGTCCACTGTCAGAGCTCTCACCATTTCTCATCTTCTCCAGCCACTGGAAGAAGGCAGAGGCTTGACCTTCTGCACCTCAAGGGCATACATGAAGACCACAGTCCATGGGAATCCAGCTGGTTGTGTGGGCTTCCCCTGATATCCAGGCTATGAGAAAAACCAGCAAGGGACTCCATGTCAAGAAAGATGTACACCAAAGCTAGGTGCGGTGTCAGGGCATGATTCTGGCTCTTAAAACTTGTACTGGTATATCCAGGAGGCCAACCAGAAAAGGCAAGGGGAGCCCATCACCTGCCCAGTTACGAGGGCTTGGAAAAAGTCCTACCCTTCACACAAGCCTGCCATGGACCCCAAGGACTCTCATATCTCAAAGCACTTGACTAAGAAAGCCTTCTAACATCTACCACAGATCCTCCCATACCAGCCAATACTTCTTCCCTAGATGCTGGCATCTAGGGACTGATGAGAACCCCCATTATTAACCCCAGGAGATCTATTAATGCTCTTAACATAATAGTGGTGAAGAGGAAGGTAAGACCACCACTCCCCCAAAAATCAAACCCAGGGCACTGAGAACACTATTGCCCTTTTTACAAATGTGCAGAATTAAAAGGTAGCTGAAAATACCTCCTGAAATAAATCCCTGGGTATCCCATGAACTCAAAGTCCCATCGTCATTCTCACAAAAGGCTTGACCCAAGAGCACATAACTCCATGTCTACCTTTAGGCTAGACTTTGGACAAGTTCTTTTATTTATAAATTACACCACATGACCCAGAAGCACATCACTCCACACTCTAACATCAACTCCAGATCAGCCCATGACACGTAAAGGCGCTTCTTGACATTGAGTAAGAGACAGATGAGAATACTCTTTAGGATAGACATCAGGAGATCCTTTCTACTGGTAGAGCCTTTACCAACATTAATTAAAAGACAGCAGAGAACCATCTCCAAGATCATCCCCATGGCATCCTTCCACTATTATCCCTTTGACCAACACAAGGGATTGATGGCTGAGAACACCTCGCCCCAACTTCATGTCTGGGGGATGGATCCCTTCAACTATTCCCCCTTTGGCCATGACAATGAAGAGTTAGCTGAGAAAATCTCTATATCATCCCCAAGAGATAGTTTTTATTGTTATACTTCTTTATTAACAGTATGAAGAGGTAGCTCAAAACACTTACCTATGTCATCCCGAGGGGATAGCTTCCACTCTTCCTCCCTTGACTATTACAGGCCATGAAAAGCCAAATACACCCCCCTTCCATCAGTGCCAGTGGATCACTTGCTACCTCTTTAACTGACACAGAAAATGAGCCAGCATTTAACAGATATTCTATAGACAATTCCCTATACCCCAACACTCTGTATCCAGAATAGAGACATCGAATAATCCCCCCTCCCAAATCCAAGCTTAATGGATACATCATCTCTCCCCATGTGGACACCTATAATTTTATTGCCCACCTCTGCAGTTTTCAACTTTCTACAACCTTCCAATTATCAATGTGATAAGAACTTTCAAGTATAGGCATTTTTTTTTTTAAAGTGAGGCAATAGGGGTTAAGGGACTTGCCCAGAGTCACACAGCTAGTAAGTGTTAAGTGTCTGAGGCCAGATTTGAACTCACGTACTCCTGACTCCAGGGCCAGTGCTCTATCCACTGCGCCACCTAGCTGCCCCAGGCATTGTCTTTTAAAACCTCACTAGGCATTCACCTTAGCTGCTTAGCTGCCACAGGCCCTGGCTGGATCCCTACATTCCTGCTTTCATGTCCTCATTTTACCCGTCTTCCTCTTGACAGTTTAAACCAAGATGTGCTATAAATTGTGAGTTGTCATCTATTTGGAGAGCAGGGGGAAATGGTGGGGGATCACACATGGAAGAGAAGAGACCATTATCTAAATCCAATAGGAGGTCCCTCTGATGGGAAGTAAGGGGATCTCAGCTGCACCATTGTCAGATGCTCCTCCTGATGCCTGGGCCAGGATCTCTGGCAATGGAGCACATGAGTTCTAAGCTATCTCCTCTTCCAATCCAAAGTCCTTCATGGTAAGTTTGCTCTACCTAGTAACTATGACATGGAAACCATGTGTGTCCTGGTCCCCATAGAAGGGGCCATTAAGCTAAGAAACAATTGTCAGGGCCTATCAACATTTCCATTAGCAATTCTCCTCTCTCAATGGGGCACTTAACTGCTCTCATGAATAAAACTCAAGCTTAGTTTGTGATTTTCAGGTCCACAGGAAATGGAGTTTTATATTCCAGCTTTGTCAAAGAGTCATCCAAAACAGTTCTGTATCACTCCAATTTCTGCTATTCCATTTTGTTTCTAGCCCTGCCCTTCAAGGCCTCTGGCCCTTTCCGAAGAGGAGATTCTATGCTCCACTTGCTAAGGTCCCTTTTAGAGCTCACATTCTATATTCAATGATCTGTTTTGGTTTGAAGAGCCTACAGTCAAGGCCCTATGGTTTCCAGCAGGCTGTATCCTAAGATTTGCTAAGTGCTGAATAAAGTGACTGTAGGTGTAGAGAGGAAGCCCTTTGAGAACAGGATCCCATGGATTGAAATATGAAAGGAAAGCCTAGTACAGTGCCCAGAAGGATAGTAATTGATCTAGAAATAGATAGGATATGATTGATATAGAGACAAAGAAGTGCTAATGAGTTTGTTCCCAACACCTGAAGCTGTCCCCTTTTACCTGGTTTTTCAAATTCTAGAGCATCTTAAATACTTTCTCTGCTAATAAATCACAAAGGAGGGAAAGTGGCCCAGAACTGATAAGGGGTCTTTGTGTTCAGGACTGCTACTCCTTACCTAGCTGAGGTGTCAAGCACAGTGTCAAGAGGAGGTCTGTGACCAGGTGAGAACTCCCCTCCCCCATCTACTTCCAGAGCCTACATAAGCCTGAGGGAACTCAGACTGAGCACATCCTGGTTGGAGGAGGCAGCTTCAGCAGAACCAGCTGCAGACACTTTCTCCAGGGCCAAAGGTAAGGGGAAGCCTGGGCATGAACTTCCCTGGGCTTCCATGGACCTGCCTTGGGTCTCCCTTGGGTTAGTTTGTTGAGGATGGTTGGATTGCTGACCAGGTCCTGGAGGGACTTGGGGCTGGAGATCAGAGGAAAGTAGAGAATGGCCAATCCCCATTCAGATTCTGACATAGGCTTCAGTCCATGGATGCTCTAGTAGCAGGAGTCTTTACTGAAGGCCCTGAATGACCTTTGTCTGCTCAAGTGAAAGGAAAGAGGAGGCAGGAGACCTGGGTCCACCAAGAACTGCCTGGTCAGACACGTCCCCTCCTGGGCCTCTGGTTCCCCATCTATCAAATGGGTTAATAACCAATGTACACTCCAGAAAAAACATTGGGTCTTTTACTGACCTGGGGCCATGGGCAGAGGACCTGGGTGTGCATCCCAACTCTGCCACATTCTATTTCTACAACCTTGGGGATGTCTTGACATTTTAATACTCTCTGACTTTGGAATCGAGTGAAAATTCCTGCCTCTTGAGAGCTAGGGAGGCTGTGGAAATGTCTCTGTATTTGCAGGCCCCAAGCCTGGGTTCTTCTGAAGTTTTATCCCTAGGATGTCTTCCAGATGTCCTTTGGCTTCTCTGAGCCTCGGTTTCCTCCTTTTTAAATATGGGTTGAGCCTCTAGCCTAGTCTCTTATGGCTCCTAGGGCCCCTTCCAGCTTTTCATCTGAGCTCCTTAGAGAAAAGGTACCAATGCTGATTCCCAAGGACAGAGGGATCCCTCTGATCAGGAATCCCTGATCAGAGCTCATCTGCAGTCACATGTTCAGTGGTGGGCACCATGTTTTAGCTCTGAGGGCCTTGAAGAGCTGGATAGTTTGCAGGGGAGGGCAGATAACAGAACAGCATCTCAAGCTCCTGTCCTGGGGGTTTAAGGAGCAGGGCATTTTGGCACAGAGAAGACTTGGGGTGGGCACAGGTATCTTCTCTTATTGATTTTGGGGGGGCAGGCAATGGGGTTTAAGTGAGTTGCCCAGGGTCACACAGCTAGTAAGTGTCAAGTGTCTGAGGCCAGATTTGAACTCAGGTACTCCTGAATCCAGGGCCGGTGCTTTAACCACTGCACCATCTAGCTGCCTATCTTCTATTGTTGAATAGTCATGAGTTGGAAAATGAATTTGCTGCCTGCTTGTCACCAGGTTACAGAAATTGCATACAGAGAAATAAAAGCTTGATGTCTGGGAGAATGTTCTCTCTGAGAAGACTTCAGTCTTGTGCTTTCCTTACAGGATCACCAGGAAAATGGCCGCCAGGGTGCTTGATACAAAGACATCTTTGGTTTCTGAGGAGCATGACAATAGAGCAACAACAGCAGATTCTCTGGCTGAATCTTCAGGTACCACCCCCTGCCCTTGGACAGTCTGCTCTCCTTGGGTCCCAGTGGATCCTTCCCCCAACACCATCTTTGCTACTGAGGGCTCCTTCTTTATCCATGGATGGAAGGCTGAGGAATTAAGGACTTGCAATCCCTGTGCTGGTGAGCAGTAAGCCAGCTCACCCATTGGCCTGGACAGAGTAAAGGGAGCACTCAGCTGTCAATAGCCCATTTCAAGTCCCAGCCCCTCCCCATGGGGAGGCCGCCCATGACTGGCCAAGCCATTCCCCTCTGAGAGGATCCTCACTCATTAGGAAAATGGGGAGAACCTTGTTGGAGAGCAACAAGCTGGCCTCCAGCCCAGGAAGACCTGGGGCCAAGGCCTGCCTCTGAAATCTACTGGCTGTGGAGGCCCAAGTTAGTGTTCAGGAGATCCCAGTTTCATTCTCTCTCCCTAAAATGCTAGCTTGGGTGACCTCACCAAGATTTTGTGGGGTGAAAATGGGGAAGGATGTAACGGTGCCCTTGACAATCCAACCCCAATATCAGTCCCTTCGTGTCAAACCTCAGACCAAGAGCCAGCATGTCCAAAGGGTTATAAAGAATGGAGAGCAGGGCCCAAAGTTGGACTAACCATGTTTGGCCTGCTTCCTTGAGCCACCTCCTTCCACATGGCCATAGAAAATGGCGTCTGTGGGCAGCTAGGTGCCACAGTGGAGAGAGCACTGACCATTGATTCAGGAGGACCTGAGTTCAATGTGTCCTCAGACAGTTGACACTTATTAGCTGTGTGATCTGGGGCAAGTCACTTAACCCCAACTGCATCACACACAAAAAAGACAGACTGGGCCCTGGGATAGCATTGTTCACTGTCAAGGTGGGTTGTCCATTGTTCTAACCATTTCTTCTTGTCTCCTCCAGTAGCTGGAAGAAGGCAGAGGCCTCAGACTTCTGCACCCCAAGGGAGGGAGGCTTGGAGCCCAGAGTCTATTAGAATTCTACTGGATGTGTGGGCCTCCCCTGATATCAAGGCAATGAGGGAAACCAGGAAGAAACTCCAGGTGATCTACAAGGGCATAGCCAAACGTTTGCACAAGAAGGGTGTGCAGAGATGCTGGAGGCAGTGTAGAGAAATGATGCTGGCTCTGGAAGACTTGTACTGGTGTATCCAGGAGGCCAACCAGAAAAGGCAGGGGGACCCCATCCCCTGCCCATTCCATGAGGGCTTGGAAAGAGTCCTGCCCTTCACACAGGCCTGGTATGGAGGGCCTGAGCCTGAAGTCCCTGATGCTGAGCCCACAGGCTATGAACACCCAGGTAAGTACAGGACACAGCGATTTAGAACTTTCTCTCTGCAGGACCCCCTGGGGAACCAAGAGTCACTGACAGTGCCCTCACTAGAGGACCCTAGAAGGGGCCATCAGGGTGAAGCCCTTCCTATGCTACTTCCCCTTGACTAATCATTCATCTGGCCCTAGACTCCACCTGAACCCCAGTGTTGGAGCCACCAAAAGGAGAGGAGGGCATGGGGAGAGGGCTTCTGGGAATAGACTTTTAAATAATGTAACCTGTTGACTTGTCACTTTCACAGGGGGATACTATTGGAACTGCATGCCAGGTTGGACTCCTCCTTGGCTGGGTCAGATGCCACTGCAGGTGATCCCAAGCAGCCCCAGCCCTTTTCTCTCTGTCCCAAGCCAAATACCACAGGGGTACATCCCACATGGTATGCAACAAGGGATTCCATGGATCCCAAGGCCTGTCAGCTCTATATCACCTCACTTGATCCAGGAGAACACCTTCCAACATCCACTGCAGATGATTCCCGTTCAGCTGATACCACTTCCCTGTGTCCAGTACTCTCATCAAGGGACAAATGAGTACAACTCCCATTATCTATCCCAGGACATTCCTTCAGATATTGCTTCTTCTCAGAATTTGGAAGATGAAGGAGCAAATCTACCCCAGGGAAATTCTTCCCTCAATCCCCATCTGAATAACATGTACCAGGAAGAGCCAGTTGGAAACCCTTCCCAAGAGCCAACAGCATTGACCCCAGAGACAGTGCCACTTCTGGATTCCATCCAGAGTGAGGGCACAGCTGAAAACTCCACCCCTGGTCATACTCCACAGGAGATCTCCTACACCCCAACAACCTGCTTCCAGCATCAAGGCTCCTATGAATACCACCCACCAAACCCAAGCCTAGTGTGTCTGTCCCCATTTCCCTACCTCCATGGATCCCCACTCTTCTTCCCCCCACCTCTGCATTTCTTTCCCAACATGTATATCCCAACAAGATAGGACCCTAAAAGTAAAGACTCTCAAAAACAGAAGATAATCCTGTTACCTACTTCAGAAAGGACTTGCCTATTGGAGACCTTGGCTGGTTCACTAGCCTCCTGCTTCCCTGTCCTCATTTCACCTCTCTTCCACCTGGTTGGATTCATCCAAATAAATCAAGATTTTCTACAACTTGTGAGTAATCATCTCTCTAGAGACCAGGGGGAAGTGGTGAGGGATCCCAACAGGAAGAGAATAGACCAAGATGGAGTAGAAGGTGCATCTGATGGGAATTGAGGGGGATCTCAGCTGCACCATGGGCAGTCCTTCCTCCAGGGTGGGTCAGGATCTCTGGCCAATGGAGTAGAGGCCATCTAAGCCTGTCCTTTTCCAATCTAAAGTCCTTCATGGAAGGTTTGCCCTGCTTTTTGGTGGACAGTACACATAGCATGAATATTCTCAACAGAATCCAAGAACATTTCAGTGAGTGTCCCAGAGCATCTGCCCTCTGTGGCCCATTGGCTGTTAAGTGGGGTAGCCCAGGGCTCTTAGTTAGGGCCTGGGTCCCTCATCTGCCAGCTCCCTCCTTGTTAGGGAAATGGGCATGGGAGAGAAGAGCAGGATCCACTCTGTGGTCCCTGGGCCTAAACTCTCACACAGGAATGTCCATGGTGCCACATGGTGTTTGATGCCATGCTCGGTTACCTTAAGGTTTCATCAGTCGAATGAGCAAGGAGCCCTCTATGCTTTACCTACAAGAAATAAACAACTACTGACAGAGTTTTGTAGATTGTCCTCATGTTTCAGTCATAGCTGAACTAGCCTCTCCAAGGTGGCCCTATTTTGATTCTCTCTGGTTTAATGTCTTTGCAGATAAGAAGATAGAGAGATTGGACACTGATGATTTGGATGAGATTGAGAAAATAACCAACTGAAACTCCTTGTCTAGAGTTGGCCCACACCCTCTGGATGTGTATCTCCAGCTCCATTTGGACTGTTTTTCAAATTGACACAATGAGCCAGTCATCCAAAGGAACTAAGAGGGGGAATACATAGAAATTACATACCTCATTTCAAATTACATTTGGACTAACAACAAAAATTGTTCAAATAATGGGAGGTAGAAAGAGGAAAAAATGTTTCCCTGAGCTTTTCAGAAATTGCCTTTTGAATAAAGCTATATTAAACACAAAAACAAAAAAAGCCAATGTGTTCCCATCTTAATGCTCTAGGCAAGGAACTGTTGCATCTGGATCATTTGGCTTCCCATATCCACTGTGGTAGCATCTGGTTCTGTTCTCTATCCCAAAGTGAAACAAGTACATCCTACAGTGACAACCAATTTACAAGAAACTGCAAGGGGGACAGAGCTGAGGCGACAACGAGAAGGAGGGGCAGAGCTCAGAAGGGCCTCCTGGATAGCTTCCAAGCCAAAAGGGAGTGTGGAGAGCTTGCAGCTGGGATAGAATACTTTGGTTCCTTGAATGCCAAACCTCACCTTCTCACTGAGGCCTCCCTCCTCATGCAAGGATAGAAGACCAGCAAGCAGAGGAGGTACGACCTCTGGAACTGGTGAGCAGTGGCCCAGGCCACATTCTGGGATGGAAAGAAGAGAGCACTCAGCTCCCAAAAGCCATCTTCAAGTCCCAGCCATGATCCAGAGAGCCTCATGACTGTGTGGAAGCCATTCCCCTCTCAGAACATCCTCATTCATTTGTAAACTGGGGAGAATATTGATGGAGAGCAGCAAACCAGGCTCTAAGTCAGGAAAACCTGGGTTCAAGACCTCCCTCAAATCTCCTGGCTGTGGAATGCTGGGCATTCCTGAGTTGACCTCTCAGAACTTGAGGCCGCAGAGACTTATTTGTAGAAATGGTGCCCAGTATAAGGCATGGGCAGAGGGAAGTGCCAGTGTCCCAATTTCATGTCTTCTCCCTAAAATAGTGGCATTGGTGATCTCAGTTGTGTGTATGTGTATGTGTGGGAGGTGGTGGTGACCAGGGAAGGGTATAATGGTGCCCTTAAAAATCTAACTCCAATATCCCTCCCTCCATGTCAGACCTCATATCAGGAAACCACCAAGTCAAAGGGCTATAAGAAATGGCAAGCAAGGCTGACAGCTGGACCATGGCTAGTCTGTTTCCTTCAGCCCCCATCCTACCACATGGCCATAGAGGATAGTTTTTGGCCATAGGGTAGACCTGTTCACCATCAGTATGGGCTGTCCACTGCTCTAACCATTTCTTCTTGTCTCCTCCAGTCACTGCAAGAAGGCAGAGGCCTCGCCCTTCTGCACCTCAGGGGGACACAGGGAACAGAGTCCATTGGGATCCAGCTGGTTGTGTGGGCCTCCCCCAACAGCTCAGCCTCGAGGGAAGCCAGGAAGAGATTCTGATCTACAGTGCTATAGCCAAGCATTTACAAAAGGAAGAATGGCAGCAGAGCTGGGTGCAGTGTCAAGAAATGATGCTATCTTTGGCTTCCTGGGTAGACCAGTACAAGTCTTCCAACCAGAAAAGGCAGGAGGAAGCCATCCCCTGCCCATTTCATGAGGCCTTGGAAAAAGTCCTGCCCTTCACACAAGCCTGCCGTGGAAGCTCTGAGCCTGAAGTCCCTGATGCTGAGCCCATAGGCTATGAACCCTCAGGTAAGTGCTGGACATGGGGATTTAGCAGTTCTAGTCTGCTCAGGCAGGACCCAAGTATCATATTCCAGCTCTCATTGGAGCATGCTGGAAGGGGCCTTCAGGGTATAGTCCTTCCCATGGCCCTCCCCAGTTGGCAAATAATACATGTGACCCTGGGGTCCACCTGAAGGCCCAACCAGTGGGATAGTTGGGGAGAGATGCCAAGACCTTCATCCATTTCTCTCTATACTTGTCACTTTCATAAGGCCATACAGTGGGAACCACCACAGATGATCCCATGGACCCCCAAGCCCTTTGATCTATATCCCAAACCATGTGACAGATGGAAACATCCCCCAAAGTCCACCCCAGGTCACACCATGGCAGACAGTGCCTCTTCTCTACATTCTGAGACAAGGGACATAGGCAAACACCTCACAAAGTCCACCACAAGATATCCCAAGGACCCTGAGACCTCTCATCTCCCAAAGCACTTGACTCAGAACACCTTCCAACATCTGCCACAGATCCTCCCATACCAGCCAACACTTCTTCCCTAGATGCTGGCATCTAGAGACTGAGGAGAACCCCCATTATTAACCCCAGGAGAACTAGTAATGCTCTTAACATAATAGTGATGAAGAGGGAGGTAAGACCACCCCCCAAAATCAACCCCAGGGCACCGAGAACACCATTGCCCTTTTTACAAATGGGCAGAATTAGAAGGTAGCTGATAATACCCAGGGGTTTATTTCAGGAGGTATCCCATGAACTCAAAGTCCCATTGTCATCCTCACAAAAGGCATGACCCAAGAGCACATACCTCCATGTCCACTGTTAGGCCAGACTCTGGACAAGTTCTTTTATTTATAAATTAAGTCACAGGACCCAGAAGGATATCACCCCACACCCCAACATCAACCCCAGATCATCCTATGCCAGGTAAAGGTGCTTCCTGACATTGAGCAAGAGACAGATGAGAATATCCTCTAAGATAAACATCAGGAGACCCTTTCTACCAACCGTTACCAACGTTAATTAAAAGACAGCAGAGAACCATCTACAAGATCATCCCCAGGGGATCCTTTCACTATTATCCCTTTGACTAACACAATGAATTGATGGCTGAGAACACCTCCCCCCCGTTTGTGTCCTGGGGATCCCTTTCCTCCTTTGGCCATGACAATGAAGAGTTAGCCAAGAACATCTTCACACCATCTCCAGGAGATCCATTTTATTGTTATACTTCTTTACCAACAGTATGAAGAGGTAGCGCAAAACACTTACCTATGTCATCCCCAGGGGATAGCTTCCACTCTTCCTTCCTTGAATATTACAGACCATGGAGAGTCAAATACACCTCCCCTCACATCCCCACATCACTACCAGTGGATCACTTCCATTGCTATCTCTTTAACCAACACAGCAAATGAGCCAGCATTTAACAGATATGCTATAGGCAATTCCCTATACCCCAACACTCTGTATCCCAAATAGAGACATCGAATAATCCTCCCTCCCAAGGCCATGCTTAATGGGCACATCATTTCTCCCCATGTGGACACCTCTAATTTTATTGCCCATCTCTGCAGTTTTCAACCTTCCACAACCTTCCAATTCTCAATGGGATAGGAACTTTCAAGTAAAGGCATTATCTTTTAAAAACTCACAAGGCATTCACCTTAGCTGCTACAGGTCCTGGCTGGGTCCCTACATTCTGGCTTTCATGTCCTCATTTTACCTGTCTTCCTCTTGACAGTTTAAACCAAGATATGCTACAAATTGTGAGTTGTCATCTATCTGGAGATCAGGGGGAAATGGTGGGGGATCACACATGGAAGAGAAGAGACCATTATCTAAATCCAATAGGAGGTCCCTCTGATGGGAAGTAAGGGGATCTCAGCTGCACCATTGTCAGATGCTCCTCCTGATGCCTGGGCCAAGATCTCTGGCAATGGAGCACATGAGATCTAAACTATCTCCTCTTCCAATCCAAAGTCCTTCATGGTAAGTTTGCTCTGCCTAGTATCTGTGTGTGTCCTGGTCCCCATAGAAGAAGCCAGTAAGCTAAGAAACAAAATTGTCAGGTCCTATCAACATTTCCTTAGCAATTCTCCTCTCATGAATAAAACTCAAGCTTAGATAGATACTCAGCCCTTCAGGACTAGATGACAGTTACCCTCTTATTTGTCTCCTTCCCTTCCGTCTTGTTCCTTCATGCATAGCCTCCCCAGTCAAGATTGCTCCCCCAACATTTCTGTCAGCCATTCATGGCCCCCACAGACTCCCTATCCCTTTTTCTGGCATTCAGTGATTCCAATAATTAACCTACCCTTAATTATCCACCAGACCTTAAAACACACTGGAGTTTGCATTTGGACTGGTGTCTTCCCTGTCCACGTAGCATGCAGGTTCAGTTTTAGAACTCTGTATTAAGTCACTAGGTGATAGGTATTGAGGAGAATGACAAATATCCTCCTCTCTGCCCACACAAAATTTATAATCTAGGAGGAAGAACACATATTCCAATAGTAACAGGCAAAATGGGCCAAGAATTTAAAAGGGAAACAATACACAGAGACTATCTAATGCAATCCCTCCCTGGAAAAGTAAGGAAACAATCCTGAGGTTAAATGACCAGCCTGAGGCAAGCTATCATTTGAAGCCAGGTTTTCTGATGGTAAATACTGTGTTCTCATCAAGTACACAGGAGTGCTCAAGTGCTAAGAACTATGAGAAAGGAAAAGACACTTTCAGTTGGGGGAAGAGAGTGGAAAGACCTAGGCCAGCATCTTTGTCCAGACAACACTCTACCAAGTTGGACCAGCTTACTAACCTATCTCCAGCAACTCCATCCTGCAGAGATCCCCATGCCCTGACCCACTGTGAGCACCTGTGTGTACCCTACAATGAGGCTGAGCATTCTTTACAGCACTGTTTTAGTTCAGGACACTGGAATAAGGAGTCATCCAAGTGGAGCAGTTTGAGATGTTAACAAGTCTTTTTGTTCCTCCAGATCTCCCATAGCCACCAAGTTCTTAGCCCTTTAAAATGTGACCCTACTGAAAGTGAATGCATGGAAGAGAACCAATTTCAAACAACAAATAACCTTATTCAAGATAGTTGTGCCGTCTTATGTTATCTTGTGGTGCTTTACTCTTTTCTTACTACTATTCAGTTGTAGAATCTTGGTCCAAATACTGGCCATACTTTTTACATCTGCGTTGAAGAAATCCTGAAGGGCCTATTATTATAAGTTCTTTTCCCCTTGACCGCAGCTGTATTACACATGTATTTTCTAAAGAGACCAATTTCACTTCTTGAACATATCAATTCCTCTCTCTGGTCCTGACCTTCCTCATCTGTAAAGTAAGGGTGTTGAAAGTGATCTGCAAGGTGTTTTTAGGCTGTAAATGCCAGGACCCTATGAAACTTCCTTTTGGGGAGATGGGCAACATGGTGACCCAAATGGTCATTTTTCCATTCTGTATCCTGTCCTACAAGGTCAGAAGCCAATCCTGTTTTAGTTATTTTATTATCTGCCTCAAAGCCTAGCACCTGGACTACCAAACAAGAGCCGTGTTGGGGTGACGTCAGGAATGGTCATTTGTAGGTTGTAAAGCACCTCTGAAAACATGAGGGATGAGACACAGGTCAGAAGGTGTGAGGTTTTGGCCAGGGGGTGCAAGGGAAGGGAGAAAGGACATAAAGAGGGGAGAGAACACACACTCAAGAAAAAAAGTCCTTGGTTTGGTTGTTTCATGGATGCAAGAATTGTCTTTAACAAGATCCTCAAGTGCTTGAGGCAAAGGACAGCAAATGTCCTTCTTGCATCCTACCTCCTAATCCCCCAGACAATGTGAACAACAGTTCACATTGATGGAAGGTGATCAAAACACTCAATTACTACAGATTCGTAATTTCACTACTAGAAAACTAGATGAATAATTTAGTGACAAGATTTTCACAATCTATTCACACAAGTAGAAAGTAGATCTACAATAATCAATAGGTGACCCTCAAGTTGTCAAAGACTTTTTGACTGATTGACACCATATCTATTATCTCATTAAAACTCCCACCAAAGGACAGCCAGTCTGGTGAAAGAGCCCAAGATGCCCACTCCCCAAATAGAAACCAACGCTTCCAACTCAGTAGCCTGGGCTAGGAGACATCAACGCTGCTTCTTCCAGCCAAAGTGCCCAGGAAATAGCATCCTTGTTGCCCACTGCCTTATGCCACAGGCTTTCCTAGAAGCAGAGATGGTCCATAATGGCTCTTGCCCACCCCTGATCTCCAGCAAAGCCCCAGGGAGCTGAAAGCAAGGAGCTGACAGACAGAAACCCAAAAGAAGATCCATTTGGCTTCTACCTATTACAGGTCCTAACTCCTACATTGGGTGCACAAACAGGCTTAAGGACAGGTAGGTCCCATTAGTCAAACCACTTCATACACATGGTTCCCATCAACACCCACATGAACCAACACATACTCTGGGGACCAGACTTTGGACATTCTACCCGCCCATGTCCCATGCTGGCAGGAGAAACCAAAGACAGGGGAGGTGGTGGTCAAGTCTTCTCTTAGGTATGATTTAAACAGGCCAAGTGATTGCTGTAGTTGGGTTATTTCCCTTGAAGAGCAGCTGTTTGGTTGTGGAATGTGGAACCCCACCACCCACAAAAACCTCTGGGTCTGGGCTAGGTTTTCCCCAGGTAGTTGATCATTTCTTCTCCAAGGTCCTAAGGAGGAATTATGTTGGCTGTGTTATCCTATCCTGGGTATGGGAGAAGTCACAGTCGCTCACAGTGGCCTCAGGAATCTGTCCCACTGCTCCCACTTTTCTATGTCTTCAGCACCTCCCTAGCAGGGTGCTGTCTTCCATCTGGATACCAAGGAGAGCCCAGAGATGGTCTGGGAACCTTCTGAACCAGAGAGCACATGGGAATTCACCCACGGCCACCCTACAGCCAGGAGACAGACAGGGCTAGTCAGGGAAGTGGAGGTCCCTGTGCAGAGGGTGGAGGACACAGTCTCTTGCTATACTCGCTGGCCCAGCCACTTCTATTGTTACAGAAGATAGAAGCCTTTCTTCAGTACAACCATTGGGGTCCTGAAGTGATTTGTCCAGACTTGACATGACTTTCAAAGGGAGAATGAGGCCACATTGCCAGGACAATGAAGGCATGAAGCTGCCAACATTGCTATAGGGGAGAAGATCCTCCTTCTCTGTCCCTCTTGAGGGTCTCCTCTCTTCAAGTCACAGAGGCAGAGATCTGCTGCCTTCGGTCCTTCCAGTGGAAAGCCCCAGGTCTATGCGGCATTTCCTGTCGGTCCTCGGCATGCTGGGGACCACACAGTAAGTGATTCCATGACAATGATGTTATTGAATCGATACTGGCACATCTTGGAAGCCAGCTCCATCCAGAAGTGGAGCCCCCTTGGATATCTGGTGGGCTCTTTTCATAAGAAAGAACACAATGTCTTCAAGCTGTGGGGGTCAGGGAGGAAGGAGCTGCTCCATCCCAGCTGCGAACTTTCCCCACTCCCTTTTGGCTTGGAAGCTGTCCAGGAGGCCCTTCTGAGCTCTGCCCCTCCTTCCCATTGTCACCTCAGCTCTGTCCCCCTTGCAGTTTCCTGTAAATTGGCTGGCACTGTAGGATGTACTTGTTTCACTTTGGGAGAACAGAACCAGATGCTACCACAGTGAATACTGGAAGCCAAATGATCCAGATGTGACAGTTCCTGGAGTAGACCATTAAGATGGTAACACATTGGCTTTTTTTGTGTTTAAAATAGATTTGTTCAAAAGGCATTTTCTGTCCATTTACACCTAATCTGAAAACTTCAGGTAAACACTTTTTTCCTCTTTCTACCTCCCCCCCATTATTTTCACAATTTTTCTTTGTTAAGTCCAAACATAATTTGAAATGAGGTAGGTAATTTCTATTTATTCCCCCCCTTAGTCCTTTTTTGTGACTGGCTAAGAAATGTGTCAATTTGAAAAACAGTCCAAATGGAGCTGGAGATAACACATCTGGAGGGTGTGGGTCAACTCTAGACAAGGAGTTTCAGTTGGTTATTTTCTCAATCTCATCCAAATCATCGGTGTCCAATCTCTCTATCTTCTTATCTGCAAAGACAATAAACCAGAGAGAATCAAAATAGGGCCGCCTTGGAGAGGCTAGTTCAGCTATGACTGGAACATGAGGACAATCTACAAAACTCTGCTTTGCCATCAAGAAATAAACAAGTACTGACAAAGAGGGCTCCTTGCTCATTGGACCGATAAAGCCTTAAGGTAACTGAGCCTGGCATCAAATATCATGTGGCACCCTGGACATTCCTGTGTGAGAGTTTAGGCCCAGGGACAACAGAGTGGATCCTGCTCTTCTCTCCCATGCCTATTTCCCTAACAAGGAGGGAGATGGCAGATGAGGGACCCAGGCCCTTACTAAGAGCCCTGGGCTACCCCACTTAACAGCCAATGGGCCACAGAGGGCAGATGCTCTGGGACACTCACTGAAATGTTCTTGGATCTTATTGAGAACGTTCATGCTGTGCTTGCTGTCCACCATGTTCACGGCCAGGCCTCGCTTGCCAAAGCGCCCCGTGCGCCCAATCCGATGGAGGTAGGTCTCATTGTCTGGATTCCCATCCTTGTCCACTGGCAGGTCAAAGTTGATAACCACAGACACCTGTTCTACATCAATACCTACAGGGCAGGAAGATGGAGGGGAGATGGGGAAAGCAGACAAAAACACACTGATACCAACAGCCAAATCTATCAGAGTCTAGCACCAGCAGCTGCTACCCACACAACAGGATGGGGGCCCTAGGGGTAGAAAACAGGACGACCTGAATGGACACTGCTCAAAGGATCAGACCCACCCAAAATGAATCTCTGCTTTGAAGGAGTCCAAGAGTCCTCCCAAACCCAGCTGGAGAAAGGTCTAGATGAGAGGCAGTTCCACTTCAAACTGCCTGATGCCATCAATCTGCCACAGCCACATCCTGGAGCCACTGAAGCAAATGAGTAGCCAACATGAGCCTGGCTCTGGGAGCTGAGCAAGTTCTCCTCTCCTACAGCCTGAGATCAGGAGAACTCCAGGGCATGCAAGAACAGACTATTCCCCAGACAAAGCAGCATGGAGACCACCTGGAGGCACAGATGTCACCCTGGTAGCCTGGGGAAATGGCCACATGCTCAGCAGTGCCATGGAGGGCAACCCAATGCCCAGGAGACCATTTCTGCCAAGGCAGAGGGAGCTGCTGATAGAGGCCAGAAAGAGCATCACAGCCTCCCTCCTGCTCCTTCCTAAGCCCCCAGGTATCCCCGTGGGGCAGCCTCTCCTCACCTCGAGCACACACATTGGTGGTCACCAACACTTTCTCCTTGCCCTCCCGGAAACGCTCAATCACAGCAGCTCTCTGTTCCACCATCATCTCGCCACTCAGGAGCGCGACCTGGTGGCCTTCTTTGGATAGTTCAGCTGCCAGCCAACCAGCTGTTTTGCGGGTCTGGAAGAAAAAGACTGATCAAATGAAGAGACTAGAAAGTGGTTTCAATTGTTAGCTTAAATGAAGACTTCATCCTCCCATTAAAGAGCTAAGAGTCAAGTTTCTGAAACCTTTCAAGAAGTTTCCCCATTTTTCTCACTGGGGCACTTAGGACCTTTTCCTCAAGGACACGCTGAAAGAATGAGGGAAGCCCTCCAGGACACTGGCTAGATCCTCTTTGGAGGACTGACAGGAAACCCAAAGAGGAACTGCATAGCCTGAGCAAGTATGGATGGCTCCTGCTGCACTGGGCAATGGGACAACCACATTAAGGAGACCTGGACTTCATGCAAGCCTGAGGCTTTGTAATATTAACCCAAGTACTATTCATGACAAAGACCAGTCAGGTTGCGCTGTTCCTGCTTCTGCTCAAAATGTCTCTCCCCCCAGCCCCCTTCCGGGTCAGTGATACCCCTGGGGGCTGGCTAATGGCCCCTGGAACCTTCCTTCCTTTCTGTCCTCATCAGCTACACTTATTTGGTAACTCAATGAATCTCCAGCTAAACCATTTTTTCCTACTTGGGGTTACCCCTGCACCCTGCCCGGTGCTACTCACATGACAGAAGATCACAGCTTGTGCAATGGTGATGGCCCCGTACAGATTACAGAGGGCCTGGAACTTCTCATCCCTGTCACTGCACAAAACGTAATACTGCTTAATGGTATCTAAAGTTTCCTCTTCTCGCTTCAGTTTGATGATGTTGGGGTCTGGGACAACTCTCTGAGCAAACCTCCACACGGAATCCTCGAAGGTGGCAGAGAAAAGCAGCATCTGACAATCCTTAGGCAGCATCCTAAAAGGCAAGCCCATGTGCACCAATCAGAATTTTGAACTGGAAGGTTACAGAATGCACTGCCTTCCTAGGTCAATGAAGGGCCCTGAGGCTTGAGGATATACCCTCCATCACCCTGTACCTAGAAACATGGAACAGGACAGAATGAGAGGAAATGGAGTATCAACAAGCCACTTCAATGTCTATGGACCTATGGCTGTAAATAATGACAAACTGGTTTCAAGGGAACACAAAGCCCATCACCCCCTCTCCAGGGCATGGTCAAGCTGTTGCCAGCAGCACCTTTTACCCAAGCACCCACCCAGGGAAGATTCTCCTCCTCCTCCTGCTATGATAGCACATGCTCCAGAATGGTCAGTTGGGAGGGGAAGGGCTGACAGAGTGGGCAGCCTGAGCTGTCAGTTGCAGGGGACAAATCATCAAAGAAGTGAACCTCTGGGCCAGACAGGATAAACCAATCCCTGCATTGCTATGGAATCCTTCTATTGTGGTGACAGTCCTAAAGCCACCACCACACAGACTGAGATGGGGTCAAGAGTCCCTCATTCTGTCACTATGTCTTCAGCAGCTATCACAGCTAAGACACTGCCAAGGAAGACAAGCTGCAGTCTGTAGTGCCATGCAGGGAACTGCTCTGGCCTCCCTCAGTAAGGGGCCCTCCTCTTGGATCAACAGCACAGTTTTCAGCTTCAAGGCCCTAGGCCAGAGAAGGAAGCTTGGGAGGAGAGCTGGTTTCCTCTGGGAAGATTCCCTGCCCCACCCCCGCGGCACCTTGTACCTCTGGATGCGGATGCTCTGATCCTGATGGCCTTGGGTAGCAATCATCACATCAGCTTCGTCCAGAACAAACACCTTGATCTTTTTGGGGTCAATGAATTTCAGCTTGGAGCACCAATCCAGAACGGTGCCAGGGGTGCCAATTACAATCTGCTCACTGATCTTCTGACCTCTTTCCACTGTTGAAGCAAAACCAGCTCAGCATGAGATTGCTTGGGGTCAAAGAGTTTCTGAGCTTCTCATCTGCCTCATCCCCCTGGTCCCACAGAATGATCATAGGACCCCAGAAGGAGCCCAGGCAAAGAGAAGACAAAGGAAAACCCACTGATGGGAAGCCTAGAGTTTCGTGCTGGCTTTTAAATCCACAGACAGAAACCTAAGAGGCAAAACTGCCCTGTGGCTCCTCCTTTGGCCTCCAGAGCCAGCCTCCACATGCTGGCACTTCATTCTTGGCAGGTACTCCTCACCCTCCTCTTTACCACCACCATCCCACCTGAGGCCCTGGCTACTTCCTGTCAGACATGCCTCCAACCCCCTGGGCACACTGCTTCCACACTCAGCTTTCCATGTCCCTTGCCAGACTGTCAATTCTGACAGCAATGAAGAGTTTGTAAGAGGTTCAGCCATTCTGAAAAGCAATCTGGAGTTATGCTGCTTGAGGGAAAAATGGACTCAAGTGGCCCCAAGTTCCACTGCCAGGCAGATGCTCCAAGGAACCCCCAAAAAACCAAGAGGCTCCATGTGCACCAAGACTGACAGGAACACATCTGGTCCTAGCACAGACCTAGAAAGAAAGCCCTTCCTGCATGTGTGCTGACACTCGGGCCTACTCTGCTGTCTGGTCCTGGACCTTCCCTCAGTTGCCTGCACAAGCCTTCTACCAGGCCAGGCTAGCTCCCATGGATGACACTCTTCTGGGAGCCTCCAGCCTCCATTCTGCTGTCAGCTCTGTTCCTCTGAGACCCCAAAACCTCGGCCCAGGCCAGCTACCTCCATTCCCCACTCCCACCGCTCAGGTTTTTAGCTCCCAATGAGGGACTGTCTTCCCCCCCATTCCAACAGAAGCTCTGTGGGGACAAGAGCTTTCTTTTGCTTGTAGTTGTGTTCCCAAAGCTCAGCTCAGGGCTTGGCATGTACTAGGGAACAGGAGCGTAAGAGGACATTACTGGGTTGTAAGAAACACTGAAAACTTGCAAAGAATTCAGAGCAGCAGAGTAAACAAAGGAAAAACAGAAAACACCAAAATAGCCAACCTAAATAGAAAGAACCCAAAATCCAAAATTAAATTTAAAATCTAGGGGCAATGACCCAGCTTGGCGCCAAGGAAATGCATCTCCCTGGGTCCTTTTGGGAGGTAAGAGATAACAGGTGTGGGAGGTAAGAGATAACAGGTGTGGAGTATCACATATCCTATTAGACATGGCTGATGTCTTGATTGGTGACACATTCCCTGCCTTTAGGGAACTTATGTCTTCCTTTAGAACATAAGATGGACAAGAGAAAATCTCTCTGGGAGATAGCAGTTTTGTGAGCTCCAAAGCTCAGCCTTGAAAGAAATGAGGGATTCTATAGAGTGGAGATTAGGAAGGAGAGCGCCAGATCAAAGGCACCAAGGGTTGGAGAGTGGTGCTGGAGACAGCATGGTGTCTGATGTGCAGAATGCAAGGAAGACAGGGATGGATACAAAGAAGGGCAAGGGAGAAAGGCACCAAATGCTGAAGAGCTTTAAATGCCCTGGATCTTAGCGCTAACAAGAAACCAATGGCGTTTACTGAGCAAGAGCACAGGCAACAGAGATTACAATTTGTGGCATCATTAGAATAGGGAACTTCAGGGGCAGCTAGGTGGCACAGTGAATAGAGTACTGGCCCTGGATTCAGGAGGACCTGAGTTCGAGTCTTGCCTCAGACACTTGACACTTACTAGCTGTGTGACCCTGGTCAAGTCACTTAACCCTCACTGCCCCACAAAAAAACAAAACAACAACAACAAAGAATAGGGAACTTTAGGTAGGGAAACTCCTTCTACCAATCCTGGGGGCACCTTCCCTTCAAATGTTAAATGACTTGCCCAGGGTCATGCAGCCAGTGGAGTCTTCCTGGTTTCCAGACTGGTTTTCTATCCACTATGTCATGTGCCTCTCTGGCAGGAAGGTAAAATAACAAAAAAAAAGAAAGCAAGAATTAAAAAAAAACACAAGAAAGAACAATCTGCCACAGCTTCCTTCTGTCTCCTATAGCAACTGCAGGTCTGCTCTCCAAGTGCTGCCTCTCTGACCTGTCATTTCTTTGGCCTAAAATGCCCTTCTCCTTCCTGCCTGTCCAGACAAATCCTACCCAACTTTCCAGAACTAGCTCAGGTATTACCTTTCTCAATTAATATTTCCTGACCACTTCAGCCAAGATTCTTTTTGAAGAAAACAACTAGAGTCTGATTGTCCTTTGTGGGCCAAAGAACCAGGGCATTACTTTGTGCAGCTGTTAAACTGAGGAGAGGGATTTGAAGCAAACAGCATTTTACAGTATTCCCCAAACTTTTGGAAACAAACTTTTTTGAACAATCCTGGAAGTTTCTGTGTCTAGCCTCATAACATTCTAACACCTGCTCAAAAAGTAAAAATAAGCAATAAAAATGTCAATTCCTACTCCACTGAAGAGCACTGCCTCAGTTACTGACAACACTTTGAATGTTTCACAAGCCCCTTCCAGAGGATTTCTGAGTGTTTCTTTTCTTTCATCCAAAGTGCAAGTCACTCCAGACTGACGGCCTCTTTTCAAGACTGACATTTGTGGGTCTCACCAGCATCTGCGTCCAATGTCCCTCAATTCAAACCATCCCCCCCCCCCCCCTCAATCTAGTAGCCTTTAGGAAAGAGACTCACACTTGTTGCCTCGAACAGCATAGGCCAGCTTAAGGTCTGGATAAAATTTGCCCATCTGCTCAATCACCTTTCCCGTCTGAAGAGCCAGCTCATAAGTGGGTGAGAGGCACAAACACTGAAAAGGAAAAAGCAAAGGATACTTGAGGCCTTTCTGGGCATGGCCACTAGGAAGGAAGCTTCCTACTGTTTAGTACAAAGCAGAACTGAAATACCTGTTTCCAGGAGCTGGGGCACACGGGGACAGAGGGATTTTTACTTTTCCATAACCCCAGCAACATATGCAATGAAGGGCAAGGGACAGATTCCCCCCTGCCCCCCACCCTCATCTTTCAATTACAATACTCCTCATGGACATCTTTTGGCTGTCCCATAGTGGCTGGCAACCTCAGCATTATGGTGCCTCTGCACAGGTGCCCTGACTTGGGCAAATGCTGCTTTTCAGAGATGGACCCAGGTGTAGCTAGACAAACTAAAGCCTTTCTAATATGATCAAAGCTTGGGCCTCAAAGAACTGCTCAAATCTGCTGGAACAAAGAAGGCCTTGAGATTCCAGTTGGAAGCTCCCCCTTCCCTCCAAGGCCTTGCTAGCTTTTCATTGGCTCTCCAATGGTGCACCAGGCAGGGGACCCTCACCCACCCACCCTTACCTGGGGGTATCTGTTCAGTGGTTCCACGTGGCTGAGCATAGCCAGGACAAAGGCCGCTGTTTTACCGGTACCAGACTGAGACTGGGCAATCAGGTTCTGTGGGCTGTACCAGGACAGAGCAGCAATCTCAAAAATCAAGTTTGTTTTCAAAATGCCTGACAGCCTAAGTTCATGGACTGATGTGAAGGTAAGTTTAAATACCAACTCTGGAGCAAAATTACTTTTCTTTCTTTTTTAGTTTTTTCCTCATAAACTTAGACAAATGATCAAACAGAAAAAAATGGGAAATAAAATCTTACATGAACCCCCCAATATCTAACACAGTTAGAACAAATGAATGGACAACAAATAAAAATACCCAAGTTCTTATGTCCCTTCTCAGGTCTGTCTGAAGTTGTTACCTTTGGCTTTCTCTTCAACACAAAAACTAGGATTCTCTCTATAATTCCGGTCTTCTGATCGACTTTGTATTATTTCATGTCAATCTGGAGCTACAATATTCTAACCCATCAATTAACCATAATTTATTCAGTCATTCTCCAGCTATTGGCATAGATATTTTCCAGTTGTGTGGGTTTAAAAAATTTTTGTGCAGCTAGGTCCTTTTTTTAGTTTTGTTTTTTTGTTGTTGTTTGTTTTGCTTTTTACAAATATGGCCCTAGTAATAGAATTGTGGGGACAAGACCTATGAGCACCTTTGGACTTCTTGTTGTATATAATGCAAGGCTGCTTTCCAAAATCTTTACATCCCTCTAATCCCCTGCTAGATCTTATTGACTTACCCACATTCGTGACTGTGGAATAAGTCTGCTTTTTGGTACTCCTTCAGTTACAGACTTTAAATCCTATATGTTGTCTCTGAATCATTACAGTTTCATGTAATGTGACTATGTTTAGAGCTTCTCTTTTCCTAGTTGTTTCTATCCATGTCTATTAGTTCTTGCTTACTACTTTCCTCAACTCTATAATATATGCACTCATTCTTCTCCATTGTTAAATTTATCATGTAATTATAATGAGGTGTTAACATTTCCTACTTCTTCATTAGGAAATAGCAAGAAGCCATTTTTTCTTGCAAGACTGAGGTATTTCTCTGTGTTTTACTACAGAATGATGGGTGGGTATATATTTAAAACTGATACTTTAAATTTAAATATCCTTTCTTTGAAATATACTTAAATGTTTCTGGATGAAATGTGTTTCTTATAAATAGCATATTGATGAATTGTTTTAAACTCATTTCTTTGTTGTTTGTCATTTTAGTAGAGTTTAGACCATTAATTTTCAAGTGTGTATTTTTCACACTGTGATTCTTGTGATTAAGCCAATATTACCTCAGTGAGCCTATTCTAAAGAAGACTCTTCTGCATTTTATTACTACCACGGCAGATTCTTTCCCCTGGAGTTTCCCTTTATCAATGAAACTCCCATGGAGCTGTGCTTTGGGATTCCCCTGCCCTAGCTCCCTCTCTCCTTTCATTTTCTGTCTTTTTTTTCCATTTCTCTGAAAACTTCTGAAACATCTGGTGACTTAGCCAATATGCTATTCTGAGGGTTCTTCTTTTTGTTAGCAATGGATTTTTCTGTGTTTGAGCAGGAGGAACTACTTGAAATACCTAATTGGGAGTGAGAGTTCTGACTGTTCTCCCAAGACATCTTTCAAATATTTCTGTCTCATCCCTTGCACCCTTCAAGCACAGAGCTCTGTCTGTTAGATGACCCAGCCTGTGATTTTGTTGACAGTACATTTGGCTCTCATCCTCTATGGCTTGGGCCAGCTCCCAGAACTGTCCTGGATGCCTGGCTTTTCTTCCCTGTTGTGACAGTGTCAGAACTCAGGTGTCTGGTCACATTCAGTGCTGGGTTCTACTTGTGTGTTACTGCTGCCTAGTTCACCAATTCAAGAAAGCTTTCTTTGAAAATTTCTTAAACTGTCATTTTAGTTCTCTACATTCTAGAACTGGTGTATAGGAGCCACCAGTGATCCTGAGATGCTGCCTCTCTACTTCCTATGCCATGATCTGCATCTCTACCACAGATCTCAGATTCCTGGATTGCACTCTAACTAGCCCCTATTTCTATAACAGATACTCATAGTTTCATTAATAGTGTAGGTTTTTCTTTTGTTTTGTTTTGTTTTTTTTAGTGAGGCGATTGGGGTTAAGTGACTTGCCCAGGGTCACACAGCTAGTAAGTGTTAAGTGTCTGAGGCCAGATTTGAACTCAGGTACTCCTGACCCCAGGGCCGGTGCTCTATCCACTGAGCCACCTAGCTGCCACAATAGTGTAAATTTTAATAAAAGTCAATGTTAAATATTTCAGGTAAATAATGTATTAAAAATACTTCATACAAGAGATACATTAAGTCTCTGGTCTTCTTGGAGGAATGTTTGTAATAATACTAATCTACGATCTTGAAAATGATAGCAGCTAAACCAGACTACTCAAAATAGCCTGCAACTGCGAAGACTTAAAGCTACCTCAGGAAAGGACTCAACTGTGTGGATACATACGGTTCAGCAAGCATCATGGGTAGTGCGGTCTCTTGTATCTTAGATGGCCGGTTAAAGCCCATAGCATAGACCCCTTGCAGAAGCTGTGGTTTCCTGGATGGAACAGAATGAAATTGGCTGATCATCCCAAAACACAGTAGGTAAGTGATAATTCAGTCTACTTCCCATCTAGCAAAGAGTGGCCCCCAGTGCTATCAACCAGACACTTCTCCAGGACATCAACACCAGCACCTTTTCTCACAATTTCTATCTTCGATGGCTTCTTTAACTTAGAAGATTCAGAATAACTATCTTTCTGAGAACAACACAAACTTCCATCCAGCCACAAATCAGGCCAGGCCTCGATGTTGAATCTTTTTTGAAAACTGCAGGAGTTATGATTATCAAGTGATTCATAGCAGACAACTGAAAAAACTTATTTAAATAGAAGTTGTTTCTTATGATAAAAAGAACTTAAGTTTACAGCACAGGAGTTCGGTTGTGATTACTCTCAGTACAGACACTTAACAGAATCCGATGTAGGTCAGGGGTGGGGAAGCACATAACATGAAGGCCCAAGTTGGGTTGTGAAAGTTTAAGAAGTTTGACAATGACAGCGACCTAGTCTCAAGTCCTAGGTCTCACTTGAATCAAAGACCTGATCTCCCTTCCTTGAGGAGGAGACGATTTCAGGGAGGAATCTTCATTCTCTAAAAGAGAACCATTCTTGTCAATGGTGACCAAACTAAGATGATGTCTTTGCTCACTTTAATTAAGAAAAGAATATCTTTGTTCACCTTTGATCAGACTGAAAGGGGAGTAAGGGTGGCAGTGGGACCTCAGGCAGCCTCCTGGGGCTGTGGCAGCCTTTATGGCCACCAAGGCCCTCTGCCCTGAGCCCATTTGAAAGACAGTATGGGATTGGCCTAGGGAATGAGAAGGTAGTCAGAAATCCCTTCCTGAGCCCCAACAGACTAGAGGTCACTGTCTTCAGTTCCTGCTTCAAAGACTGTGGAGTGGAAGTTGCAATTTATACTTAAAAAAAAAAATTACATGATGTTTTTCTAATGTTCAATGATTCAAGCAATTCTACTTGAACTTCATGGTTCAAGAATACCTGCTGCATTAAAAAGAAGTTTAACTTTTGAATATGCTGGAATAACTTGAATTTAAGTTTAACCCACAATCCAGGGAGTGATTAGATCCACAAAAGTATTTTTTCTGATTGTATGCTAGCCAAACACTAAACAAACTGCATACCTATGGTTCTCCTCTGCTGGGAGTTCCACCTTTTGTTCCCTGCTTACTATAAAATGTAAGTTGGCAGTTGCTTGGGAGAGAATATTGTCTAATCCTTTCACAAAACAGAAAGGATAAGCAATATCAGTAAACTGTCTCAGACAGTCTGTGGCTAAAATTAAGAGCACAGTACCAAAAACATTGACTTGATCATCAATTGACTTCACAAAGGTGTAATTGCTATTCACAAAATCTCAAGGCAAAGAAAAAGAAATGACAAGAGAGTAGGCAGCTAGATTTCTAATATCATTCAAGGCTGCTCTTTTAGCTAGACTGGCTAGTTGGTTAGTGCCTTTAACTATTTAATAACCAAAAATCAACTCAATTTAGCAAGTGTGTATTTTTTCCCTAAATAATTTTCTGCCTACACCCTGAGCTTGTAATTCAACAGGCTTCCTAAGAGCACTTTTTGCCTGCAGACTCCAGTTCACAAACACAAAATACTCTCCAAGCATAACCTTTCTATGTCCTTCCTTTGAAAGCAGAGGACCACAAAGCCCCTGTTTCTGAATCTGCTGCCAAGGCTACTTGGAGGAGGCATCTAATGAAGACTCAGCTACTCAGAGTGCTCCCACTGATTCGCCACTTTCCTTTGACACAATAAATTATAGATTTGACACAAAAAACAAACCAAGTCCATTATCAAATATAGGTTCAATGTTGTACCATCTGGCTGTTCACTAGAGTCAAACACAAGAGAATCTGTCTTTCAAGGAGACCACATTATGTCAATATTATATAAGAATTCATTCTTTCAAAAAAGAAATCAAACAGGTGCAGGAATCAATGAGAATGTCTTGTCCAGTTCCTGAAAAGCAGCAATGAAACAGACAAATCTGAGCAGACTCTTGGCCCTGGGTGACTGCTGCCTGGGGTGGCCACTTCAACAGAAGTGAAACAAGAAGGAAAACTAGAGCTGATGATTGAGATGAGCAGAACCAGAAGAACATTGTACACAATATCATCAACATTGAGTGTTGACCTACTGTGATGGACTATATTCTTCTCACCAATGCAATGGTACAGAAGAGTTCCAGGGAACTCATGATGGAAGAGGATCTCCAAATCCAGGGGGAAAAAAAAAGAACTGCAGAGCATAGATGCTGAATGAACCATACTATTTCTTTTGTTTTGGGTGCTGTTGTTTTTTTCTATTTTGAGGTTTTTCATCAGTGCTCTGATTTTTTCCTCTTATGACTAATGCAGAAATAGGATTAATGTTATTATGCGTATATGTATATATGTGTGTGTGTGTATATATATATATAAAACCTATATCAGATTACCTGCTGTCTAGGGGAGGGGGAAGGGAGGGGAGGGAGGGAGAAAAATCTGAAATTGTAAAGCTTGTATAAACCAAAAGATGAGAACTATCTTTACATGTAATGGGAAAAAAATAAAATACTTTATTAATAAAAAAAGAAGGAAAGAGTGGAATGTGTTTTCATAGTGTGTTACAAAGGAAGGCAAAAAAAAAAGAAGGATCTCTTAACAGAGCTACTTCTTGATCTTAGCTGCCAATTTTTCATTAGCAGCATCATCAGGTTCCACTAAGCTCCACTTCAATGCTTTTAAAATCTAATACAAAAGTGGTAATTAAGCAGGTGTGTCCAGCCCTGTGGCCCTGCCCAAAGGGGGTGCTCTAAGTGCTCCCATCATGAAGCTTACAAATAAACAATACAACCCCTGTCCTCATGGTGTATCTATTCTAATGAGGGAAGATGAGTAGAGCTCCAGTAGGAAAGGGGGCTGTGCACAGAGCTTGAGGCTAAGACCACAGCCTCTTTGGAGGGGGCAACATCAAAGTCTTTACTTTGCCCAAGGCAGGACTAGGTATTAGATGGCTCTATGGATGACCACATCACAGCCTCTACTCTCAAAGATCTGACCCCTAATTGGGGAGGAGAGACAAAACATGTATACACATGTAAGAATGATATACAAGGGGAAAGGAATAAGAGCAAGAGAGAGAGAGACTCAAACAAAATTCCAAGAGACTTGAAAAAAGGTTTGCTTTCAGTTTGTGCAGGGGGAAAAATCAGGGAAGGCTTCTTGGAGGAGGCACCTGAGTTGGGCTTTGCAGGAAGGGAATGTGTACAAGTAGAGACAGGGAAGGAATATATGGGCTGGTGGTAGGTGGATGTCAGTTCAATTCAACAAGCATTTCTTAAGTGCTCTCTGTGTACCCGAAAGTGGGCTAAGTTTCAGGGATGGAGACAACAATAAAAACCCTCAGGAGCTGCTGCTCTCATACTGGAATGTCCTAGGTAAATATACAACAGTTGGGAATCAACAGCACCAAGGGGAAATGGCTAAGCAGTCATGAATGGTGCCTGTACACGGGTGAGTACATGTGTGTGCATAAAGGAGAGCAGAGTGAGAGAGGTCCAAGCTCTCTGGTTAGCTCTGATATATCACCATCCCACCATTGCTTCTCCAATTCCAAGTCCTTGGCAACAGGGAGAACAAGACAAGTGATACTTACAGCCGAAGCTCTTCAAAAGACTTCACTGAATAGAGGGGGGAATTCGGGTCCCGCTGTAGGACCTCCACTTGATTGGTGTTGTCCACGAGGTTGCTTCTGATCAGCTTGTTGAGCAGTGACTGTGCAGCTCTGTCTTCTACAAGTGGGATGACAAGTCCAGCCAATCAAAGTGGTTACAAGCGATGATGCACACCTACCTAGTCCAATCACTCACTGTCTGGTCCTGGGGGTCTGTCAACAAACATCCTTCCTCCTTAAGACTTTTCTCCCATTCCTCAGTCAAATTTTTCACTTCTCATTTTGGCCTCACCCAAAACTCCAATCTAGAAACCAAACTCCAAAAATGATCAAGTTTTGCACAGAAGGTGCAAAAACTGGGGCAGCTTGGTGGTGCAGTAGATAAAGCACTGGCCCTGGATTCTGCAGAATCCAGCTTCAGACATTTGACACTTACTAGCTGTGTGACCCTGGGCAAGTCACTTAGCCCTCATTGCCCCCATGCTCTCCCCACCAAAAAAAGTGCAAAAATTGGTAAGCTAGTTTAGATGGGGAATATTAAATAATATTAATGGACAGAGCTAACATCTTAAAACTTTGGTCAGGCACAGTAACACTGCATATTGCAGTCTCTGTAAGGATCAGCTGACTGACCATTACTTGGAAGTCTCCTAGGAAGACAGAATTCACCCCTAGACTATTTCAGGGCCTTAGGCCTTCCTGCTGCCAGTCAGTCCTATAACAGGAGCTCCTCAGGAGCAAGAATCATATCCTATTTATTGTGTTCTACAACACAGGGCCTTGACAGTGAAGAGGTGTTCCTGTTCAATTATTTTCAGTCATGTCAGACCTGATGTGACCCCCACTTGGGCTTTTCTTGGCAAAGATACTGGAATGGTTGGTTTGTCATTCATTTTTCTAGCTCATTTTACAGATGAGGAAACTGAGGCAAACAGGGTGAACTGATTTGCCCAGAGCCATACCACTACTAAGTGTCTGAGACCAGATCTGAACTCACAAAAATAAGTCTTCATGATGCCAATCCTGGTACTCTACCCTCCAGGGCACCAAAAAAAGGTTCTAAGTTATTTGTCAAAATGAAGTTTTTTTAAAAAGCTTTGAAGGAGGGGCAGCTAGGTGGCACAGTGGATAGAGCACCAGCCCTGGATTCAGGAGGACCAGAGTTCAGGTCTGGCCTCAGACACTTAACACTTACTAGCTGTGTGACCCTGGGCAAGTCACTTAACCCCAATTGCCCTGCAAAACAAAACAAAACAAAACAAAACAAAAGCTTTGAAGGAGGGGGAGCTAAGTGATGCAGTGGATAGAGCACCGGCCCTGGAGTCAGGAGTACCCGAGTTCAAATCCTGCCTCAGACACTTAACACTTACTAGCTGTGTGACCCTGGGCAAGTCACTTAACCCCAATTGCCCCCCCCCCCACACACACACACAAAAAGCTTTGAAGGAACACCCTGAACCTTTTAGAACTTAATTCCCAGCATCTAATTTCTCTTCTGCTCTAAGAAAGCCCAAGTTACCTTTCTCTTCTTCATCTGTTTTCCCTGAATTCTCATCCACTTTGAGAATACCTGTATCAGAAAGACAACTGCTATTATTCAAGGGCATCTCAGAGATCTGACCATTTAAATACTATGACAGATTTAGTTGCAGTGTCATCTGAGGGAGGAACCCCTCTGGTAGCCACACTCTGGCTATTCTAGCCATCCCAAATAAAAAGAACCAATATCAATTTAGCACTGGTAGTTAAAGGCTATGAGGGAGTTTGTGGTCACCTGCTGGACAGCTACTTGCACATGAAGCACAAATTTACTTATAAAACTGGGGGTTTTGTTCCTCAAACCCCACACCAGCGTTTTCCTAACACTATTACATATATCGGCAGCTAAAGTACCTATCGTCTAATAAGGCTTCCATAACTGGACATTTTGGGCTTACAGAATTCTACCATTTACTAGGTATAATATGTAGACATAAACATGAAATGGTTATTTCTCTCTTAAACTAATAATCAATTACTGAATTATATTAAAATGAAGGAAATTGTTGATGGATAATGAGATTGCCCAAATCTCCTTGCCTTTTGATCCTGGGTGGGAGAACCCACTGAACTAAAGCAGAGCTTCTTAAACTTTTTTCCACTGTCAACCGCTTTTTTTCTCCTAGAAATCTTTATGGGACCCCGGATATATAGGCATATAAAATAGGTACACAAACTTCTTAGTGTTGCCAAATTTTTCATAACCCCCCACATTCAGTTACAGGACCCCAAAGTTTAAGAAGCTCTGAACTAGACAACCTTATAAAGAATTTCATCTAAAGTGAATTCAGGCCCATTGTGTTTTACTCAGGATTGGGTGGAGGTAGATCCTTTGTCTAGAAAGCCTGAGGTTTGGGGTGAGCTAGGAGAGAGTGATCAAAGTCAGGTCTCCCAGTCTCTCATTAGAATAAGTCCATCTCTCATCATCTTTCTCATTAACCAATCAGAGTTGATAGCCATCCTCAGAAACACCACTCTTCCAAGGGCTTATCAGATTTGAGTGGGTTCCATGAGGAGGCTCTGACATTCAAGAGTGCCCCTGACTCCATTTATTAATTGTCCACTAGCAATAATTAATAAAGTCATTACCCAGAAATTCCGTCTCCTAAATGTTTTATAGATCACACAAAGAAACACTTTCTTTCTGGTGAGATAAAGACCACCACACAACTTACTATCTATATATCTGAAACTTGATAGAGGCAGCTTGGCCTGGTAGATGGCAGGACAGCCTTGGAGTCAGGGAAACCTGGGTTCATGTCCCACCTTGATATATAGAGCCTATGATTCTAAGTAAGTCCCTTTACCTCTCAGCACCCTAAACAACCCTCTAAGGCCATAAATTCCAGGATTTGCTCATTGATATTCATTTAATCAGTCAATAAGCATTTATTAAAGGTGAATATGTGCCAGGAACTGGAAAGACAAGTGCAATCAAGGAAACACTACTGGAGAAATTCTTGTATCCCAACAAGGAAGACAAGTCCACATTTAAGCATGGATAGAATAAAACAGTAGATTTAAGGGAGTGAATTACAAGAAGGCCAAGAAGGAAGGCAGTAGCAGCTGGGGGATCAAGAAGGCTTCATGCAGAAGATGCAACTTGAGTCTCCAGATAGTCATGAAGAAAGGGATTCTAAGGAGTGGAAATGAAAGGGGAGCGCAGCTCAGCCACGGGAAGACAGGAGTGTCATGTGTGAGGAACAGAGACGGACAGGTTGGCTAAATGGAAGTGTGGGAAGGGGGAGTAATGTTCAATGAAGCTAGAAATAGATTGGAGCCAAGTTATGAAAGTCTTTAAAGAGTTAACAGAAGGGGGCAGCTAGGTGGCGCAGTAGATAAAGCACAGGCCCTGGATTCAGGAGGACCTGAGTTCAAAACTGGCCTCAGACACTTGACACATACTAGCTTTGTGACCCTGGGCAAGTCACTTAACCCCCATAGCCCCACCCCCACCCCCCCAAAAAAAGAGTTAACCGAGAGGTTTATAATTTATGCTCCAGGCAATGGGGAGGAGGGAGGGCAGATACTTGTTGATTGATTAATTGTAGAGGGAGTTCCCAACATGATGAAATTACAGGTCCTGAATAACAACAAAAATGCAAAATAAAAGCTACATTTCCAGGCAACTGTTACAAATTCAAAGCAAAAATCAGAGGAAAACACATTTCACTTTTACTACTCACCTAGTTTGATTTTCTCTTCCTGGATTTGCAAACCGCTCAACTAAGAGGAGAACAAAAGGCAAAAGTTTTAGGCAAATTACTGGTTAAACAGAGACTTCCACCAGCCCTAAGAGCCTCTATAGGGAGGCCTGAGGCAGAAATCATCTCTTCGGTCTTACTTCTTTCAATCACTGAGCATAGAGCAGTACCTTAGGGTTTAGAGGTCAGATTTTACCTGGTGAGTTCAGAATGCAGGTGCTTTGGGATTTATAAACCTAGTTGATTTTGTTTATCAGCTACACCCTACTTGGGTGAAGCAGCAATTTTAAGTTCAAGGAGGTCGAGCAGGGGCACCAGGAAAAGCTGGGGTCAAGCCCTGCTTCCGACACACCCTGCTGATGTGGGATGGAATTTGGGTCAAATTGATTGTGAGTCATCCCAAAAGAATTACAAGACTCAGTGACTCAGTTTCCCAAGTTTTATTGCAATACTGTGAGTGATCACAGGGAGAGAACCAAAATATTAAAAAGGTATCTCTCGAATAGTGAAAGAAAAGAGTTATATTTAGAAGTTGATTATCAGTCTCATTAAAATAATCACCACCTTGGGGGGGGGGGGCTGTCTACTCATATTCTCCACCAGGGCAGCTAGGTGGCACAGTGGATAGAGCACCAGCCCTGGAGTCGGGAGGACCTGAGTTCAAATCTGGCCTCAGATACTTAACACTTACTAGCTGTGTGACCCTGGGCAAGTCACTTAACCCCAATTGCCTCACCAAAAAAAAATAATAATAACAATAACAACAACAATAATAATCTCCACCTAGGGGTGTTTTTTCATTAGAATTTCTATAGGTTGTCTTTTTCCTTTATTGTTATTTTGACCTGACCTGTTCTGGTCCTATGGATGCTGATCACTTGTGGTTCAGAGAACCTAGCATAAGTTATCCATTAACTGGGATCTGACTCCCTTTTGGAGCTCATATCTGTATTAGAGCTTGGGTCTTGGGCTTTTCCATTAACCCTTTTTTTGCCTCCTACATCACTGCCATGTGACCAAGGGCCAAGTCCCTGAACCTCTGGATGCCTCAGGCATCTCACTGACTCAAAGGTGCATAGGCTGAGCTATACCTCAGCCAGTCTCCAACACCACTGGTCAAGTCACATCCACCTCCCAAAACTTTCATATAAGCACAGTATCATGTGACTTGGCAAAGTGAAAAAATATGTCATCTAAAACATCCCACATACTTTGATTTCCCAAAAATGAACCTCAAAGTTACATGAAAACTCGAAAGGAGCATCAGTAGGCAAACACTTGGGTTTCCAGTTTTACTTTGCTGAACCTGGTTTCATTAAGACCCTGGTTATAGCCCACACTGGCTACTCTTCATTCCTGGTCACTTCTTTAGGCCAGAAAGAGTCCTGATTCACGACTCTCGGCACTATTTTGCTCATCAGGATAAAGAACCAGACATTCCAGATCTTGGCTCCAGGCATTTTCTCAGGCAAACCCCATACCCAGAAGGCTCTTCTTCCTTCACCTCTCTCCCTCCTGGCTCTCCTCAAGACCCAACTGAAATCTCATCTTTTACCAGAAGCCTTCCCCAAACCCTCCTAACTCTGGGGGGCCTTCCCTCTGCTAATTACTTCTTATTTGTCCTGTACGTAGCTTGCCTGTATGTATTTATGTTTGCATGCATGTGGACTTCACCATTAGATGGTGGGAGCTCCCTGAAGGCAGTGACTATCTTTTGCCTCTTTTTGTATTCCCAGCACTTAGCACACACTGTGCCTGACACATAGGCGTTTAATAAATGATTACATTGATTGTGACAGTTAACAGCTCACATTCATTTAGCACTTTACGATTTGTAATGTGTTTCCCTCCCAGCAACCTTAGGGGATAGGCAGGGCAGATAATTTAGCCCCCACTTTGTAGATGAGGAAACTGAAGCTTGGCTACCTGCTTAAGCACATAGACAGAGTTCTTTTAAGATCTTTAGGATTGTCCTTCTCAACTGAATAACTCGGCCAATGGGTGTAACAATGCTTGAGAGGCACTGAAACCAGATCTTCAGATACTAAACTCTGTGTTCCCTCCACTAGGATGTGATGCCTCTAAACTGACTAACATTAGACCTCCTGGGGGGTGAGACTGTCTTGCTTCTTTGTATTTGTATCCAAAGTGCTTAACAGAACAGTGCCAAACATTTAGTAAGTAATAAATGCTGGGCTCCACTCCTCCCTCTCCATCTATCTATATATCTCTGAAAGGTGATGCAGGTTGAATTCAGGAAACAGTTAGTAGTAGTGACAATGTCAAGCACATGAAGAGCACAATGAAAAAAGACTGGAGGGAGCCAGTCTTGGGAAGGCCTTAAATACCAATAGTCTATATAGGATCATACAAGCCAGTGACCTACAAGGTGGGAACCAAGCCTCTCAAGTGTGTGTTACTAACCAGAAGGTGGAAAAGTGGGTGTATCCCTCCTGGGGTGCTTGTCTCCAACTAGACCTCCCCTCATCACCCCCCCCCAAACACTCCAACACTCCCCTGCCTCAGTTATTCAAGTCCTTAACTGCCTGAGCTTTGACCAAGAGCAGTTTCTAACAATTACTTCCAGGCATCCAAAGCAGCAGCAGCAGCAGCTTATAAAGGTCCTAGTGGAAAAATGAGGTCTCCCTCACCTTCTAGTCACCAGGGCTCACATCCCAGCTTTAGCATCATCTGACTCCTCGCTCTCTCATTCAGGTTGTGATGTCTAAAAAAATCTAAATGTGTAGTCACCTTAAATTAGAAGCTTTAGCACCAGTCTTTGGGCATTAAGCATTTGTTAAAGCATACCAGGTATTCATGTGGAGTTCAGCAAGTTAAGAAAAGGCCTATCTAGCCTAGAGTTCCAGCCTGGTCTGGTGTTTCCTCAAGTCCTCCACCACAAGCCTGCTTCAACCACCAACTCCCCAGCAAACTGAGTGTGGAAGCTTTTTATAGGTCCAGAGCATGGGTGGTCCTTACACACTGCTTCAAGCTGGATAGGTTAGTCTCATCCAAATCCATCAGTCACTGGACTTGAAGGTGGTCTCCAGTTAAGTTCAAAGTCTTCTGAGAACAATACCTTCTTAAGGGCTAGCCAGGAGTGCTTACAATCTAGTTAACTTGAAGTAGGCTAATCAGTAGTCAATCACTCTCACTTAATTCAATCAATTTAGATTAATCTCCATGTGGGCCTTTGAGTATCTGCTAAATCCCATTATTTTGTCACAAGGTGCAGAATCTTATTTCTACAACCATAACATCTTTGGCAATCTCCTCCCTTCTCTTCACCCCCACAGCCACCACCCTTATTCAGGCACTTATCAATAAAATAGGGAATGATAATGACTTTCCTGATGACTTCACAGTATGGTTGCAAAGCTAAAATGAAGAAATGGGCATAAAAGTATCTTGTTGTTCAGTCGTGTCCAACTTTCATTGTTTGCCATGTCCTTCTCCAGCTCATTTTACAGATGAGGAAACTGAGGCACAGTTTAAGTGACTTGCCCAGGGTCAACACCATTACTAACTCTGAGGCTATCCTTCTGACTGGGTCCACTACAAGTTTATGCTACACAATTTCAACTGGACCTTCCCTGTCATTAGAGGCAATCCTTCTGCACCTCCTTCACCAACCAATTACTAACCCATTCTCCATGGCAGCTCTTCCAAACCTTTTTATGCCTCCTCAAATTTCCCATGGGTGTCCTCACCACCCTCTCAGCTGAGAACTTTGCCTCATTTTACAGAAAAAACTCAAGTCACTTGCCATGAGCTCCCTCTTCTTCTCCCCTCATTCTCATCTCCTATCAGTGAGGTGCCTTCTGCCACTTTCCTCCCTCACCCCTGTTTCCCATGAAGAAGTGGTCCTACTCCTTACCAAGGCTAACCCTGCTACTTGTTCAAGTCGTCCCATTGCATTCCATCCCATCTCCTCCCTCGCCCTTGTGTTCCACTCTCTTCCTCTCTATTGACTCCTTCCCTGCTGCCTGGAAACATGCCCAAGTCTCTCCTCCATCCTGAAAAAGCCCTCACTTGATCCTTCTATCCCCGTTAACTATTGTCCTCTCTCTCCTGCTGTTTTCTACCAACTCTCTGAAAAGGCATCTCAATAAGAGTCTTGACCCTCTCTCCTCCATCCCTCACAATGGGGCTCCTGACCTTGCCATTCCTCCAGAACTGCTCTCTCCAAAGTGACCCATGACCTTCTATCTGCCAAAGCCAATGGGCTTTTCTCAGTGCTCAGGGCCCTTGACCTCTCTGCAGCCTCTGATGCTCCCTGATCCTCTCCTCTCCAGGTTTTCCGGACACCCCTCTCTTGGTCCTCTACCTCCCTATCAAACTGCTCCTTCTCAGTTTCCTTTGCTGGATCTTCATCCAAACCACCCCCCCCCCCATTACCCTAGCTGTCACACAGGGCTCTGTCCTGGGCCCTCTTCTCCCTCTATGCTATTTTGCTTGGTGATCTCATCACTTCCCAGGGATTTAACACCATTTCTACCTGGTGATTCTCAAATCTACCTCTCCTGTCTCAGTCTCTCTGCTGACCTCTCAAACAGGATGTACAAGCAGACACCTTACAGTCATTCTGGCCAAAGGAGAACTCACTCTCTTTCCCCCTAAACCCTCTCCCCTCCTAGCTGCCCTATCCCCATCAACACCAGCCTCCCATCCCCATGGCTCACAATCTAGGAGTCATCCTGGACTCCTAGACATCTCTCCTTCCCCCTTCCCCAATTATCCAAGCTGTTGCCAAGGCCTCTTGCCTCCCCTTTGTGGCCTCTCCCAAACAGGCCCCCTTCTTTCCTCTGACACCCCTACCACTATGGAGCAGGCCCGGGTCACCTCATGCCTGGACAATTACAACAGCCTGTTGGGCAGCTCTGCCTGTCCCAAGTCTCTCCCCATTCCTGTCCATCCTCCATTCAGCTGACAGTCATCTTCCTAAAGTATGCCCAGGAGCGCCCATGTCACCTCCCCCACCCCCTTGGCCCTCTCTCATCCTAGGACCAAATACAAAGTGCTCTGACTGTCGAAGCTCTTCATGACCTGATGGTCTCCTACCTTTCCAGTCTTCCTGTACTTCAGTCCCCATCACATACTCTTCCACGCAGTGACACTGGCCTCCTGGCTGAGCTCTCTCCCTCCTCATTCCCCTGGCTTCCTTCATATCCCAACTGAAATCCACCTTTAACAGCAAGTCTTTCCCAGCCCTTCTTAACTCTAGGGCCTTCCCCCTTTTAATGATTTCCTATTGCTCCTCTACAGTTTGGATCGGTTTGTTTTGCTTATTCTCCCCCCCCTCCCCCCATTAGATTGTGAGCTCCTTGAGGGCAGCTGCTGTCTCTTGCTTCTTTCTGTAACCTTGGAATAGTGCTTAGCACATAGGAGACTGGTAATAAATGTTTGATAGATTTAACAATTGTTAAGCACTATTTCCCAGGCCCTGTGCTAAGGCCCTAGGGTACAAAGGAAAAGGAAAAAGAAGAAAGTTCCTGTCCTCAAAGAGCTTACATCCTATTGGGAAGAAACAGCAGGACAACAAATAAGCAAATACAAACTACCTACAAAGCCATGTCCAGAGGCACTGGTCAGGATGAAACTGTGTGTGGCAGGTGGTATTGGGGCAAGTTAGGAATTCTATGGTCTTGTAGGTCCTCAAGTTTGATGTACGCATCATTCACACTCACTGAGCACTGCTGTCCCATGGCAGTAGAAAGGGCAATGGATTGGTTGTCCAAGCAAACAGGTTCGCATCCCACTTCTCTTGCTTACAAGTATGACTTCAGGCAACACACTTTGACACTTTAACCCTTTAACCTCTCTAAGCCTAAGTCAGTTATCACTTGATTTTATGAGATCCAGTGTCTGTGTGACTGAACGCGTACGCACGCACGCGCGCGCACACACACACACACACACTTCCTGCTGCAGAGCCTGGATCCTGGTAAGCACATGACCAATGTCTGACCAGGGCAGGGGAGCTCCCAACTACGGCTAAGGCCTATATGGCAAGTGCCTAAGAGGGGCAGAGGGTCACCAGGCTACCAAAGAAGGAGCCAATTGGCCAGATCAGAAAAGTGGGCAGGCTGAAAGTTTCTGTGCTGATCAGTAAGAGGGGAAGAGGAGGGGGAGAAGAAAAGGTGGGGGGGGGCGGGAAGGAAAAATAAAACATGCATTTAGTTCTCAAGGACTTTTATAACAGAAAGAGAATCAGAAAAGTAGAATAAAGGCTCTCATTCATTTAAAACATCTGCTCACTAAAAAAGTAACAAAAAAGTAAAAGCTGAACAGCTTTCTTTAGCTTCTCTTATTCACTGACAAATCCATTTAGCAACTAGAGCAGAATTGGTTTCTTAGATATCAGATACATCTTACTAAACAAGAAGCAAGGGAGGAAAATGTCCCAGGACACTGAGGTCTTAGCCTGTAAATATTCTGAGAATGTAGTCTAAAACTAAAGCAGACATTAGCTTACTCAAATTTATTTAAGAACTACTATTTATCCCACCCCAGCCCCACAGTTTTCCACAAAATTGAAATCATGAAGGAATGAAATCATAGGGCTCTTGGTTCTTTTCATGGGTCACCAATTCAGAAATGTTAGTGGTCTGGCACACCTAGAATCTATTAGAAACCCAGATACCCCAAATACCCAACATTCCTTCTTTCTGCTTGGGGAGGGGAGGAGAGGGGCCAATAACTTCTGTACTTGAAACTCTCAGGCACAGACTCTAGAACAAAACTCTGGGCCCAATTCTAGCCCTTAATGCTTGTCCAGGACACTTCTAGAGTACCCATTTTGTGTAGAACACTGCACTAGAAGATACTTTGGGAATACTAAGGAAGCATAAAAGTCCTGTCTTTCAAAGAAAGACAGAATGCTATAAGCATCCAGAAAGAAACAATGTAAATATCATGGAGCCAGTCAGGATTACACAGGACCTGGCAGCTCCAACATTAAAGGACGATGATATTCTGAAGGTAAAGGAGCTTGGATTACAACCAAGAATCAACCCAACCACCCAGCAAAACTGATCATTATCTTTCAGGGGAAAAGATGGATATTCGATGAAATAGGAGACTTCCAAGGTTTCCTGAAGAAAAGACCAGAAATGAATAGAAAATTTGATCTTCAAATACAAGACTCAAGAGATGTATGAAACAGTAACTGACAACGCTGCAAACATCATGCTAAAAAGCATGGGATCAAGCACACAGCCCTGTGTCACTCCACTGATGACTGGGTAAGCACAAGAGCATTATCCATTATCCAGGACCACTGCAAGCATGCTGTCATGGAACTGGTGTACAATACGGATGAACTCTGGGCAACCAAATTTTGCTATGATTTTCCACAAGCCCTCACAACAGTATGAAGTATTACTATAACATAGCAGACATTCAATAACGATTGATTGTATGAACAAGAGTTCAAGTTCAATTCAAATTTTCTAAAATTTCTCCAATAGATACTCTGGAAGTCTGCTTGTTCAACATCACCATTGTTATTGATAATATAGGAAGATCTAATTAATTTAGATTTGGTAACTCCTCATTTGCTAAAATTTAGACTCAATATTATGTGCCAGGCAAAGAATTTGATTGTGTGTATGGATAGTGTGAACAAGCTTTCAAGAGATAATTCAGCTAGTTGCGAACAAATAATTTTGAACACTTTATAATTACTCATTTATGACCAAATAATTAATAAAATAGGTACATAACCTCTCATTAAAGATACTTTTCTGGAGGAAAAAAAAAGAAAAGAAAAACACCAGCTTCCACTGACTCCACAAAACTGCCTTGCAGCAGACCTGAATGTACAATACTCAATTTCTTTGATACAAAAGTGGGCAACATTGTTGCTGCTAGTTTTTCAATATCAACCCAACTTTCACATGGTCTGCCCTGCAATTGAACCATAGTGTTAAATCAAAGTTTGCTGTTAGAAAGAATTGACTCATGGATATTTACCATAATAATGTACTTATATGGAAGGCAGTTAGTTTATCATGATTACTTCTAAAAATCCTTTAGGGCCATGAAAAGACCCACTACCCAAAGAAGTCAGATTCTCAAAGCACAAACAGCGATCCCTCCTTCAACACAGACACAGTCAGTGGGAGGATAAAGTCTGTGGTTTGCTTCAGAGGGAAGGACCATTCATCTAACAAACCAAGCTGTTAATGAGTCGAGTAACTGTGTGTTCTTTGTGAATGGGATCTAATACTTAAGTAAAATCTATGGAAATACTATGTGTAATCTGGGTGAAATTACTCAAAAAATAGGGTTCTTGTTACAGCTTGGTCAAAATGGGCTAAAACAACTTACTTTACACACAACTACTCACCATCCAGTCCTCTCTGACCTATTTATATTCAATAAATTCAATTCAGGCCCCCTCTCAGTTGGAAAATTTTATTTCAAACTGACTGTTTCAACTTCTCTGCTCTCAGGAGCAAGGTCAGAAACAACCTCATTACCCTTTGAGCACCAGAAATTGTCTATATTGGAAAGGCAAGCCTCAAGTAGGTAAATTTGATAACTCAATAGGGCTGCAAAAATATATCTGCTCAGACAGACAGACAGACAGACACACACACACACACAAAATCATTTCTACTCATCAACCATTTCTCAGGCTTCTAAGTGCCCAGCCCTGTGCCACACCTGGGCACAAACACCAAAATGAACTGGTTCCTAGCTCTGAGGAGACATACGAATATAAGATTAAATACAAACTAAACACCAAAATAACCGCGGGTTGTGTTTGTGGGACTGGGGGGTGGGAAGTCAAGATGACTACACTGTGAAAAAGCAGAGAGATGTTGGATGAGAAGGGAGAAGGGTGAGGATGCCGGGTACATCTCAGGAGCACACCTGAGGCTGGAAAGAGCTGTCAGTCAGTCCTCCCCCCCAACCCTCAAGATGGATAAAGGTAACCAGTTCGGCTAAACTAGCCAATGGGGTGACTTACACACGTGTAAGTCACATGTGCCTCCCCCCTCCCCTATTCCATGAAGAGGGAGGAGTGTTTCGTCATCAGTTTTCTGCCATCAATATTGGTCCAGGGCATTTAATCTCCATTCAGCTGCCTTTCCATGATATTTTCATTACATTTCATTTACCGCCTTGTTATGCTTTCTTTGCCATTTCTGCCCATTTCTCTTAATTGCTCATCTTTAAAAGGGCGGGGCGGGGGGGGGGGGGAGGGAGGCAGTGTATCTCCACACGATGAGGCCCGGCTTTGTTCCCACTTTCTTGGCTGCCACCAAAACCCCTTGAACCTTTCTCTTTGTCTCCTCGGGCCACATTCCCGGTAAGAGACTCGCCGGGCCAGCGGTTCCGAAGAGTCTAATCGCGTTTCCACATTAGACAACACCCACAACGGCCCCTGAACAGCCCGTTTCATCTTTTATCCCCTTTGCTGAAGGGGGAGCTGAAGCCTCTGCACATCTGTCTGCCCGCCGAGTCCCCTCCTGCGCCCACCTGTCTAGCGGACAATGGCCCTGCCTTTTAGGCATCTGGGCCCCTTTCCCGGGTACCTCCAGGGTCGGATTCTACAAGACGTGGGCTTCAGAGAAGACCAAGAGGTAGCGAGCATGACGAGCACACATGCCCCCCCCTCCCCATCCCGCTTTCCGCAGGGGGGGTGGGTGGGGAAGGGGGGGTGGCACCGTCAGGAATTGGGGTGACTTGGCTCAGGAGGAGCAAAGGCTCCACGAGGCGCCGGAGAAAGGCCGCCAGAGAGCTTGGCAGGGAGATCCCGGGAGGTCGGGGCCCTTATTCTCTCCGCTATACGGATGGGGAAACTGAGGCTGAGGCCTGGGTGCACTAAGGGCTCGCAATCACGCGGCTGACCAGGAGAGTCTGGGACAGGCTCCCCGGGGCACGATCGGGGCTCGGACTCCCCTGGGGCGCGGGGCACAGGCACGCCAAGCGCGGCCGCCGAGGCGCGAGGGAGCCCGGCCAAGCCAGGCCAGACCCAGCGAGACACAGGGGTGCACCCCGCGGGATCGGGCCCCGCCCCCCTCCTCTCCCCTCCCCTCCCCGGCCCAGCCTCGCCGCCCGGCCGGACGCGGCTACTCACCGACTCGGCGGCCGCCTCCTGCTCGTCCACCGCCAGAGCCCACGAGTCAGTGGCCATGGTCCCGAGGGAGTGGAGCGGCGGCGAGACGCAGCGGAGCAGGTTCGGCGGAGCAGGAGCACGCTCGCACTCGCAATGGCGCCGCGGGCAGCAGAAGGCAGGCGGGGAGCTAGGGAGGCAGCTAGCTAGGCTTCCGCACTACGCAGACGCATGGCCCACCCTCGTCCAACCCCCTGGAGCGGCGGAAGCGCAGCAAAGAACTAGCTTAAGTAGATGCCTTGGCTAGGTTCAGGTGTCAGCGATTTCTTTTAATGAAAAGCTTTGATTAGTGTTAAATGGAGAATGGGTGTGGGGATAGGGATGTTAGGTGAGGAATCTGGAGGAGTTTGCTAGTAAGGAATGGGAGAGAGTAGCAGGAATCTGCTCCTGCCCAATGAAGGCTGGCACTAAATCTGTGGTGTCCAACCCAAACAGAAATGAGGGCCACACAAATGTACAAAAAGGTCTCAGTGGCTGTAGGTTGAGTTAGAAAACCGCTTAATAACATCATCTATCTCATGCTACTTTTTATCTATTTGGTTACCGACTTCCCCAGCTGACCACTAAGGTCAATCACATTCCAGGTGTCAATCACCTTCATTGGCGTCCGAGGGGGAAATAGAAAACTTGGTAGTTTTCAGGAACGCCGAAAGTGGAGCTGTAGACTGCTTTGTAAGAGAAGAGAATTGTCCCAGACGGTCCTATATCACTCCTATCTCTGCTATTCCATGGACTCTGTAGCCCTGCCCTTCAAGGGTCTCTGCCTCTTTCCATAGGAGACATTCTGTGCTCCCTTGTTACATCCCTTTCATATCTGACATTCTATATTCAGTGATCCCTATGGCTTGAACATCCTGTAGTCAAGGCCCTCTGGTTTCTTCCAGGCTGTATCCTGAGTCTCTAAATACGACATAAAGTGAACGAACGTGTACAGAGCAACCTCTTTAAGGGCAGGATCCCTTGGACTGAGATCTGCAAGGAGAGCCTAGTACACTGCCCAGCAGTATAGTAACTGATCAAGAAATAGGGTGGAATAAGCAACTTGAGTAAAGACTGTTAAACAATTTCAGCTTTTCTCAATGTTGTAGGAGTGTACTTTAGCAGTAAGCTTATTTAGGTTAAAGCAGTTTCAATTATATTAAATGTTGCTCTTGTACCACATTATGTGGAATGTTGTTTGAGATGCATGTTGGGAGACGTGACTTTTTGTAAAACAAATATAGGAGCTGTGTCTGTGATTCAAAACTGAAACATATAGCATGTTTGTTCTAGTTTATTTCATTTACTATCCTGTAAGGCGCACATACATTTAAGGGTTTTTGGTTGTTGTTTTTTTTAAGTTATGGGGACAATTTTGAGACACAATACAGATACTTTAGGATTTGGTCTTGGTGTTTGAATTAAATTCCGAAGCCTTGATTTAAATCTTTCATTGTATTGTGATATCCTTTTAGGTATATTGCTAAGTGAAACTTCTTGGAGAGGCAATTGGAGTTAAATGACTTGCCTAGGGTCACACAGCTAGTAAGTGTTAAGTGTCTGAGGCCTTATTTGAACTCAGATCCTCCTGACTACAAGGCAGTGCTTTATACACTGCCCCATCTAGCTGCCCCAGCTAAGTGAAACTTCTTAAATCTTCCTTTCAAAAACTGGGGGCAGGGGGACGGGGGAAGAACTGTGTTCATGAATTCCTTGGGGACCTACCAATTTTCAAGCCTCTTTCTGTACCCATCATCATACAAAGGACTTCAAGTATCATCTGGGACTTCTTCAATCCCATGTGGTTAAGAGGGAGGTATAAGTGTTGTGCTCTGGATTTTGACTGCAGAGTCAAAGTTGTTCTTTTTTTAAAAAGAATTTTTAGGGGCAGCTAGGTGGTGCAGTGGATGGAGCACTGGCCCTGGAGTCAGGAGTACATGAGTTCAAATCTGGCCTCAGACACTTAACACTTACTAGCTGTGTGACCCTGGGCAAGTCACTTAACCCCAATTGCCTCACCAAAACAAAAAAAAAGGAATTTTTATATCAATAGTTGTTTCACAGTTAAAAATAAACTTTTCACATTCATTATTAAAAATTTTGAGTTGCAAATTATGTTCCTTGCTCTCTACCCCAGTCCCTTGAAAAGGCAAGCAATACATCAGTTATATATGTCAACTTGTAAAAAACAGGTCTCCATATAAGCCATGTTGCAAACACACACACACACACACACACAAATAAAAATAAGGAAAGTGAAAAGTAAGCTTCAATCTGTATTCAGAGTTCATCAATTCTCTCTCTGGGAGCCGGTGAGAATGTTTCATCCTGAGTGCTTTCAAATGGCTTTGGATCATTGTCTTAATTTAATTTTTTTTTTTTTAGTGAGGCAGTGGGGGTTAAGTGACTTGCCCAGGGTCACACAGCTAGTAAGTGTTAAGTGTCTGAGGCCGGATTTGAACTCAGGTACTCCTGACTCCAGGGCCAGTGCTCTATCCACTGAGTCACCTAGCTGCCCCTGGATCAATGTCTTGATCACAGTAGCTACCTTTTTCAACAGTTGGTCATCTTACGATATTGCTGTGGCTGTAGACCATGTACTCCTGGATCTGCCCACTTCACTTTGCAGCAGTTCCTTTCAAACTTCCCAGCTTTTTCTGAAACCATCCTCTTCATCATTTCTAATAGCATACTGAACCAAAGTTGTTATCTTTGAATTCGTTGCCCTTTTTCTGATCTGCTCACTTCCATCCTTTCCTGGCTAGTAGGCATTCACATTAAAAAAAAAATTCCAAGAGCTAATTCTTCAAAGATGTAGTAACTGACCTTAGTGGTTATGAATGATCTGAGGAGGAAAGGGAATTGTCAGCAGCTCTCAAACTAAACTGCTTAGGAGACCACCATTTGCAGGAACCTGAATGACCAGAGAGGAGCTATAAGGAATAAATGCCCAGCTCTGATAGTGCAAACAAGTCGTTAAGGGAATCAAAGAAAACAGATCTCTGCCAGTTAGAGTCAGAGGGAAGACCTGAGGGAACTGGTCCAATCAGATAAACTAACCTCTGTAAAAAGGTATAAGCTGGGGGCGGGGGGGGGGGGGGGGGGGGGAGCAGCTAGATGATGCAGTGGATAAAGCACCGGCCCTGGAGTCAGGGGTACCTGAGTTCAAATCCAGCCTCAGACACTTAACACTTACTAGCTGTGTGACCCTGGGCAAGTCACTTAACCCCAATTGCCTCACTGGAAAAAAAAAAGTATAGGGGTCAGTTTCTTCACCTGCTTCTCCCAGCTGAGATTGGCCTTTCCCTCCTCATACTTCTTAAGCACTTTATCTGGACCTCTCCTTTGTAATTATTAGAGCACAACATTTAGAGTAAACTCTGGGCTCTCAAATCTCAGCTCAACTTAAGCCCCTCATTTAAGCTTTGTAACTCCATTTCTCCATCCATCAAATTTGAAGAATTAGGGAGACAATTTGATTTCCACCATATAGAATACTTGGGGAGAAATCTTGACAGCAGAGACTGTATGTGAAGGTGGGGCAAGAGAAGACAAAAAAGACAATAGCCATCAAGTCCCTAGAGTGATGGGGATATGAGGTAGAGTTTGAATCAAAGAGTAGAAAGTTAGGTGCCCACCTGAAAGGGAAAAATTGCTAAGGAAACAGTGATAGGACCTGACAATTTTATTTTGTAGCTTAGGGCTTCCTACGTGGGCCAGGCCAGATGTGGCTTCCTAAGAGCTCATAGACACTAAGCAGGAAGACATACCATGTACTTTGGATCGGAAGATAATGTAGTTTAGATCTCATGTGCTCCATTGTCCCAAGATGCTAGCCCAGCCTCCAGCAGGGAGTCGGAGTCGAGTCGAAGGGAGAAAATGATGGGAAGGACTTCACCCTGTTGGCCCCTTATGGTGCTCTCCGATAAAAGCAGACTCTCTTGGGTCCCCTAAAAGTGTCATACCTGAGGAGACTGGACCTGCTCAATCCATTTTTTCCAGAACTTAACTGAGGGATCATAGCCTGTGGGCTCAGCATCAGAGACTTCAAGCCCAGAGCCTTCCTGCCAGGCACGAGAAGGGCAGGACTTTTTCCAAACCCTCATAAAATGGACATGGGATGGGGTCACTCTGCCTTTTTTTTGTTTGTTTGTTTGTTTGTTTTGGTTTTTTTTTTTTGCGGGGCAATGGGGGTTAAGTGACTTGCCCAGGGTCACACAGCTAGTAAGTGTTAAGTGTCTGAGGCTGGATTTGAACTCAGGTACTCCTGAATCCAGGGCCAGTGCTTTAACCACTGCGCCATCTAGCTGCCCCTCACTCTGCCTTTTTTAGTGGGCCTTAAATAGACCAGTATATTAGTTAGCATCACGTCCTGATACTGAACCAGGCATCACTGCATGCCTTGCTTCTGTAAATGGTTGGTTATACACTTGTTGATGGCATAGTCTTTTCCTAGTGCCCCTGATATCTTGGATATCAGGGGAATCCCATACATTCAGCAACACTTGAATGGATTCTTGGCTCCAGGAGTCCCCTTAGGTGCAGAAAGGTGAGGACTCTGCCTTCTTCCGGTGGCTGGAAGAGATAAGAAGAAATGATTAGAGTTGTGGACAGCCCACACTGACAGTGAATGGGTATGTCCCAGGGCCTAGATGCCATCATTAATGGCCATGTGGAAGGCTGGGGGCTCAAGGAAGCAGAACAGACATGCTGAGTACAACCTTGAGCTCTCCATTTCTTATGACCCTTTGGGCCTGCTTGGAGGTCTGACCTGAAGGGAGGCATATTGGAGTTGGATTTTTCAAGGGCACCACTACACCCTCTCCTGGTCTCCTCACACACAACTCTGTGGGGGCACAAATGCCAACATTTTAAGGAGAGGGAATGAAACTATGATCTCCTGGCACTTTCCTCTGCCCTTTCCTTGCAATTGGGCCCCATTTCTGGAAATAATGGTCTCAAGGGCCTCAAGCTCTGAGAGACCAAGGGGCTTGCCAAGGCCTTCTCAGCAGGTAAGGTTCAGAGGCAGGCCTTGACCTGCCTTGGTGGCTGGCTTGCTGCTCCCCAACTTAAAAATGAATGGGGATGCTCTGAGAAGGGAATGGCTTCCCCACAGTCATGGGGCACCCAGGGATCAGGGCTAGGACTCAAAGTGGGCTCTTAATGTTCTCTCTACTCAGTCCAAGCCAATGGGTGGCCTGGGTCACTGCTCCCCACCACCAGGGCTCCACCTCCTATAGTCTATGATGCATCAACTGGAAAGTTGAGGTTGGGCAAAAGGATCCATTTGGGATTGAAGAATCCAGACTGTCTAATGGCAGGGGATGATGGTACCTGAAGATTCTGTAGGAGAATCTGGTGTTGCTCTTCTGTTCTCACACTCTTCTAAAGCCAAACAAGTCATTCTGTCCAGCACACTGGCCATTTGTTCTGGTCATCCTGAAGGGAAGAGACAGGTCTTCAGCCCTCTCACACAGAGAAAAACATCCTCCAAGTGACCCTCTGGAAAGAGGTGTCCATTCAGATGGAGGAGAAAGTATGGCTGCTGATCCAGTCACCTTCCATTCATCTGAGGCTGCTCAGGAGAAGCAATAAACACATTCTCATGGGAATTTGACATTTGCAGTCCACTTGACTCACCTGCACCCCATGGGAGAAGGAGGCTTGCCATTTTCTAGATGGAGAGACAGTCTCAGCTTAGCTATGTGATATGCCCCAGATGACTCAGCAACTCAGAGTGAAAGCTTGGACTCCAGTTGCTTGGAGGTCCTCAGGTTTTCTCTGCCACTACAGTCCCTGCTCCCTGTCCCTCCACACCTGTATTTGAAGAATAAAGGGAGGGGAAAGTTTCCTAAGCAGTCCTTGGCCAGCCATATCCTGACCCCCACCCCAGATAGTGTTCCTACAATGTCAGAGTTTGAGATTTCAGACAATAGAGGCCAGTTCCACCTAGTCCAGAACAAGGAATGCCCAACTGCACCAGACACAAAGTGTCTTCTCCCTGATTTTGCCCATAGCCCTCCCTTGAGGGGGAACTACTAAGGTTTTCCTGACATCAAGCCTTAATCTGCCTCTCTGGAACACCACCCAGGGCTCCCAGTTCTGCCCTCTGGAGACAAGTAGACATCAACCTGATTTCCCAGGTCACAACCTCTCAAATATGTGAGGATACCTGTGAGCACCCCAAGTCTTCTCCCAGGAAAGGTCCCTTGTTCCTTAAACTCCCAAGACAGGAGCTTGAAGTGCTGCCCCTGATGGCCGCCCTCCTCTGGACACTCTCTATCTTATCAAGGCCCTCTGTGCTAAAACATGGTGCCCAGCGGTGAACCTATGACTGCAGGTGAGCCCTGACCAGGCAGGGCACCTTTTCTCTCTCTTTTAAAATTAACATTTTTATTTAAAGTTTTGAGTTTCAAATTCTATGCCTCCCTCTTACCTGCCTTCTCCTCTCTTCTCCATGAAGGGGGCACACAGTGGCATATATACATATACAATTATTTAAAGCATTTCCATATTTGGCATTTTGTATAAGGAAACTTGAATAAGAGGGAGAAAAAAGAAAGAAAGTGAAAAACAGCATGCTTCAGTCTGTGGTCAATCAATTTCATTTCTTTTTCTGGAGGCAGATATTATGCTTCACCATTAGTCTTTTGGGATTGTCTTGGATGCTTGTATTGCTGAGAATAGCCTAGTCATTTACAATTCTTCATTGAACAATATTTCTGGGGACTATGTACAACATTCTCCTGATTCTGTTCACTTCACTATACATCAGTTAATGTAAGTCTTTATAGGTTTTTCTGTATAATATTGCATTACAATAATATACCACAGCTTGATCAAACATTCTGCAATTGGTGGTCATTCCTTTGCCAATTCTTAACCACCACAAAAAGAGCTGTTATGAATACTTTTGTACAAAGAGGTCTTGTTCTCTTTCTTTGTAAGTCTTTGGGATATAAACCTAGCAGTGGTATTGCTGAATCAAAGGGTATGCACAATTTGATAGCCCTTTGGACATGGTTCCAAATTGCCCCCCCCAAAGGTTCAATCAATTCACAACTCTACCAACAGTACATTAGCATTCCAGTTTTCCTACATCTCCTTTTCCTTTTTTGTAATTTTAGCCAATCTGATAGGTGTCCCGTGGTACCTCAGAGTTGTTTTCATTTGCATTTCTCTGATTAATAGTGATTTAGATATGTAGGGAACTAAATTAAATTTATAAGAATCCAAGTCATTCCCCAGTTGAGAAATGGTCAAAGGATATGAACAGGCAGTTTTCTGATGAAGAAACCAAAGCTATCTATTCCCATATGAAAAAATGCTCTAAATCTCTAATGATTAGAGAGATGCAAATGAAAACAACTCTGAGGTACCACGGGACACCTATCAGATTGGCTAAAATTACAAAAAAGGAAAATAATAAATGTTGCAGAAGCTGTGGAAAAATTGGAACACTAATGCATTGTTGGTGGAGCTGTGAACTGATCCAACCATTCTGGAGAGCAATTTGGAATTATGCCCAAAGGGCGATAAAGCTGTGCATACCCTTTGACCCAGCAATACCACTTTTGGGTCTTTTTCCCGAAGAGATCATGGAAAGGGGAGAGGGACCCACATGTACAAAAATATTTATAGCTGCTCTGTATGTGGTGGCAAGGTATTGGAAGTTGAGGGGATGCCCATCAATTGGGGAATGGCTGGATAAGTTGTGGCATATGAATACAATGGAATACTATTGTGCTGTAAGAAATGATGAGCAGGAGGAGTTCAGAGAAACCTGGAGGGTCTTACATGGGCTGATGATGAGTGAGATGAGCAGAACCAGAAGAACATTGTACACAGTATCATCAATATTGCATGTTGATCTACTCTGATGGACTGGATTCTTCTCACCAATGCAATGGTACAGAAGGGTTCCAGGGGACTCATGAGGGAAGGGGATCTCCAAATCCAGAAAAAAAAAAAAAGAACTGTGGAGTATAGATGCTGAATGAACCATACTAATTTCTTTTTTTTTAGTGCTGTGGTTTTTCTATATTGAGGTTTTTCATCATTGCTCTGATTTTTCTCTTATAACATGACTAATGCAGAAATGTGTTTAATGTTATTATGTGTGTATGTGTGTGTGTGTGTGTGTGTGTATATATATATATATATATATATATATATATATATATATATATATATACATAAAACCTATATCAGATTACCTGCTGTCTAGGGTATCGGGGAGGGAGGTGAGGGAGGGAGAAAAATCTGAAATTGGAAAGTTTGTATAAACAAAAGTTGAGAACTATCTTTACATGTAATGGGAAAAAAATACTTCATTAATAAAAATAAATAAATAAGTGATTTAGAGCATTTTTTCATGTGACCATAGTTTTTGTCTGTTCATATCCTTTGACCAGTTCTCAATTGGGGAATGACTGGTATTCTTATAAATTTGACTCAGTTATCTATATATTTTGAGAAATTAGACCTTTATCAGAGATATAGTTTACAAAATTTTCTTTGTTCTCTGCTTTCCTTATAATCTTGATTTCATTGGTTTTGTTTCTACAAAAGCTTTTGAATTTTATGTTATCATAATTATCTATTTTACATTTTATAATTCTCTTTTTCTTTTAAATTCTTCCTCTGTTTATAAATCTGACAGATAAACTATTCCATGCTCTCTTAATGTGCTTATGGTATCACAGTTTATGTGTAAATCATGAACCCATTTTGACCTTATTTTAGCATACCATGTGACCTTTTATCTTTCTAAAGAACACAGATGAAGAACTAGAAAGGGATTTTTTGTTTTTTGGAAAGGGCATTTTGAGATTTCTGAGGCCAGCCTAGTCCCCACCCTTCATATACATGGGAAGAAACTAAGTCTCAGGGAAGGGAAAGAACACCCTTTAAGTGCCTTTAGGGATTAAGCAGCAGGATTAGAATCCAAATTTTTGGCCTCCCAATTCAGAGACATTTCCACAGCCTCCGTAGCACTCAGAAGGCAGGAGAATTCACTTGATGCCAAAGTCAGCCTGAAAATGACAGTGACATCTGACAGGTGGTACAAGTAGAATGTGGCAGAGACAGGATGAACCCCCAGGTCCATCTGCCCATTGACCCCAGGTCAGAGAAAGACCCAATGTTATGTCTGGAGGGAGCATTGGCTATTAATCCATTCTGTAGATGGGGAACCAGAGGCCCAGGAGGGGAAATGTCTGACCAGGTAGTCCTTGGTAGACTCAGGTTCCCTGACATCTCTTCTTTTACTTGAGCAGACAGTCATTTAGTGTCTTCATTAAACAGGACTGCTGCTATTGCATCCATGGACTTAAGCCTAGGTCAGAATCTGAAAGGAGATGACAATTGTCCATTTCATTCTCCTGATCTCCAGCCCAAATCTGTCCAAGAACTGATCTGCAAGCCAACTATCCTCAACAAACTGACCCTAAGACACAAGGTAGGTCCATTGAAGCCCAAGGAAGCTCATGGCCAGGCTTCTGCTGACCTTTTACCCTGGAGAAAGTGGCTGCAGCTGGTCCTGCTCAAGCTGTCTCCTCCAACAGGATTTACTCAGGACTAGTAGTCGTGCAAACAAAGACCCCCTATCAGTCTTGGACTTGTTTCCCTCTTTTGTGAGCATCAAGTGAGTACTAGAATTCTTTTTTTTTTTTTTTTTTAGGCAATGAGGGTTAAGTGACTTGCCCAGGGTCACAGCTAGTAAGTGTCATGTGTTTGAGGCTGGATTTGAACTCAGGTCCTCCTGAACCCAAGGCCAGTGCTTTATTCACTGAGCCACCTAGCTGCCCCTAGAGTTCTTTTAAAGACTAGGAAAGAGGGGTCACCACCAGGTCTTTGGAACTTTGTAAGAAGCTAGTTGTCTCTAAATCAGTCACTTACCACCTCTTTCTGAATTAGTTATGCTCCTGCTAGACATTGTGCTAGGCACTCTTTGCAGAGCCCAGTCCAAGGGATACTTGCCCTCAAAGGGCTTCCTCTCTACACATACATTCACTTTATGCAGCACTTAGGATGCAGCCTGGTGGAAATCATAGGACATTGACTGCAGGGTGCTCAAGCCAAAGGGGATCTTTCAACAGAGAATGTCAGGTTTGAAAGGGGCCTTAGCAAGTGGACCATGGAATGTCCCCAGTGGAAAGGGCCAGAGACCCTTGAAGGGCAGGGCTGGAAACCACATGGAAGAGCAGGGATGGAAGTGATATTGGGCTGTCTTGGTTCATCTTCTCATCTTCACAAGCAGTATTCTACAATTCCATTTTCTGGGTTCCTGAGAAGTACAGGGTTTGCCCTTTTCCTAGTAGACTCAAATGAAGGTGAGGGACACCTGGAAGGTACCTGGTCATTTGGGGAAATGAGTAACAAAATAGATTAAAAAGTGGGATGAAACAGGATGATGTTACTGTGTCATTTGCCAAGTCTCAATGTGCTCCCACATTTTTGTACAGTCAGGACCCTCCTTTCTATCTGAGTTTGACATATCGCTGATTTAGTGCCAGCCCTTCCTTAGTCAGGAGTAACTCCTTCTGCTCCTTCCCATTGCTTTGCTAGTAAAGCCCTCCAAAGTTCTCCCTATCATCCACCCACCCACCCACATTCCTTGATAAGCCCTGAGGGAGGCACTTAATTCAAAGAAGTTACTGCCACCTGAACCTAGCCAAAGCTTCCACTGGGCCACATTTCCAGGCTTGGTGTAAATCCTTAAGCCAGAACAAGAGGCTAGTCTTCATTTTTAAAATTTCCAACCTTTTCCACAGTGAATGAGACAAGGAAACCTCCAAAAACCAAATTCTTCACTGCCATCCCACCCTTCCAGCTGAAAAGAGGATCCTAGATTGTGGGGTGGGGGAGATGGAGTCATAATGTCCAACTCTCTCATCTGACAGATGAGAAAACTGAGGCCCAAAGAAGGTGTCCACAGGTCACAAAGGAAATAGCAGAGTTTGGGTACACATTCAGCTCCTATGCCCACTGGCCCAGTATTCCAGAAGGTCCCAGAATATTCACTGGAGAGGGCCATTGGAGACACCCCCCACCCCCAGCCACTTCATTCTATAGATCCTCTGGAGAGGGGGTCCTTGGTTCAATTCCCTGCGCACATAGTAGGCTACCCTTGCATCCACTGATTCAAGTCTAGGTCAGACCATGAATGAAATCTGATAATTAATCTCCACTTGTCTCCCTTGCTACCCAGCTCAAGTTCCCTCCAGAAACTTATCAGCCAGCCAGCCATCCTGAACAAAGCAGACCTTGGGGCACAGGAGCTAGGTGCCCAGAGCCCAAACTTCTGGTATCACAATGTCAAAGTCATTCTGAGGGGCAGGAAGGCTCATGAAGCCTAGACGCAGAAGTTCTCAGATTCTCTCTCTGCCTGCTTCACAAAGGAGGGGTCATTGCAAGCTGCCGACCCCTCTTCCGGATTGATGCTCAGTTTGTCCCTTAGAGGAGGCCTCCCCGGCAGAGTGCCGACAGCCGCTTTAGGAGTCACGTCTCGGCTAGGAGTCCACCCTTCAGCTCCGCGGTTAGGGGTCCGGAATGGGGTTGAGAGGATCGTGTTTGGCGTCTGCAGGATCTGACGGTCACTCCAGAGAAGTCACTCTCCTGCAGTGGTGTATTAAGACCCCCTTTCAGTGGGGTGTCCACGTTGGTGAGAGCCATCAAGTTCTGGGCATCCCGCAGGATTCGATCTGGGCCAGTCGGAGTTCTGGGGGGCCTGAGAGCGCTCCTCTCGTTGGTGACATCATATTCCGACAAAAGAGTCCTGGAAGCAGAATCCACGGGGCCGGATTCCTCGGCTGTTTCACGAGGCATTTCACTTGCCTGCGCAGCTTTGACAACTCGCTGAAGTTCAGCCTCTGATATCTGAGGTGCAAGAAGGGCTAATTTGCTTCTCTTCTTGGTCGATGCAGCTACTCCGCTGGTCTGGAGAAGAGCTGACGGCAAATCCGACTCCCTTTTCCTTTTCCAGTGTTCTTTGTCGTTCTTCCTGTCTCCTTTCCTTTTCGGATCTCAACTCCCTGTCGACATCTGCTTGTCGTAACTTGCCCAAGTCAGCGCCAAGTCAGACGTGTCATAAAAACCTGGAGCAGGCTTTTTGGCCAATGGAATTTCTGCGTTATAATCTACTCCGCTCTCCTTTTTCCTTTTTTTCTGACTGTCTAATAAGGCAGCTGCCCGAAGTTCTCTTCTCTTCTGGAGGGCAGCAAGGCGCCGGGCTTCTTCCAACTGTTTCTCCCTCGCTTTCCTCTTGGCCTTCTTTCCCTGCGTGTTTGCCAGGCGGGCTCTGGCTTCGGAGAGTCCCTCCTCGTCCATATCCCTGGGATCCAGTCTGGCTGGTTTCGTTTCTGGATTCGGATCCATCTCTCCAGGCCGAAGTTTGCGTGGATCGCCTGCTGTTTCTTCTTCCTTGTCTCCTTGGGCAGCTCTGTCCAGCAGAAATTCATAATGCTCCAAGCACTGGGCGGCTGTCCGCCCGACGATCGGGGCGATGGTTCTCCACTGCGTGGCCATCAACCTGACCAGGTGTAAAAACTTTTCTTCCTCCTCCCTGGACCATTTGGTTTTTTTGATGCGTGGGTCCAGCCATTCGTCCCATTGGGCCTTGCACTGCTTGGCTGATTTACTTTTCAGCAGGGAAGCAATCCGAGACCATTGGTTCTTCGCATATTTCATCACCGCCGCTTTGAGGATTTCATCCTCAGTATTCCTCCACATGCCGCCTTTGATCATAATCGGAGGCATTTTGGCGGAAGGGCGAGCGCTTGATTGAGCACTTAGCCGAGGCCAAGGTTCGGTTGCTGAAATGGCTTAGCGGCGGGATCCCAAAGACAACGCTGCTTCTTCGTGGGCCACCTGCAGCTTCCTCACCCCTGACCGTTTGCCTTGGAGAAAGTGGCTGGTGCTGGTCTGCTCAAGCTGCCTCTTCCACTCTGAATTTGCTCAAACTGAGTTCCCTCAGGCTTGTGTAGTGTAAAGAATGAATTGTTATTTGAGGTTTTAATGCCTGGGGGAGCACTGGCCTGGGGCTCCGCAAACGGCAAGGTGCTCCACCCACTGGTTGTAGCCCAGGGCTCTGGCACCTCAAGTCATCACCATTCACGGAAGCCTACATGGGCCTGGCAAAATTATATTGATTGGAAGCCTAGTGAGGGCAGTCATGTGACTGTCAGATCGGCCATCCCATTGGCTGGGGCTGTGTGGGGTGTTTCTAGGTTTGGGGGAGGAGAATTGGGCATTCTAGGTGGAAGCTGGAAAGGGACAGGCATTCTGCTGTATTTTTAGCTGATTCCTGGGCGGTGGCATTTTTTAGGTATTATAATTTCCCTTTCCCCATTTTTATTTCCTTTCCCTTGATCCTACTGATCCTGTTTGTGGTTTTTTTTTTAAGTTCGTTCTTGTTAAAATAAATCTTGTTCTGTTTTGAAGGAGGCTGCCAGTTTCCTTTCTTGCCCCAATATTGCGGGGAGCAGCTTATCTAGCACTCCCCAATTAAAAATTGGTCCCCACAGTAGACTCCGGAAGCAGATTGGAGAGCTGGGTTGTCACCTGAGGCCAGCCCTCTTATTGACAGATCATTTAACACCTTAGCTCTTCAAGGCCTAGCAGTCATGGAAACAAACAGGAAAGACCCCTTCTGGGTCCTGGACCTCCTTGGGGAGGATTAAGGAGGGGGGAATAGCATTTAAGAACATGCAGAGTATAAAACAACAGGTTAAGAGGGGTGGACCATGTGGGATGGTCCCATCTGTCCTTTGCTTTGGGAAGTAGATAAAGGCTCTATGGGATCACCTGCAGTGGCATCTGACTCAGCCATTGAGGAGTTCAACCAGGCATGGGGTTCCAACAGTATGTCTCTGTGAAAATGACAAGTAAACAGGTTACATTATTTAAAAGTCAATTTCCAAAAGCTCTCTCCCTATGCCCCTTCTCCTTTTTCTGGTTCCAAAACTGGGGTTCAAATGGAGCCAAGTCCACATGAATGATTAGTTAAGGGAAAGGAGCATGAGAAGGACTTTACCCTGATGGCCCCTTTTAGTATCCTCCAATAAGGGCAGTGTCAATGACTCTTGGGTCTCTTGGGGGTCCTCTCTGAGAAGAGAGGAACGGCTAAATCCATGTGTCTAGTACTTAGCTGAGGGCACTCAGGCATGTGGGCTCAGCATCAGGGGCTTCAGGTTCAAGGCCTCCATGACAGGTTTGGGTGAAGGGCAGGACTTTTCCCAAGGCCTCATGAAATGGCCAGGGGATGGGGTCCCATGCCTCTTCTGGTTGGCCTTCTGGATAGACCAATTTACCAGGGAAATACATTATAGAATTTGATCAAATAATCAGTTAGAAAAACAAGCAATTTAGAATATGGAAGAATAATACTTCCAGACTTAATATTGTATTATAAAATCAAGACCATCTTGCATTGGTTCAAAAATAGAGAAATAGATTAATAGAACAAAATACACATGGAAGAATAAAAGACAATGAAATTCAAACTGGAGAATTCTTTTTTTGAGAGAATTCTTAATGAATATGAACTTAATATTAATAAGAGTATTATAAAATATAAATTTGATTACATGAATATAAAAAACTTTTGCAAATGTTCCTTTTTTAAGCTAAGTATAAAAAAGAATCTTACAAGAATGAAAATCTCTATGAAAACAAACCCATACTATTAATTTCAAAATGTAGATGTAATAGCATAGAAAACCTTATGTAACATTTGAACTGATATTATTTCTCTGAGTGAATTTAGAACATTTTGGATTTTTATATCTGAAATCCCCAACGTTCATATTAATATCTTGCTGTTTACTTCTGCATTTCTGCAAAATATGTCCTCATTTATGGCAATAGAAGTAGGTTATTGAAATATGATGATAATTGTCTTGTACATTTTTATTCAGTTTAAGTTTCTTTTGTTTTTCTTTAACCCCTTTATTTTGCTGTTGGTCCTTTCATAATACGAATGCTTTATAAGGTTACTAATAAAAGACAAAAGCAGATTAACAAAATGATCATGAACAAAATGAGCATATCTGGAATTTAAAGGGTTTTCTAAGGTTGGTTTGGGAGAATTACAGCAGGTCGAGTTAGAATTACAGCGTGGCTGGAGCAGGGCTGAGACTGGCTGGGACCTGGGTGAAGTGACTGGTTGCTCTGGTAACTGAGTAGAAGCTGGAAGTGCAGGTAGAGGAGGCCTGTGATGTGCAAGCTCAGGACCTGAGGAGGGTGGATTAGATCTTGTGACATCCCTAGCAGGAAGATCAAGGGGCATGGCCATGGGAGGAGTAGGAGGTGGTGCCAGGGGAGGGGGAGGAGGTGGGGTCCGAACCACCAGAAGAGATGCTGGAGAGGGCAGGACCGTCTCTCCCATGTCCTGCACAGCCTCATCACTTACATTCAGAAATGGTGGCTTAGCTAGGGAGGGACCAGGGCAATTTGGCATTTCTTTCTTTCTCTCCCTCCCTCCCTCCCTCCCTTCCTTCCTTCCTTCCTTTCTTTCTTTCTTTCTGGCAGTGGGGGTTAAGGAGAAAGTTTCTAAGTTTGATGAAGAACAAGAAATAGCAAAGTCTCCAAGCCCTAGAAAATAGGTTTATTAAGAGAAGGTACCTGTCTCACAATAAAGTCTGTCAATCAGGGGTAGGACCTGAAAGACCCCAAATAGTGTCACCCGGCTGCTTTTATGTCCTTGGCAGGGCTGTAAAGTATTTATACCTTACTAATTTTAGACCAACTCCTCGAATTGTTTCCCCATAGCATAATGCAAATGGTACAGAAATGAAATATTTAACAAGGTCACCATGTCGAAGTCATGGACATGGTCTTTAGTGATGGCAACAGGATCAAACAAGTACCCGACAGTCGGCAATTTTAGGCATCATCTCAGAGCTTTTTGCAGAAGTCTAATGCATAACATATCAAATACTGATTGGTTATTCCAGCTTGGGAGATACTATTTTAGTACCCTGGTTCCAAAACAGGAAGGTGATGGTCAAGAAACAAGTTCACAATAGGAACATGTTATGCAATTTCTTTCCTACTTATTGCATTTGCTTAAGCCACCAAAGAATACTCAGAGTACATTGAGAGCAAGTTACATTGTATCTTTTTATTATTTATTTATTTATTTTTTGGTGAGGCAATTTGGGGTTAAGTGACTTTTGCCCAGGGTCACACAGCTAGTAACTGTCAAGTGTCTGAGGTTGGATTTGAACTCAGGTCCTCCTGACTCCAGGGCTAGTGCTCCATTCACTGAGCCACCTAGCTGCCCCAGTTACATTGTATCTTAACCCAAAAGACTAGAGAACACTTAAACAGGAGTAAATCAACAGTTGTTGTCTATTATACTGATTACTATCACAATTGAATCACTGATATCTAAGGGTTGGGAAAAATCTCACTCACAATACATGTTTTTAAATTAAAAGTCTGTAATTGTCATCTAATATTCTCAGCATCTACTAGCCTGCTTCGTTGGTTTGAAGAAGACACTATATAGTTACATGTTTGTATACGCTAAATAAAGGCAATAAATAAGGTCTCATATTTAACCAATAATGGACGCCCATAGATGCAAACCAATATATAGTTTGAAATTAAGGAGATCAGATAAAGAAAAAAGCAATAGCAGAATTCAATTAAAGTAGTGCCATAAGAAAAATTTAAATTGCTTGATAATTTTTGTATTGTAAAGGGTTCTTTTTTTAAAAAAAGAAAAGTTTTCGTTCATGTTACTGGGCAACAAAACAGTGACCAGTCGCAGGGCACTATTCACTTACTAAATGGACTTACGGATGAAAAATGAAGTCATACAGCATTTGTACTCTTTGAAACCAGTTCTCCTTCTTGACTTTCTAAAGCAATGACGATGGTGACGAGCCGGGCGTCACCTGACCTGGCTGCCCGGCCGGAGGGGCACCTCAGAAGCCTGTGCCTCCTCCGCCAGAGCTGCCACCGCCCCCTGGCCGGTCAGACCCGCAGAAGTGCGCTTCCCCCTCCCCAGCCCTCCCCAGCCCTCCCCAGCCCTCCCCCCCCCATGCCTTCGGAGAAGACCTTCAAGCAGCACCGGACCTGGGAACAAAGAGTAGAAGATGTGAGGCTTATTCGAGAGCAACATCCTACGGAGATACCGGTGATAATAGAAAGATACAAGGGTGAGAAACAACTTCCTGTACTGGATAAAACGAAATTTCTTGTACCACATCATGTCAACATGAGTGAGTTAATCAAAATAATTCGAAGGCACCTAAGGCTGAAAGCTAATCAAGCTTTCTTCCTATTGGTGAATGGACACAGCATGGTGAGAGTTTCAACACCTATTTTCGAAGTGTATGAAATCGAGAACGAGGAAGATGGATTCTTTTATATGGTATATGCCTCTCAGGAGACATTTGGAAAGAAATCTTCAGTGTAAGACCAAGTACAAAGCTTCTATACTAGAAATTTTTAAGCCCTCACACAGGAAAAAAGGGATGTTACCAACTGAGATTGACCAGTTCATCTAATCCCAGTTCCCCAAAACAGAAGTATCACCTACCACTTTAAGGTTTTTTAGTAAGTTCTCTCTTGTATTATATGCATATGTAATAATACATGTTTAATTCCAAAAGCATATATAATACAGCTTTGGAAAACTCACCTTGGATATCTTGTTTTTTAAGTTTTAGGTTTAGAAACAAACCTTACATTCTAAGTTGCCAATAAAATGGACATTTGAATTGCTGTAGTGACTTTTTTTAAAAAATAGGAATTTCAATTCCAGTGGTAACAACCAGTCTTGGTTCATGGAAACTGCTAATTTTTATAGGAAGGTCTTTAAGTGTATATCTTTAAGTAGGCTTGTAAAATGTCATATCTATTTTTTTTTAATTCCATTTACCATCAGTGGTTGCAGTAAAACAGGGCAAATGGGGTGGCAAAAAAGTCTAGCTTATTCTGGAATTGATACATAGATTCCCAAAACCACCAACTTTCTTGCTGTTGTTTGTTTTCTATATAGTCATACTGAGAAACTCCATGGATTCTATGGGTTAATTGAAAGTTCCTGAGAACAGAGGGGATGGTGTTTCTTATATTATGGATTTGCTCTGATTTAGAGACTCTTAAACCAGTGACTATTGTATTAAACAGTTGCACCAGAATAAATCTCTTCTGATGCAGTTAAAAAATATATTATCCTAGAACTTTGGAGCATTAAAATTCATTTTGCACTCCCTTGCAACTTTTGGGTAAAGTATGTAGTCTGATTTGTTATGTTTCAAGTGGAAAAGTAACTGCTTCACTAAAATACTTTATTAAAGCAATGACCATATTCTTTCACTAGTTTTCAAATATTTTCTGAAAGAACCACTTTGTTTGTACCGAAACACTTAAGAGTGTTTATGTAAGGTTACCAGTAAAACACTATTTGATGAAAAGCAAACAGTTTTGTGGCACTTGACGAACTAACATGAAATAAAACAGATTACAGCAAATCAAGAAAAAAATACTCTTTCAACAAAGCACTTTCCTTTTACATCTTAATAGAACGTAGCAAGAACAAACAGAAAATGCCTGGATTCTCCATTCCTTTGGAGACCAGGAGCTAAAATGATTGCCATCACAATTTATGCAGGTGCACCAAACAGACTCTGGAACCCTGTTGTCAATAGAAGGCTTCACATTTACACCTGAGACTAAATTTACAATATGTTACTTTTGTTTGTTTGCCAAACTTCAAATATTTCTTCACACAGAGATTTGAGTTCCTCATCAAATCATTGGCCTCAAGACTCAATAGTATAAATAATTTGAACTGATTAAACTCTTATTTACATTTTCTTCATTGTCCAAGTTTCTTAGCTGAAAGCAACTAAGAATTTTATTTTATTTTTGCATTTTTGTTTGGTTTCCAAACGGTGCTAGGTCCTTTTGTTTTCCTTTTCCTAGAGGATTCCTTCAGTTCTGGCCACATTTTTAAAACACCACAAGACTGTCTTAGTCCTAGGAATGGAGTGGGTTAGAGGAATTGAAGTGGCTAATTTTGCCCATCTTCTACTTTTCAGGGCAAGTAGCTTATCACCTTGTGTCATTCCATTTATTTCATCCTCATTCTCATCCTCATTTTGGGCTTGGTTGTCCTCGGCATCATGGTCACTGTACGATCCGGAATCTTTAGTTTCTTCGGACAGGGTTTCACTTACTGAAACGTCATCGACCCCTGTTAGAATTTCTGTGACTGCAGGTGCATGTCTCCCATTTTCCTCGTCCCTTAACTTCTTGCGGTAATAGTCTCCTTCTGCCCAAAGGCTTGCCTGCTTGGACACCAAAAAATGTTGCTGAGGCCCAATCACAGAGCCAGGTCTGCAGATTCTGATCCAGGCAATGGTTTCAGGAACCGTCATCCTATAATGCTTTATGATATAGCAGGCTATAAGGGTGCCTGTCCGCCCAAGGCCAGCTTTGCAATGAACTGCTATAACCCCCTCAGCATTTTCACAGATGTTCAGAAATTCTTTCACTATGGCATCACTAGGTATGCTGCCATCAGCAAAGAAAAGTTCATGATGGTCAAAACCAGCCTCTGTAAATCTCCTGGCATCGTATACTTTTTTGTTGAGTCTGATAATGGTGGTAACATTGTGCCTTTTAAAATAGGGAACATAGGCTTCAGGTGTATGATAGTGGTAACCGCTTTCAAGTCGGCGTCTTGGGTGAGGGCCACAGAAGGCAATAAATCGGCCTGGTATTATCCAGTTTAAATCTCCATTTTCCACTTTTTCATAATGCTCGTAATCATCAAGGTCAAATTCTTCAAAATTAAGGAAGCCATACTGGACCGCCTTATGTACTGCCTGAAAACAGTGTAGTAGTGTTAAGTAGAAAGTGCAATTACGAAAGGAAGCATCCCTGAAAGGAACATAGGATAGGTTTCCACCCAGCAGCACCCTGTAGGTATCTTCTGGAGATTTCTCCAAATATATTATTATGTAACACCCCATAAGGAAAGCTGCATTTGCTTGTTTTCTCTGGTCAGGGCCCGTAAAATGAATTATTTTCTTCCTTGTCATTTTAAGGCACTTTAATTTCTTATTTATCTTGGAGCAATATCTGTAAACCATTGCCAGATTGAGGGGTCCAAAATCTTCGAAGTAGTTCTCATATTCAAATTCGTCATCTATGGAGAAATAGTATGTGGTTGCGGTCCTCTTTGGTTTCTGGTAAAGAATGGCAAAACAAAGGCGATCGGTGATGTCCAAGTAAACGTCCTTCTGCTCCAGCTCTCCCAGGTCCTGGGAGGTCAAGTTCCAGCTCTTCTTGTCTCCTGGTAAGTCCAACGAGCTCTTGGTGGCGGAGACCTTGAGCCAGCTCGATGATCGCTTCTTCTTCTTCGGCTTCATAGATTCGAGCGGGTGCGTGCAGGGACCCGCCCCCAATGTCCTTAGCTCCCACCCGAGAGGCTTAGCCGTCGCTAGCACAGCACCATTGCACTCCAGAAGAGGAGAAAAAGCAGGGGACGGGAGGGAGAAGGTGGAGAATGGGAAGCGATGGTGCTCGCTGGTAGTGGGCGTCGGTGCTGGCGTTCCTGGTGGAGCTGGGGGGAGGAGGAGCAGCGAGAAGCCCTTTACCTTTCGTTTTGGAGAAAGTGTCTCGAGCTGGTCTCCGTGGAGCTGCCTTCTTCAACCAGCATGTGCTCAGACTGAGTTTCCTCAGGCTTATATAGACCCTGCAAGTAGATTGGAGAGGCGAGTTCTCACCTGATTCCAGCAGCCTATTGACAGCCTGCTTAACACCTCAGTTAGGTAAGGATTAGCAGTCCTGAACTCAAAGACCCCTTTTCAGTCCCGGACTTCTTTCCCGCTTTTGTGAGGATTTAGCAGAAAAAGTATTTAAGATTCTCCAGAAGGGGCAGCTAGGTGGCGCAGTGGATAGAGCACCTGCCCTGGAGTCAGGAGGACCTGAGTCAAATCGGGCCTCAGACACTTAACACTTACTAGCTGTGTGACCCTGGGCAAGTCACTTAACCCCAATTGCCTCACTAAAATAAAAAATAAAAAAAGATTCTCTAGAATTTGAAAAACCACTTAAGAGGGGACATTTTCAGGTGTTGGTAACCAACTCATTAGCCTCTAGCTGTCAATAATGTCCAAGCTATTTCTAGATAAATTACTATACTGCTGGGCATTGTACTAGGCTTTCCTTGCAGATGCCAGTCCCAGGGATCCTGCCCTTAAAGGGGTTGCTCTCTACACATACAGTCATTTCATGCAGCACTTAGCAAATCTTAGGATACAGCCTGCTGGAAACCATAGGACATTGACTGCAGGATGTTCAAGCCAAAACAGATCATTGAATATAGAAAGTCAGCTCTGAAAGGGACCTTAGCAAGTGAAGCATAGGATGTCAAAGAAATGCAAATTAAAATGACTGAGGTAAAACCTCATATCCATCAGAATGGCTAATATGACAAAAAACAAGAAAATGCTGGGTGTTGTAGGAGATGTGGGGAATTGGGACACTACTCTGCTGTTGATGGAGTTGTAAACTGATCCACCATTCTGGAGAGCAATTTGGAACTATGCCAAAAGGACTAGCAAACTGTGCTTCCCCTTTGATCCACTAATACCACTGGTAGATTTATATGCCAAAGACATTCAAGAAAGTGAAAATGACCTACGTGTACAAAAATATTGATAGCAGCTCTGTTTGTGGTGGCTAAGAATTGGATATTAAAGGGATTCCCATCGGGAAGCTAGGTGGTGCAATGGATAAAGCACCAGCCTGGAATTCAGGAGGACCTGAGTTCAAATTTGGCCTCAGACTCTTGACAATTACTGGCTGTGTGACCCTGGGCAAGTCACAACCCTCATTGCCCCACCCAGAAAAAAATCGGGGGGGGGAGGGGAAGAGATGTCCATAAATTGGGAAACAGCTAAACAAACTGTGGTAAATAATTGTAATGTAATATTATGGTGCTATAAGAAATGACAAGCAGGAGGATTTCAGAAAGGCCTGGAAAGACTTCTGTGAAGTAATCTATAGTGAAGCGAGCAGAACCAGGAGAATTTTGTACACAGTACCAGCAACATTCATGATGGACCATGGATGATAACTGTTTTCAGCAATACTATAATCCAAGACAAACCCAAAAGACTAACGATGAAGCATACTATCTACCCCCAGAGAAGGAACTGATGTTTATTGAACGCAGACTGAAGCACGCGATTTTTCCAATGTCTTTCTTTCATTTTTTCTCCCCTATATTCGAGTCCTCTTATATAAAGAGACTTACATGGTAATATTTTACATAAATTTACAGGTGTAACCTAGATCTTATGCTTGCCCCCTCAGGGAGAGGGGAATGGAGGCCAGTGGGAGGAATAGAGTTTGGAACTCAAAACTTTCAATAAAAATGCTTATTTAAAAAATAGAGAAGTAAGGCTTCAGAAAAACCTAAAAAGACTTACATGAACTGACATATAGTGAAGTGAACAGAACCAGGAGAATGTTGTACACAATGACAGCAATATTGTTCCATGAAGAGTTGGGAATGATTTACCTATTCTAAACAATACAGTGATCCAAGCCAATCACAAAGGACTAATGATGAAACATACTATCTACCTCCAGAGAAAGAACTAATACTGGTTGAACATTGACTGGAGAATGCTCTTTTCTGCTTTCCTTCTTTTTGTTTCTTTTCAACTGTCCTTGAAAAGCTCAACTAAAGGACAGACACACCTAAGAAGTAAGGTTGATAAGCCCATTAGGCATGGTTGCTGCCTGATCAGAGCCAGGGGACAGAGATAACAGATCTAATTTGGAACTCAGAACTTTAAAAATGCTTATTTAAAAATAATAAAATAATAAAATGAGACAACAATAGTGGCAGACTTTCTTTAAAGAAACCACAATAACAGGTTAGCTCCGGTGACATTTTTTCAATGAATCCCAGGTCCTCCTGAATCCAGGGCTCATGCTTTATTGACATCCCCACCTAACTCCCCCAATTCCTAGGACTCTTGATACTGGATTCAGGTTGTTGGGATGGAGGAGATCTCCTCTGGAGCATGACTAGGGTGAAGTTTTCAGCTGTCCCCTCACTCTGGATGGAATCCAGAAGTGGAGCCATCTCTGGGGTCAATGCTGTAGGCTCTTGGGAAGAGTTTCCAACTGGCTCTTCCTGGTACATGTTGTTCAGATGGGGATCAGGGGAAGAATTCCCCCGGGGTAGTTTTGCTCCTTCATCTTCCAAATTCTCAGAAGAACCAGTATCTGAAGGGATGTCCTGGGATTGATAGTGGGAGTTGTACTCATTTGTCCCTTGATGAGAGTACTGGACAGAAGGAAGTGGTATCAGCTGAATGGGGATCATCTGCGGTGGATGTTGGAAGGTGTTCTCCTGGATCAAGTGAAGAGATATAGAGCTGACAAGGCTTGTGGTCCATGGAATCCCTTGTTGCATACCATGTGGGATGTACCCCTGTGGTATTTGGCTTGGGACAGAGAGAAAAGGGCTGGGGCTGCTTGGGATCACCTGCAGTGGCATCTGACCCAGCCAAGGGGAGTCCAAGCTGGCATGGAGTTCCAGTGGTGTGCCCCTGTAAAAGTGACAAGTCAACAAATTACATTATTTAAAAGTCTATTCCCAAAAGCCCTCTCCCCATGCCCTCCTCTCATTTTAGTGGCTCGAATACTGGGGCTCAGATGGAGTCTAGGGACAGATGAATGAGTAGTCAAGGGGAAGTAGCATAGGAAGGAGTTTACCCTGATGGCCCCTTCTAGTGTCCTCCAGTGAGGATAGTGTCAGTGATCTTTGGGTCCCCTGGGGGTCCCATCTGGGCAGAGTAGAACTGCTAAATCCCTGTGTCCTGTACTTACCTGAGGCTTCATAGCCTGTGGGCTCAGCATCAGGGACTTCAGGCTCAGGACCTCCATGCCAGGGTTGGGTGAAGGGCAGGACTCTTTCCAAGCCCTCATGGAATGGGCAGGGGAAGGGGTCTCCCCCTGCCTTTTCTGGTTGGCCTCCTGGATAGACTAGTACAAGTCTTCCAGAGCCAGCATCATTTCCCGACACTGCCTCCAGCATCTCTGCACACCCACCTCCTCTAAACCTTTAGCTCTAGCCTTATAGATCACTCAGAGTTTCTTCCTGGTTTCCCTCATAGCCTGGATATCAGGGGAGGCCCACACATCCAATAGAATTCTAATGGACTCTGTGCTCCAAGCATCCCCCCCTTGAGGTGCTGAAGTCGGGGGCCTCCACATTCTTCCAGTGACTGGAGGAGACAAGAAGAAATGGTTAGAGCAATAGACAACCCTCACTGACAGTGAACAGGGCTATGCCAGAGCCTAGGTGCCATCTTCTATGGCCATGTGGAAGGAAGAGGCTCAAGGAAGCAGGGCAGGCATGCTCAGGCAGACTTTGGGCCCTACTCTCCATTCCTTATAGCTCTTTTGACCTGGTGGCTCTTGATCTGAGGTTGGACATGAAGGGAGGGATATTGGGGTTGGATCTTCAAGGGCACCATTATACCCTTGCCCAATTTCAACTGAAAATCTGAGGTCACCCATAAATATATATGAATGGGTGTGTGTGTGTGTGTGTGTGTGTGTGTGTGTGTGTGTGTGTGTGTATGGGGGAGAAAAATTTGGAACTCAAAATCTTGACAACAAATGTTGAAAATTATTTTTACATGCAACTCTGTGAGAATATTACCATGGGTCCCCTGCTGAGAGAGTGTGGGTGTCCAGAAGTTACCTCACATCAACATGAGACCACCCTCAACCAATCAGCCTGAAGCAGTGTGTAAGGCAGTTGGTTTTGGTCAGTTGCTGGTCGAGTTTGAGCTCTTATCTCTCCTATAGGGTAGTTGGGTTTTCCTATCCTTTCAGAGACATCTGTTCTCTCTTCATTAACCTCTAATATATTTTAAGAAATGCTTAGTACCTAAACTGTTAAACTGTTGTCCTAGCTAGCTTTCCCCACACAGGGGACAGGTAAGTTGACCACACATTTAGTTTTACCCATCACAACTGGAAATAAAATACTTCTATGATTAAAGAAAATCAGGATTTCAGAAAATCCTAAAATAAAATCCTCACATAAACAGATGTATAGTGAGGTGAACAGAAGCAAGAGAATGTTGTACACAGTAACAACAATATTGTTCCTTGAAGAACGTTGAATAACTTAGTGAATCTAGGCAATGCAATGATCCAAGACTGATGACAAAGCATAGTATCCACTCAGATAAAGAATATTATTGAATAGAGGCTGAAGCATGCTAATTTTTACTCTTTTCATTTTGTTCTTTTGAGTCTTCTGATACAAAATGACTAATATGGAAATAGCACGTTTATAACCTATTTCTGATTGCTTACTGCCTCAGGGAGGTGGGAGAGAGGGATAGAATTCAGGAACTCAATTTTAAATAAAGATGATTATTAAAACATAAAATAAGGCAACAATGAAAAATTATAAAGAATGCCCTTTAAAAATATTTTTGTTCCAAAAATATTTCCAAATTACAAGTAAAAATTTAACATTCTCTTCCTTGCTCTCCCCATTAACCCTTGAGAAGGCAAGGAACATGATATCAATCTAGATGTGATATCCTTCAAAATATATGTCTGTATTGGCCATGTTACAGGAAAAAAACACCATATATATATGCAGATAAAAGAAAAAAAGTGTAAAGAGAAAAAGTAAGCTTCAATCTGTATTCAGAATTTACCCTTTTCTCAATGGAGGGGAAGAGAATGGTGCTCCCAAATTGTCTTGGATCATGGTCTTGAATGGAGTAGATACATTTTTTACAATTGGTCATTGTATTATCTCGAAGCGACTGGGTACCATGTTCTCCTGGTTCTGCTCACTTCTAGACTTTGCATCAATTCATTTAAGACTGACAGTTTTGTTTTCTGAAACAATCCTGCTCATCCTTTGATGAGTTGTTCTTCATGCAATTAGTTGCTCTATTCCTGCTCTCTTTGGTTCCCTCCTGCCTGCTCAACTCCACATTACTGGATTAAATGGTGGTATTCACATAAAAATAATTCTAAGAGCTAAGTCTTCAAAGATATGGGAATTTAACACTCAGCGGGTTGTGGGGGATCCAAGAAGTACCTCTCAAAGCAAATTGTAGAAAAGATCAAAACTTCCAGGGACAGGAAGGGAAGGACCAAAGAGGTCTACCTATATGGAATGAGTGCCTTCCTCCATGGCTGGACTCAAATCCTTAAGGGAATCTGAGCAATTAGATGTCTGCAGGATGGAGTCATTGGGAAGAACTGAGGGAGCCAGCCATATGGAAGGCTGGGGGCTCAAGGAAGCAGAACAGACATGCTGAGTACAACCTTGAGCTCTCCATTTCTTATGACCCTTTGGGCCTGCTTGGAGGTCTGACCTGAAGGGAGGCATATTGGAGTTGGATTTTCAAGGGCACCACTACACCTTCCCCTGGTCACCTCACACACAACTCTGTGAGGGCACAAATGCCAACATTTTAAGGAGAGGGAATGAAATTATGATCTCCTGGCACTTTCCTCTGCCCTTTCCTTGCAATTGGGCCCCATTTCTGGAAATAATGGTCTCAAGGGCCTCAAGCTCTGAGAGACCAAGGGGCTTGCCAAGGCCTTCTCAGTAGGTAAGGTTCAGAGGCAGGCCTTGACCTGCCTTGGCGGCTGGCTTGCTGCTCCCCAACTTAAAAATGAATGGGGATGCTCTGAGAAGGGAATGGCTTCCCCACAGTCATGGGGCGCCCAGGGATCAGGGCTAGGACTTGAAGTGGGCTCTTAATGTTCTCTCTACTCAGTCCAAGCCAATGGGCGGGCTGGGTCACTGCTCCCCACCACCAGGGCTCCACCTCCTATAGTCTATGATGCATCAACTGGAAAGTTGAGGTTGGGCAAAAGGATCCATTTGGGATTGAAGAACCCAGACTGTCTAATGGCAGGGGATGATGGTACCTGAAGATTCTGTAGGAGAATCTGGTGTTGCTCTTCTATTTCACACTCTTCTAAAGCCAAACAAGTCATTCTGTCCAGCACACTGGCCATTTGTTCTGGTCATCCTGAAGGGAAGAGACAGGTCTTCAGCCCTCTCACACAGAGAAAAACATCCTCCAAGTGACCCTCTGGAAAGAGGTGTCCATTCAGATGGAGGAGAAAGTATGGCTGCTGATCCAGTCACCTTCCATTCATCTGAGGCTGCTCAGGAGAAGCAATAAACACATTCTCATGGGAATTTGACATTTGCAGTCCACTTGACTCACCTGCACCCTGTGGGAGAAGGAGGCTTGCTATTTTCTAGATGGAGAGACAGTCTCAAGTTAGCCATGTGACATGCCCTTGATAACTCAGCAACTCAGAGTGAAAGCTTGGACTCCAGTTGCTTGGAGGCCCTCAGGTTTTTCTTCCACTTGTGGGAATTTATTGTGATTTGGGGACCCTGCCTTTGGGCTGAGATTAAAAAGTCTTAGGCCCTCAGGGGTTATTTCTGTGTAAGAGGGGCTGGGGCCCCTCCCCCTCCAAGGGAAAACTGAGAAGCCCTTTGAGCCTTACAGGATGCCAGGCCGGACAGCCGGGGGAAAAGCCCCAGTTCCCTCCATGCTGAGGGGATCTACCCCAGAGATCCCAGACTCATCCAGGCCAGCCCGGGCGTGGCACAGCACGGCCTGTGCAGAGGTCCCAGGCGGGCAGCTGAGAACAGCTAAGTCATTTAAAATTCTTCAACAAACAATATTGCTGGGACTATGTACAACATTCTTCTGCTTCTGTTCACTTCACTATACATCAGTTAATGTAAGTCTTTCTAGGTTTTTCTGTAGTCATCCCACTTATAGTATCTTATACCACAATAATATTGCATTATAATCATATACCGCAGCTTGATCAGCCAATCCCTTATTTGCCAATTCTTAGCCACCACAAAAAGAACCGTTACCAGTACTTTTGTACAAAGAGGTCTTTTTCTCTTTCTTTGTAAGTCTCTGGGGTATAAACCTGGCATTGGTATTGCTGGATCAAATGGTATGCACAGTTTGATAGCCCTTTGGACATGGTTTCAAATTGCCCCCCAGAAGGGCAATCAGTTCACAACTCTACCAACAGTACATTAGCATTCCAGTTTTCCTACATCCCCTTTTTCCTTTTTTGCCATGTCATCCACTCTGATGAGTGTGAGGGGACACCTCAGTTGTTTTAATTTGCATTTCTCTGATCAATAGTGATATAGAGCATTTTTTCATATGACCATAATTTTTTTCTTCATCTAAAAACTGTCTGTTTATATCCTTTGTCCATTTCTCAATTGGGAAACGATTGGTATTCTTATAAATTGAACTCAGTTCTCTATATATTTGAGAAATGAGGGGGCAGCTAGGTGGCACAGTGGATAGAGCACTGGCCCTGGATTCAGGAGTACCTGAGTTCAAATCCAGCCTCAGACACTTAACACCTACTAGCTGTGTGACCCTGGGCAAGTCACTTAACCCCAATTGCCTCACTAAAAAAAAGAAAAGAAAAAAAAGAAAAGAAAAGAAAGAGAAATGAGAACTTTATCATAGATACAGGTTACAAAAAATTCTTTCCGAGTTTTCTGCTTTCCTTATAATCTTGGTTGCATTGGTTTTGTGGCAGAGACAGGATGAACCCCCAGGTCCATCTGCCCATTGACCCCAGGTCAGAGAAAGACCCAATGTTATGTCTGGAGGGAGCATTGGCTATTAATCCATTCTGTAGATGGGGAACCAGAGGCCCAGGAGGGGAAATGTCTGACCAGGTAGTCCTTGGTAGACTCAGGTTCCCTGACACCTCTTCTTTTACTTGAGCAGACAGTCATTTAGTGTCTTCATTAAACAGGACTGCTGCTATTGCATCCATGGACTTAAGCCTAGGTCAGAATCTGAAAGGAGATGACAATTGTCCATTTCATTCTCCTGATCTCCAGCCCAAATCTGTCCAAGAACTGATCTGCAAGCCAACTATCCTCAACAAACTGACCCTAAGACACAAGGTAGGTCCACTGAAGCCCAAGGAAGCTCATGGCCAGGCTTCTGCTGACCTTTTACCCTGGAGAAAGTGGCTGCAGCTGGTCCTGCTCAAGCTGTCTCCTCCAACAGGATTTACTCAAGACTAGTAGTAGTGCCAACAAAGACCCCCTATCAGTCTTGGACTTGTTTCCCTCTTTTGTGAGCATCAAGTGAATAGTAGAGTTCTTTTAAAATCCAGGAAAGAGGGGTCACCACCAGGTCTTTGGAACTTTGTAAGCAGCTAGTTGTCTCTAAATCAATCACTTACCACCTCTTACTGAATTAGTTATGCTCCTGCTAGACATTGTGCTAGGCACTCTTTGCAGAGCCCAGTCCAAGGGATACTTGCCCTCAAAGGGCTTCCTCTCTACACATACATTCACTTTATGCAGCACTTAGGATGCAGCCTGGTGGAAATCATAGGACATTGACTGCACGATGCTCAAGCCAAAGGGGATCTTTCAACAGAGAATGTCAGGTTTAAAAGGGACCTAAGCAAGTGGACCATAGAATGTCCCCAATGGAAAGGGCCAGAGACCCTTGAAGGGCAGGGCTAGAAACCACATGGAAGAGCAGGGATGGAAGTGATATTGGACTGTCTTGGTTCATCTTCTCATCTAAACAAGCAGTATTCTACAATTCCATTTTCTGGGTTCCTGAGAAGTACAGGGTTTGCCCTTTTCCTAGTAGACTCAAATGAAGGTGAGGGACACCTGGAAGGTACCTGGTCATTTGGGGAAATGAGTAACAAAATAGATTAAAAAGTGGGATGAAACAGGATGATGTTACTGTGTCATTTGCCAAGTCTCAATGTGCTCCCACATTTTTGTACAGTCAGGACCCTCCTTTCTATCTGAGTTTGACATATAGCTGATTTAGTGCCAGCCCTTCCTTAGACACAACTCCTTCCACTCCTTCCCATTGCTTTGCTAGTAAAGCCCTCTAAATTTCTCCTTATCACCCACCCACCCACCCATATTCCCTGATAAGCCCTGAGGGAGGCACTTAATTCAAAGAAGTTACTGCCACCTGAACCTAGCCAAAGCCTCCACTGGGCCACATTTCCAGGCTTGGTGTAAATCCTTAAGCCAGAACAAGAGGCTAGTCTTCATTTTTAAAATTTCCAACCTTTTCCACAGTGAATGAGACAAGGAAACCTCCAAAAACCAAATTCTTCACTGCCATCCCACCCTTCCAGCTGAAAAGAGGATCCTAGATTGTGGGGTGGGGGAGATGGAGTCATAATGTCCAACTCTCTCATCTGACAGATGAAGAAACTGAGGCCCAAAGGTGTCCACAGGTCACAACAAAGGAAATAGCAGAGTTTGGGTACACATTCAGCTCCTATGCCCACTGGCCCAGTATTCCAGAAGGTCCCAGAATATTCACTGGAGAGGGCCATTGGAGACACCCCCACCCCCAGCCACTTCATTCTATAGATCCTCTGGAGAGGGGGTCCTTGGAACCAGGAACTCCTCTGATTCTTTCACTTCCATGAGGCCCAGTCATTCAATTCCCTGCACACATAGTAGGGCTACCCTTGCATCCACTGATTCAAGTCTAGGTCAGACCCTGAATGAAATCTGATAATTAATCTCCACTTGTCTCCCTTGCTACCCAGCTCAAGTTCCCTCCAGAAACTTATCAGCCAGCCAGCCATCCTGAACAAAGCAGACCTTGGGGCACAGGAGCTAGGTGCCCAGAGCCCAAGCTTCCCTGAAAATCTTACTAGAGAGCAGGTGCCTCCTGCTTGGTGCTTGCTGCTTGCTCTTCATCAAAACAACTCCTCCAACAGGGACGTGCTCAGGCTGCCTTAGCCCAGGCTTATATAGGCCCTGTAACTGTGCTGCACAGCTGATCCCAACAAGCTAGGCAGCAGGCTTTGGAACCAGCCTCAGCTAGTTAGTGACCAGTGAATAGGGAAAGACCCTTCACAAGTCTCCTACTGGAGAGGTGAGAGAAGCATCTGGGGCTTGTGCTTGGCACCCTTTGCAGGTTGGTTTGTAAGAAGTTCTTGTTCACAGAGCACTTAGCATGGGACCCTCCCCATACTGTACATCAAGCCCTAGGAACATGTCAGATAGGGTGATGATCAGTGAATATTCTACACACATTGAGGTTTGTTGAATGAACTGTTTTGGGGTTCTGGGAAAACTGAAGGCTTTCACCTGAGGAGAAGGGGCCTCTCCCTGCCAGCCCCTGGCCTAATTCCTTAGGCCTTTGCCTGGGACAAAACTAGTCCTCCACTAGAATCTCAGAGAGAGAAATCTTAAAAGCAATGCCATATGAGACAGCCTAGCACACTTTGAGCTAACCTCATAATTCCAGTTATGAAACTAAACTGGCCAAGCTTTAGATATATTTTCTAGAACTGTTCATGTAAAATAAGTGTATGCTTCTATTGTGAAACCTGGTAATGCCAACATAGAAAAATAACTCCTCATTCAGATTCTGTTAGGATATAGACTCACCTGTTAAAGAATCATCTAAAAGATACTCTTTGGTTAAGAGGATTTGATTTCATCGGGATTGTAATGATGGTCTCAAAAATGTTCTCTGCTGCTTCATCTGATACAATGTTTATGACTTGCTATTTGCACATGGTTATCAGTTTGTTTTAGTTCTGCTGGTGAGAAAATATAAATTCTGTAGTGCTTAAACTTTAAACCTGATACAAGACTCAGGGGTGGGAAAGCTAGCTTCACACCAAACTAGAAAGAGAAACTTACAAATCAGATCACATTATATAAATTAGTTTAAAGTGAGTTCCACCCAAATTTGTTTATCTGCATTAAAACCACAAGAGATCTGATGAATGATTTCCTATGGAAGGTAATTTGGAAATGTATCTAACTAAATTAATATCATCTGATTAGTCCAGAGTTTTGTGTCATGATGATGCAAATATGATCATGTTTCTACATTTTCTTGTATTTTGAAAGTTGGTAAACTACTGTAACAGACATGTTGTAAGGAAAGCAGCTCCTCTTTCATTTAATGATGAACTGACTGGTTAAAAGAAGAAAAAGGATAAAAAGAAAAAATATTTGTAATATGTTATTTTCTCAGCCCTGCTGATCAGGAGTTCTAATATTCTGAAGGACTGTAATTTGAGAAGCTGGAAACTTCCATGCTTGCCTGTAATTTAGAGGAAGTGTCATCTAAAATTATTTGGCTATCACTTGTGACAATTATCGATCTAGTGATAAAGCTATTATGGGTTATTATAATAAGGTTAAAAACTGTTAAGTATGGGGCAGCTAGGTGGTGCAGTGGATAAAGCACTGGCCCTGGATTTAGGAAGACCTGAGTTCAAATCCAGCCTCAGACACTTGACACTTCCTAGCTGTGTGACCCTGGGCAAGTCACTTAACCCTCACTGTGCCCACAGCCCCCCCCCCCAAAAGAAAAAACAACTATTAAGTATTTGCACAGGTATATTTTCAAGGGAAAATTCATCATCAATTTTTTTTTCTGGGAAAACACAGAAAGAACAAACCTTGGAAAATGACCTTTTCAAACTCACAAGGATTCTTGGGAACATGTAGTAATAAAGTCTTATGAACTGTGTACAAAGACCTGCTGTATTGGGGAAGTCTTACTGAGAAAATGGGATACAAACACTCCTTCCTCAAAATAGGGGGATATTTTCAAAATTGCTCATAAGGTAACTTAAGTTTCATCTCAGGTTATTCCCCAATTACTTGGGAAGATGATGAAGGTGTGTCTAGAATAGTGTATATTGAAGTACATCTTGAACCATCACAGTCTAAGAAATTTTATTTTGTTGGAAGAGCTAATATGTATCTGAAGAGATGGATATGAACTTTTGATCAGCAAAATATGAAATAAGAAACTCTGAAGTATCACCTCACACCAATCTGAATGGCTAATGTAACAAAAAAAGGAAAATGTTGGGTGTTGAAGAGGATGTGGGAAAACTAGGATGTTGATGGAGTTGTGAAAAGATCCAACCATTCTGGAGCGCAATTTGGAGCTATGCCCAAAGGCATAAAATCTGCGCAATACCATTGCTAGGTTTATATCCCAAAGACATAAAAAAAAAGAGAGAGCAAAAGATCTGTTGTACAAAAGTATTGATAGCTGTTCTTTTTGTGGTGGCAGATAATTGTCAAAGTAACAGCCATCAATTGGAGCATGGCTGAACAAACTGGTATTTAATTGTGATGGAATCTTATTATGCTCTAATAAATGACAGGCACGATGATTTCAGAAAGGCCTGGAAAGACTTGTATGAACTGATGTATAGTGAAGAGAGCAGAACCAAGAGAACATTGTGCACAGAGATAGCATTCTTCTTTAATGAAGAATTTTGAATGGCTTAGCTATTCTCAGCAATACCATGATCCAAAACAATGCCCAAGGACTAATGATGAAGCATACTATCCACCTTCAAAGAAAGAACTGATATTGATTGAATACAGACTGAAGTATGCTGTTTTCAGTTACTTTCTTTCATTTACTTCTTTTATTCGAGTCTTCTTATACAAAATGACTAAAATGGTAATGATTTACATAATTGCAGATGTATAACCTTTATCTGCTTGCTTACCCCGTCAGGGAGAGGGGAGTAAACATGGGTGGAAAGGACAGAATTTGGAACTCAACTTTAAATAAAACTGTTTATTAAAAAAATGAGAAGTAGATCTTCAGAAAAACCTAAAAAGACTTACATGATGATGTATAGTGAAATGAACATAACCAGGAGAATGTTATGCACAGTGACGACAATCTTGTTTAATGAGGAACTGTGAATGCCTTGGCTATTCTCAGCAATGGAATGATCCAAGACAATCCCAAAGGACTAATGATGAAGCATGCTATCCACCCTCCAGAAAAGAACTGATATAGATTGAACACAGACTGCAGAACGCTATTTTTCGCTTTCTTTCTTTTATTCCAGTCTCCTATACAAAACGATTCCTGTGGAAATGTTTTACAAAATGGCACATGTATGACCTATATCACATGGCATACCACCTCAGGGAGTGGAGAGGGGAGGAAGAGATAGAATTTGCAACTCAGAACTTTAAATAAACATTTTTATTATAAAAATATAATTAAATAACACGACGAAGAAAAAAAGAATGACCTTTGTGTTCATGCCTAGCCCCCCCCCCTTTACCTTTTTTTTTTTTAACTTAGTAGCTGAGGCTTTATTTACAGAAACCACAATAACAACTTAGCTCAGGTGACATTTTTTCAATGAAACTTTATTTCTAAGTTGACCCACATTGCGCTCAGCTCCATATTCCACTGGGCCTGTGTGGACTGCAATAACATGGTTCCCGATCCCTGGAATGACCGTCTCTCCCGACGCTTCGGGACTGTTTGCGCCTCCTCTTAGTCCTGCCTTCAGAATGCCGGGCACTGGGGTGAGAGCCCTTTTCAGCGCTTCGGCTTCTGTCCCGATGCTTGCTCTTGGCCTTCTGTCTTTGTTCCTCCCTGCTGGCGCTGCTGAAGGACTTCTTCTTATGCGCTGGCTCAGCCTTCCTTGAGTCCCTGCTTGAGGCCCCTGCTTTCTCCAGCTGACCTCAGGGGAGCCACTTAAAGACTGACGCCTTTGTGGGGCCTCTGGACTGCAGCCCTTCTGGGCGGATTTCCTGAAGCCAGCACCTTCCTTTTCGGTTCTGGTCCCGTGTTGGGATGCTACAGGGGAAGATGCAGCCATTTCCTGCTTGTCAATACTCATTCTAACATCGTTGTCCTTTTTCTTTCTTGCTTTGCCTTGGTTGTCTCTGTTACGCTTTCTCAAGGGCGTCTCATCTTCAGAGGATTCAGATGAACTTGGAGTTTGAACCCCTCCGCAGCCTTTCTCCCGGAGTGTTCTGGCTACGTCATCCAGATTCTTGGAATCCTTGGGGGGGGGGGGAAGCTATAATTAGCCACGTGGTCCACTCGGATAGTTCTTCCTCTTATCTCGATCCCATTCAAATTGTCAACCGTCAAAACTGCCTTCTCTGATTCTCATCGCAAAGAAGAAAGAATCCTTTGGACTTTGCGGCTTTCTTGTCTCTCACGAGATTAACGTTCACAATTTGGCCATATTGAGAAAACACAGAGATGATATCTCCTTCGGTCAATTCATATAAGAGCCATCCCAGGAAGATCCAAGCATTGTGCCTGTTCTGGTCGTGCCAGGTCCCTTCTTGGCCACCCCTGGCTCCACCTCCTGCTCCATTAGCCCATTGATGAGCTTGACGTTGGTCAGGGCATTTTTGGTTTCTTTTTTGTGTTTACACACCGAGCTGTTTTATTTTGGTGAAGGGTTAGTACAATGGGACATATCTGAAGATAGCATCTGATGGGGAGAGGTGACTGCTCCTCACCCCAAACCAAAATGTCCTGATGTGAATGAGAATTCGTATTTGAATATAAGAAGAGCACTTTGTAGGAGCCTTTGTATGAAGCCTTCAGGGCCCAGGCTGAGGAGAGCTGGAATGGGAGTGATGAGAACCATTGCCCTCAGGGGTACCAGGAGCTGGAGGGGGTCTATCCCCAACATCCCGTTTTCCTCCAGAAAGGAAGCCACCCCCAAGGGGAGAGGGGGAAGAAGATGAAGAAGGAGGAGCTTGGGAAGGGTGGGAAATCTGTCCCCCCTCGATTTTCCCAGATGGTGGAAGAGATACAACAATGTATTTCTGGACACTGCCTGCCCCTTGGGGAGCTTGGCTAGGAGCGGCTGCTGTTGCAGTGGAGACGAACTTTAGGATAGGCTGGGTTCTGGGGCCTGTGGTGGGGACAGGAGAGGCAGTGGTAGAGCCAGAGCCAGAGCCAGAGGCTGCTGTGCTAAGAGACAGGACCCGCTGTGAAGATGAGGCACCAGACGAAGACGACCTGACTATGAACTTGGTTGGAGGTAGGGAGGGCTGGGGCAGAGGGGTCACAGCCCTTGAGGACCCCTTGATTGTCTGAACAGGGACCTTCAGCAGCCCAGTGGTTGGAGGGCCTGACTGGGGGGCTTGGGAGAGCGTCAGCATAGGCTGGGGCTGCGTGATGGTCAGTGTGGTCCTGGTCAATTGCTGGGCTTGCTGGGCAGCCTGGGCCCAGGCTTTGGCCACATGAGAACACAGAAGAGGTCCCAGGGAACCAAAGTCTGCCTGGAAAGCCTCCTGATTATCTGGTGGCGCCCGAAGCTTCAGCAGCACAGGGGCGCAGTGTTTCAAGAGGAGGCTCTGTACACAGTCAGCTCCAATCCGGTCCAGGTTGCTCAGCACAGGGCCATCCAGGACCCTTTGAATCAGCTCGCCTTCCTGCTGAAGCTGTGGCAGAATCAGGGTTTGAATCACATCGTGGCCAAGTTCTGCCAGGCCAGCAATAGCGCCATAGCGAGGAGTCCAGGGAGTCTTCTCATCTACCCAGCTCTTGGTGATCCGGGACTGGAGGTTGTTGGTACTTGTACTGAACTGACACATCCGAGCTACCAGGCAGGCTGCAAAATCCCTGAGTGCCCAGTGATTCTCCACATCTGGTCGAAGACACAGTTGTCTGCTCACCATGCAAGTCATCGCAGCAGGAAGCAAATCATGGACATATTTCTCCAGGTACAGCGTTGGGTTATCCAGCAGAGCCTTCAGCATTCGCATCAGGTAGATAAGGAGGGCCAAGTTATTCTGAGCAACATTCACTCGTACCCCCTCAGAGATGAAAGTACTAAACCTTGGCAACATCTGATAAAGGCCAGGGTCTGTAGCAATGCTCTGGAGAGCTTCTGCTCTCTTAGCCTCACTGGACCCTACACAGGCTTCTGTTATCACCTTGTAGTACAGCTGCTGCTCCACAGACAACTCATGGAGACTGTGGGGCTTCACTCTCACTGGGGCACCCTCCATCAGGGGTGGGTCTTTCTTTCCTTTTCCTTTCCTTTTCCTTTTCCCTGCATTAGCCAATTCAGCTCCTTGACCTTTGCCTTTCACTGTTCCGTCCTCTTCCTGGCCTGGCTTTGCAGCCTTCAAGGGCTGTGTTGCTTCAGCCTTTTGTAGCTCTTTGGGGGCTGGGGGTGGGTTCTCTGGAATAGCTGGCTGAACACCCTCAATACTCAGCCAGTGAGCTTTGAGGAAGACATCAGGGGGGACGGGAGGTAGGGGAGTGTTAATGATGTCATTTAAATCCACCTCTTTTTCATTATAGAAATAAAGTTCCTGTCCCCCACCAGAGGCAGACTGGAATGGAATGGATTCTTGGGTGTGGAACCCATACAGAGCCTCAACATGCTTCACCTTAAGGGCATAGTCTATATCACTTGTGGTGAGCTTCCGACGCTTGCCCATGCTCATAAATTTCTGGGCCTCCTGTGCAATCTGCTTAACACGAGAGCTAACTTCATCTGCCAATAGCTGGCAGATCTCTTCAGGCACCTGAGCGATGCCCATGGATTCCGCTATAACTTTCATGGACTCTGAGGGCAACACAGTGTTGTTTAGCTTGAGTTTCTTTGCTTCTGCCATACTGGAGTAGGCCCCCTCTACAGGCAGTGCCCTGTGCTTCTGGTCTCCACCGGCTCCCAACAGCAGCGTTCTCTTTCTGGGTTGTGTAGAGAGAGCACCACTCCTCTTGCCCCTTTGCCTGGGAGAAAGGGGCTGGAGCTGGGCCTGCCCAAGCTGCCTCCTCCCACCAGGATTTGGTCCCTCTGGGTTCCCTGAGGCTTATATAGGCTCTGGAAGGAGATTGGAGTTCTCACCTGAGGCCGGCCTCCTACTGGCAGCCTAGTTAACACCTTAGCTACTTAAGTAGAAGGAGTTCTGAAAACAAAGACTCCTTATCAGCCCCGGCCCTCCTTCCCTCCTGGGTGAGGATTCATCAGAGAGGATTTAAGGACCTCCACAGCATAAAACAACAGGAAAAATAACACACACACACACACACATCCAATGGGGAAGAGTAATCTATTTAACCCTCCAGGAAAGCAGGAAGGGAAGAAGATAGGGAGGGAAGTGTGAATGAAGGGAGGGTAGAGTGAGGGAGGGGACAGTCAGTAGCAAAACACTTATGAGGAGGATGAGGGCAAAATAAGGTAGACAATGGAATAAATATCATTGGAAGGGAATGGGAGGGAGGGAAATAGTTACGTTTATTGACTACAAGGTCAAAATGTATGGTACCTACTCTGCTGGGCTATTGTGAAGAAAAATCTCTGTCAAGTTCAAGGTACTATGTAGAAATTGTGATGAACAGGATGCTATCAGAAAAACCTGGAAAGACCCACATGAACTGAAGCAGAGAGAAAAGTACTGCATACAAAATAACAGCATTAGTGTAAGAGCTGGGAAGCACGTGGTTATTTTCAGCAAGGCAATGATCCAATATAACTCTGAAGAATCTAGGAAAATTGCAGTACATCTACAGAGAAAGAACTGATGGTATCTGAAAACAGACTGAAACACTGTTTTTTTTTTTGACAATTCCTTAATCTGAAGTTTTGTTTTCATCTGCTTCCACTCACAACCTAGATAAGGTAGAATTGTTTGCCATGACTACTCATGTATAATTTATGTTGAATTGTTTGAGTCCTTGGAGTGGGGGGGGGGGCGGGTGGGAGGGGAGAGAGGAAGAGAAGTTGGAACACAAGGTTTAAAAAAAAAAATTATGTCTGGGGCAGGTAGGTGGCGCAGTGGATAAAGCACCAGCCCTGGATTCAGGAGTACCTGAGTTCAAATCAGGCCTCAGACACTTGACACTTACTAGCTGTGTGACCCTGGGCAAGTCACTTAACCCCCATTGCCCCACAAAAAAAATTGATGTCAAAATTTGCTTTTACATGTAATTTGGAAAATAGAAGTCCAAAATTTAAATCTTTAAAAAAACAACAATAGGAAAGAGGGGTCGTCTTCAGGTGTTGGGAACAAATTAGCACCAAGTTGTCTCCAAATCAATTATTTAACATGTATTTCTAGATCTGTTACTTGCCTGCTGGGCATTGTACTAGGATCTCCTTGCAGATGCTAGTCCAAGAGATCCCTGCCCTCAAAGGGCTTCCAACACATAAGCACTGTATGCAGTACTTACCAACTACACAGGCTTACACAGCCTGGTGGAAACCATAGGGACTGCACGATGTTCAAGCCAAAGGAGATCATCGAATATAGAATGGCAGCTCTGAAATCAAAGGGATGCCCATCTATTGGGGAATGGCTGAACGAGCTGTCCTATATGATAGCAATGGAATGTTATCGTGCTATTAGAAATGAGAAGCAGGATTTCACAAATTTATAAGAATTCAAGTCACTCCCCAATTGACAAATGGTCAAAGGATATAAACAGGCAGTTTTCAGATGAAGAAATCAAAGCTATCTATTGCCATATGAAAAAACCACTATTGATGGGGCAGCTAGGTGGTACAGTGGATAAAGCACTGGCCTTGGATTCAGGAGGACCTGAGTTCAAATTTGACCTCAGACATTTGATACTAGCTGTGTGACCCTGGGCAAGTCACTTAAACCTCATTGCCCTGCAAAAAAAAACCCAAAACACTATTGATTAGAGAAATGCAAATGAAAAGAACTCTGAGTAACACCTCACACCTATCAGATTGGCTAATATGGCAGAAAAGGAAAATGAGTGCTGGAGACATTGTGGAAAAAATGGAACACTAATGTATTGTTGTGGAGTTGTGAACTCATCCAACCATTCTGGAGAACTATGCCCAAAGCACTTTGGCACTGTGCATACCCTTTGATCCAGTAATACCACTACTAGGTCTGTATACCAAAGACATCATAAAAGAGTGAAAAGGAGCTACATGTACAAGAATATTTACAGCAGCTCTCTTTGTGGTGGCAAAGAATTGGAAATCAAGGGAGTGACCATCAATTGGGGAATGGCTGAACAAGTGGTGGTATATGAATGTAATGGAATACTATTGTGCTGTAATAACCTATGAGCAGGCAGATTTCAGAGAAACCTGGAAGGACTTGCATGAACTGATGATGAGTGAGATAAACAGAACCAGGAGAACATTGTACACAGTATCAACATAATGTGTGGATCAACTGTGATAGACTTGATTCTTCTCAGCAATACAATGGTCCAAGATAGTTCCAAAGGACTCATCATGGAAAATACTTTCTAAATCCAGAAAAAAAAGAACTGTGGAATGTGGATGCAGATTGAACCATTCTATTTCTTTTGGTTTTGGTGTTGCTGTTTTTATTTTTTGAGGTTTTTCCTCTTTGCTCTGATTCTTCTTTCACAGCAAGACTAATGCAGAAATTTGTTTAATGTGATTGTATATATATATATATATATATATATATATATATAACCTATATCAGATTACTTGCTGTCTTGGAGAGGGGAGGGGGGGAGGGAGGGGAGGGAGGGAGAAAAATTTGAAGCTAGAAATCTCATAAAAACAAATGTTGAAAATTATCTCTACATGTACCTGGGAAATAATAAAATACTTTCATAATTAAAAAAAAAGGAATCATGAGCAGGCAGATTTCAGAAAAACCTGGAAAAACTTAAGTAGACTGATGCTGACTGAAGTGAGCAGAACCAGAAGAACATTGTACACAGTAACAGCAACATTGTGTGATGATCAACTGTGATAGACTTGGCTCTTCTCAGCAGTACGATGGCCCAAGACAACTCCAAAGAAGTCATGATGGAAAATGTTCTCCACATCCAGAAAAAAGGACTGTTGATTCTCTTCCTTGTTCTCCCCATTAACCCTTGAGAAAGCAAGCAACATAAGATCAATCTACATGTTACATCCTTCAAAACATATGTCCGTATTAGCCATGTTATAGGAAAAAAAACCCCACATATATAGGCACACAAAAGAAAAAAATGGAAAGAGAAAAGTATGCTTCAATCTATATTCAGAGGGTACCTTTTCCTCAATGGAGAGGAAGAGAATGGTGCGCCCAAATTGTCTTAGATCATTGTCTTGAATGGAGTAGATAAATTTTTTTACAATTGTTTCTTGTATTAAAGAATTTCCTCTTAAGCAACACATTTGAAAACCCTTAACCAATAAGAAATATGATTTTAAGAGTCAAAACTAAAATAAAATGTAGCCAAACTGACAGTACTAAAAGAATCATGATTCTCTGAATAAATTAACTTCATAAAATTCTTGTGGAGCCAAAGAATCTAGGTGATAGAATTCATTCAAAACAAACAACAAGGGGGCAGCTAGGTGGTGCAATGGATAAAGCACTGGCCCTGGATTCAGGAGGACCTGAGTTCAAATACGGCCTCAGACACTTGACACTTACTAGCTGTGTGACACTGGGCAAGTCACTTAACCCCCATTGCCCTCTCCCAACCCCCCCCCCGAAAACCCCAAAACAGTTACCTAAAACATTGCCATATTAGTAATTTTGTACATGAAAAGTTAAAGAAAAAAATTGAAAGTGAAAAATAGCATGCTTTAATCTGTGTTCCATCAATATCTGTCTCTACTTCAGAGGTGGACAATATGTTACATCAATAGACCTTTGGGATTTCCTGGAATCATTGCATTGTGGAGGTTAAGACTTTCATCAAACAATATTGCTGTCTCTGTGCACAATGTTCTCTTGGTTCTGCTCACTTCACTATCCATCACTTCATACAAGTCTTTCTAGGCCCTTCTGAAATCATCCTGCTTGTCATTTCTTATAGCACAATTAGATTCCATAACCGTCATATACGACAGTATGGGCATACCTTTGATTTCCAATTCTTAGTCAGCACAAAAGGGTCTGGTATCAATATTTTGTACAAATACATCTTTTTCTCTGTTGGGGGATGTCTTTGGGATACCAACTCAACAGTAGTATTGTTACCTATCTGGAGATCAAGGGAAAGGCAGGGGGCATCCATCAAACATAGAAGAGAATAGGCCTTTCATTGAGTATGAGGTCCATCTGATGGGAATTGAGGGGAGAGCTCAGCTGCACCATTGGTAGTTCCTTAGCCTACAGGCTGGGGCAGGATCTCTGGTCAATGGAATACATGAGATCTAAACTATGTTCTCTTCCAATCCAAAGGTCTTCATGGTTGCTTTGCTCTGCTTACTGTCTATGAGATCTTAGGAAACCATGTCTGTCCTGACCCCCATAGAAGACACCTCTAAGTCAAGGAATAAAATTGTCAATTCCTATTCATATTTCTTTAGCAATTCTCCTCCCTCAGATGGGCACCTAACTCTCTACTCTCATGACCAAAACTCTACCTTAGATCCTCATCCCTTTAGGAATGAGTTGAAGGCCATTGGCCTCTTTTGTGTCTCCCTGCCTGCCGGCTCTTTTCCCCCTTCACATATTAGCCTCTGCTGTCAACATTTCTCCCCAAGCTTTCTATATGTTGGAAGTCACCTTAATGATTATCTCCTGCAACCCTCAAATTTGAAAGATGGAGAAATGGAGGCACAGAGCTTAAATGGGTGGCTTAAGCTGAGATAATATTTGACCCCAGGGGTTTGGCTTTTGTTTTTGTTTTGTTTTGAACATAAATGCTTTGAGCTAATCAGTACAAAGGAGAGGTTCAGATAAAGTGCTAAGAACTATGAGGAAGGAAAGGCCAATTCTAGCTGGGAGAAGGAGTTAGAGAGACTCATCCCTACACCCTTTTCAGATGCCAGTCTATTAGGTTGGACCAACTCACTCTGTGTTTCCCAATAATTCCAACTCTCAGATGTCTGGGTGTTATTGTTTGTTTATTTTCAGATTCCCTTACGGACTTGTATGCTCCAACAGATCAGGATATTCATTCTATAAATGTACTTTCTAATCTTTTTCTTCAGTTCCCTAGAAGAGAAGATCTGAGCAATGAAGTTTGAGAGGTGCTGACAATTCCTTTAGTTCCTCAGATCACCCACAACCACTAAGGCCAGTTCCAATATCTTTGAAGAGTTAGGTGTTGGAATTAAATTTTTTAAAAATATTTTTTATTCCCCCAATTACATGTAAAAACAATTTTAAACATTCATTTAAATTTTTTGAGTTCCAAATTCCCTCCCTTCTTTCTTCTCTCCACTTGTCAGTGAGAAAGCAAGCAATTTGACATAGGTTATACATGTGTAATAATGCAAAACATATTTCCATGTTAGTCACATTTGAAAAAATAGACTGAAAAGAAAAAAGAAAAATGAAGAAAATATGGAAAAAATATGCTTCAATCTGCATTCTGACTCCACCAGTTCTTTCTCTACACATGGATAGCATTTTTTAACATAAATCTTTCAGAGTAGTCTGGCATCCTTGTATTGCTGAGAAAAGGCAAGCCATTCACAGTTGGTCATCATACAATACTGTCATTAATGTATACAATATTCTCTGGGTTCTACTCATTTTTCTTTGCATCAGGTCATGTAAGTCTTAGCAGGTTTTTCTGAGAACATCCTGTTCATCATTTCTTATTGCACAATGATATCCCATCACAATCACATACAACAACTTGTTCAGCCATTGCCCAGTTGATGGATATCCCTCACTCCCATAATTTTCAATTATTTGTCACCATTAAAGGAGCTGCTACAAATATCTGTGTACATGGAAGTCCTCTTCCTTTTGTTTTCTCTTTCTTTGGGAGAGGGATCTGGTCATGGTACTTTTGGTCAAAGAGTATAGATGGTTTTATAGCCCTTTGGGAATAGTTCCAGATTGCTATACAGAATGTTTGAATCAGTTTACAACTTCACCAACAGTGCATTAATGTCTCAATTTCCCCACATGCCCTCCAACATTTGCTATTTTCCTTTTCTGTCATACTAGTCAATGTGATATGTGGGAGGGTGGGGGTGGAGGCTCAGAGTTGTTTTAATTTGCATTTCTCTAATCAATAGTGATTTAGAGAATTTTCCTATGACTAAATATAGCCTTATGTCATCTGAAAACTGCCTGTTCATATCCTTTGATCATTAGTGCTTTTTATTTCTATATATTTGACTCCATCCTTTGTCTATTTGACATGAAATACATGTGAAAGAAACTTGCTGTAAATGTATTCAGTTATGATTACAATGTGTTTTTCTACATTATATTTTCCCATTCATCCTCTGTCAGTCTCTTTCTATCTCCCTCTGTGCCTCTCTCTTTTCACTGTTTCCATTTCTGAAGTGTTTTGTTTCTGACATTTACCTTACCCAATCTGTCCTCCTTTCTATCAGCTCACTCCTTGTGCATCCCCTCCTACTTCCTTGTGGAGTAAGATAGATTTCTATACACAACTCAGTGTGTATGTTATTCCCTCTTTGAGCCATTTCTGATGAGAGCAAGTTTCACACACTCCCTCACACCTGCCCCATCTTCCTCTCCAATGGAAAAAGCTCTTTTGCACCTCTTTTATGTCAGATAATTTGGCCCCTCTACCTGTCCCCACCCAGGAGGGCCCGGCAAGACTTCCCAGATTCTTCACCTCCCAGGAGGACCCGGCACGACTCCCCGGACCCCTTGCCTCCCAGGAGGACCCAGCACGACTCCCCAGACTCCTCGACTCTCAGAAGGGAGCCAGGGAAACATCTGCATGACGCCAGAGACTCTACTCCTCAACACAGGAAATTCCAGACAAACTTTTCAACCAAGAAACACCAGAGGCATGATGTAGATTCTTCTCTTCCTGGGAAGAGGAAGCAGCGAGCCTCTGGTTCAGATCTGTCTCCTCCACGGAACAAGCGGAAACGAGACTCTGGTTCGGACCTCTCCCCACCAAGAAGGAAGCAGAAAACCAAGTCTTCGGATTCAGACTGCTCTCCACCTCAAAGGAGCCAACGTCCTGGAGCAAAGGCCACACAGATGTCGCCTGGGGCCCAAACTGGGTGGGTGTCCGCTGTGAGGAGAGAGCGGCAGGAGCTCAGGAGGCAGGACCAAGAAACCAAGCAATTGGCAGCTGAATTCCAGAATGCTGAAACCCTGTTTCGGGATAAGTCTGGCCGCAAGAGGGACCTGAAGCTGATTCGATTAGAGCAAGGGAGAAAAGAAGAGGAGGAGGCAGAGAAGAAGGAACAGTATGCTCAGTGGGGAAAGGGCCTTGCCCAGAGCCGGCAGCAGCAACAGAATGTGGAGGATGCCATCAAGGAGATGCGGAAGCCATTGGCCCGCTCCATCAGTGATGAGGACCTGGATCAGATGCTCCGAGAGCAGCAGAGAGAGGGTGATCCCATGGCCAACTTCATTAAGAAGAAGGAGGCCAAGGAGAACAAGGATAAGAAAGAAAAACCGCTCTACAATGGCCCTGCAGCTCCCCTCAACCGATTCAATATCCGGCCCGGGTATCGCTGGGATGGCATGGACAGGTCCAATGGCTTTGAGGAGAAGCATTTTGCCAGACTTGCGGCCAAGAAAGCAGTTGAGGAAATTGCCTATAAATGGAGCATCGAGGATATGCAGCCCTTGTAACTAAGAGATGGCTGTAGGTTCTGGTGGTGGGCAAAGGGCAGAAGAGATTGTGAGGCAGGGGAAAGGCTAATAATGAATATAGAAGAGCCATGCATGGTTGCCACCGATGACCTTGGGAGAGAAAGCTTAGATTTTGATATCTGGTTGTGGGGCTGGAGGTGCCATAACCCAGGGAAATGTCCATATTCTCCTGCCATTCACACAACTGTTTCTCTACTGTCTTTTTTTTTCCTTTGGCAAGGCAATGAGGGTTAAATGATTTGCCCAGGTTCACACAGCTGTTACGTGTCAAGTGTCTGAGGCTGGATTTGAACTCAGGTCCTCCTGAATCCAAGGCTGCTGCTTTATCCACTGAGCCACCTAGCTGCCCCCTCTCTCTACTATCTTTTAAGGGGAACAAACACCACCGAGGGTCATACAAGTGCCCCAGAGTGCATTCTTGATTGGGCTTTTTCTTCCCCTCCCCCGCCAACAAATAAACATCTATTTTTGTTAAAACAAAAACTCAAATCCAGAAAGGAAAGCAGCCAGCCAGCATCCCATTGATATGGATGAGGATGAACTTGAAATGCTTTACACAACAGCCAAACACATGGGGAAAGAAGGCCAAGAGGAAAGCAAGGGAAAAACAATGGGAAGAAGCAAGGCGCCTTGTTGCCTTCCAAAAGAAGAGAACTTTGAACAGCTGGCATAGTGTAGGGTCCCAGGCACTAAGAATGGAATGATAATATAAGAGATGGAATGTAGATTCCAAGACAGGCTATCCAGATAAGGAAGAGCCCTTAAAGTGCCTATAGCATGAGCAAATTATGCATGAGGAGTTCATGCAGCCTTTAGTCAATCGACATTTTCCACACAAGCACTGCCACCAAATAGAGAAGAAATGATCAACTACCTGGGGAAAACCTAGCCCAAACCCAGAGGTTTTTGTGGGTGGTGGGGTTCCACATTCCACAACCAAACAGCTGCTCTTCAAGGGAAATAACCCAACTACAGCAATCGCTTGGCCTGTTTAAATCATACCTAGGAGAAGACTTCACCACCACCTCCCCTGTCTTTGGTTTCTCCTGGCAGCATGGGACATGGGCGGGTAGAATGTCCAAAGTCTGGTCCCCACAGTATGTGTTGGCTCATGTGGGTATTGATGGGAACCATGTGTATGAAGTGTTTTGGCTAATGGGACCTACCTGTTCTCAAACCTCTTTGTGAACCCAATAGAGTAGTTAGGACCTGTAATAGATAGAAGCCAAATGGATCTTCTTTTGGGTTTCTGTCTCAGTGTCAGCTCCTAGCTTTCAGCTCCCTGGGGCTTTGCTGGAGATCAGGGGTGGAGAAGAGCCATTATGGACCATCTCTGCTTCTAGGAAAGCCTGTGGCATAAGGCAGTGGGCAACAATGATGCTATTTCCTGGGCACTTTGGCTGGAAGAAGCAGCGTTGATGTCTCCTAGCCCAGGCTACTGAGGTGGAAGTGTTGGTTTCTATTTGGGAAGTGGGCATCTTGGGCTCTTTCACCAGACTGGCTGTTCTCTGGTGGGAGTTTTAATGAGATAATAGATACACTGTTAATCAGTCAAAAAGTCTCCATTGACAACTTGAGGGTCACCTATTGATTATTGTAGATCTACTTTCTACTTGTGTTAATAGATTTTAACCAGTTATGAAAATCTTGTCACTAAACTATTCATGACCTAGTTTTCTAATAGTGAAAGTGACATGTAAAATAAGTAGGTAGATATTGTTAAAGATTTGTTCCTAGAAGCTCTTTCCCAGTGGCCCCTGTCCCTGTCCTGTCCTCTGGATGGGGCTCCAGATGGACCCCACGGTCACATGTATTGTTAGGCAAAGGGGGAGAGCCATGTGAAGGACTTGACCTTGATGGCCCCTTCTGATGCCTTCCAGTGAAGACAGTGACTGTGACTCTTGGTTCCCTAAGGTGTCCTACCTGGGCAGACAGACAGGACATGTGAAATCTATTTGTCCAATTGCCTGAGGGTTTATACCCTGTGGGCTCAGCAACAGGGTCTTAAGGCTCAGGGCCTTCATGCCAAGCAAGTGAAGGACTTTTTCCAAGGCCTCATTAAAGGGTCAGGGGATGGCTTCTCCCTGCCTTTTCTATTTGGCCTCCTAGATAGACCAGCACAAGTCTTCTAAAGACAGCATCCTGTCCCGATTCTGCACCCAGATTTGCTGCACACCATCCTTCTCTAAATGCTTGGCTAAAGCCTTATAGATTATACAAAGTCTCTTCCTGGTTTCCCTCCTAACCTCAGTATCAGGGGAGGCCCTCACATCCAGCAAGACTTGGATGGAATGTGGGCTCCATGTGTCCCCTTGTGGTGCTGAAGGGTGAGGCCTCTGCCTTATTCCAGTGGCTGGAGGAGACAAGAAGATATGGTTAGAGTAATGGGCCGCTCCCATTGACAGTGAACAGGGCAATCCCAGGGCCATGTGGAATGATGGTGGCTCAAGGAAGCTGACTCAGTCCACTCCTGAGCCCTGCTCTCCTTTTCTAGTAACTTTTTGGATCCTATTGTGTATATTGGTAATAGACTAAGAGTATGAGTGATCCCCTGGGGTTGGTCTTGGGGGGAGTGGTCTTACCTTCCTCTTCATCACCAGTTTGTTAAGGGCATTGATAGCAGAAGAGATCTCCTGGGTTGATAATGGGAACTGTTCTCATCTGTTCCTGGATAGTGGCTCTAAGGAAGTTATACTGGCTGGTGTGGGATGATCTGTAGTGGGTGTTGGAAGATGTTCTCCTGAGTCTAGTGATATGAGAGTTAAAAGGCCATAGGTCTATGGGATCTTTTAGTATGGACGTTTTGGGATATTCTCCTATGTCTCTTATGTTTTGACACACTGACAGCCAAGGGATGGCCTGTGTTAAACGTGGGGGTTGGTGTTATTCTGTCATTTTCTTTGGAATATCAAAATAGTTTGAGGTCCATGAGGGCCCTGAAGGAATTTCTCCTCAGTCACGTTTTGGGAATACATATAACCGGACATGGGATCCACAGGATCTCCTGGGTTGGACCTTGGGTTTCCTTCTCCTGTGTCTCTTGATCCAGGATGTAGGGAAGAGACACTGAATGCTATGGTATGATCTAGGGTGGACGTTGGTGTATGATCCTGACTGTCATGTGGTTTGGGACAGGGATAAAAGGGCTTGGGCTCCATGGAACAGCTGTGAGGGTTGCTTGGGGCTTTCTCTCTGTTAAGCCCATGGATGATGGAGGTTACATTCTAAGCAGTTACCTGACTTGGCACCTGACCCAGCCAGGGAGGAGTGTAACCTGGCATGGGGTGCCAACTATATGCCCCTGTGGAAATGACAAGAGAAGTAAAGAGATAGAAATGGTTGAAAATCTATTCCTAGAAGCTCTCTCTCTCCATGTCCTCCTATCCTTGTCCCATCACCTAGGGAGGGCTTCAGATGGACCCCAGGGCCAAGGGGGGAGAGCCATGGGAAGGACTTCACCCTGATGACTCCTTATGATAGCTTCCAGTAAGAGCATGGATTATGATTTTTAGGTCTCACCTAAGGTGTCCTGCCTGAGCAGGCAGAAACCACTAAACACATGTGTCCAGTACTTGCCTGAGGTTTCATAGGTTGAGAGCTAAGCATCAGGGACTTCAGGCTCAGAGCCTCCATGCCAGGCTTGTGTGAAGAGCAGGACTTTTTCCAAGGCCTCATTAAATGGGCAGGAGATTGGTTCCCCCTGCCTTTTCTGGTTGGCTTCCTGGATACACCAGTACAAGTCCTCCAGAGCCAGCATCATGTCCTGACACAGCACCCAGCTCTGCTACACACCCTCCTTGTGGAAATGCTTGGCTAGCCACTTCTTTCCCAACATCTCCATCCAAACCAGATAGGAAACTAAAAGTAATGATCTCAATTTTCTCTAAAACAGAAAGTAATCATGTCTCTTCCTGGCTTTCCTCATAGCCTTTATATCAGAGGAGGCACACAGCAAGACTCAAATGGACTCTGGGCTCCTTGTGTCCCCTTGGGGGTATATAACACAGAGGCCTTGGCCTTCTTCTAGTGGCCTTGCTCTCCTCATAGTTCTCAGCATTTTTGTGGCCTTCTCCCTTGTACTTACTAGAACTTGGCATTTACAGTCAAATACCCGAGGAGGTCGAAGTAGCTCAGCTTAAGCCACTCATTTAAGCTCTGTGCCTCCATTTCTCCATTCCTCAAATGAGAGGGTTGCAGGAGATAATCTTTAAGGTGACTTTCACCATACAGAAGATTCAGGAAGAACTCCTGAGAGCAGAGGCAGCATGTGAAGGGTAGCAGGGAGACAATAAGAGGGCAATCGCCATGGTCAAGTCCCTAAAGTGATAGAGACCTAGGGTAGAATTTTGGTCATAAGACTAGAGTTAGGTGCCCATCTGAGGGAGGACCTGACAATTTCCTTTCATAACTTAGTGGTTCTTTCTCTGGGGCCAGGAGAGACATGGTTTCCTAAGATCTCATAAAAATTAAGAGGAGACATGCCACATGAAGGACTTTGTATTGGAAGGGGACATGGTTTAGATGTCATGCTCTTGACCAGAGATGCTGGCCCAGCCTCCAGGAGGGATGATCAATGGCATAACTGAGAACTCCCATCAATCCCCCTCCATTGGACCGCCTACTCAACCTTGGTCTATTCTCTTCCAAGTATGATCCCCCACCATTTTTCTCTGATCTCCAGATAGATGATATCTCAAAATTTCTGGATGATGCTGGTTTATTTGGAGATATAAAGGCAAAAGGAAGAGAGGTAAAATGAGGAGAGGAAAGCATGAGTCTCAGAACCCAGCCAAGGCCTCCAATAGTACAGCACACCATTCCCTGCTATTTTTTAAAATAAAAGTATTTTATTATTTTCCAGTTACATGTAGAAATCGTTTTCAACATTTGTTTATATAAGATTTCCAATTTCAAATTTTTCTCCCTTCCTACCCCCCTCCCCTAGACAGCAGGCAATCTGATATAGGTTTTATACACACACACACACACACACACACACACACACACACACACACAATAACATTAAACATATTTCTGCATTAGTCATGTTATACAAGAAGGATCAGAGCACAAAGGAAAAACCTCAAATCAGAAAACCAGCAGCATCAACAACAAATGAAATAGTATGGACCAGTCAGCATCCATATTCCACAGTTCCTTTTTTTTCTGGATTTGGAGAGCCTTTTCCATCATGAGTCCTTTGGAACATTCTTGTTCCATTGGATTGGTAAGAAGAATCTAGTCTGTCACAGTTGATCAACACATAATGTTGATGATACTGTTTATAATGTTCTTCTGTTTCTGCTCATCTCATCATCAGTTCATGCAAGTCCTTTCAGGTTTCTCTGAACTCCACCTGCTCATCGTTTCTTACAGCACAATAGAATTCCATTACATTCAAATAACTCAACTTGTTCAGCCATTCCCCAATTGATGGACATCCCCTCAATTTCCAATTCCTTTCCACCACAAAAAGAGCAGCTATAAATATTTTTGTACATCTGGGTCCTTTTCCCTTTTTTTGGATCTTTGGGGAAAAGACCCAAGAGTGGTATTGCTGGGTCAAAGGGAATGCACAGCTTTATAGCCCTTTGGGCATAATTCCAAATTGCTCTCCAGAATGGTTGGCATTCCCTGCTATTTTTGAGAGACTTTGTTTCTTTACTTTTAGGTTCCTGCCTTGATTACCTATAGTTGTAGGGAAAGAAATGCAGAGGTAGGGGGAAGAACTGTAGAGATACATGTGGAAGTGGGGATGGACACAATAAGAAGCCTAGATTTCAGGGCTGGTATTCATAGGTCCCTTGATTCAAGATACAGGGTGTTGGGGTTATGGATTATGGATTATGACCTTGGGTGGTGGTATCAGCTGTCTCCTCTTTCTGGATTGAATCAAGAGTTGGCACAGTCTGTGGGTTCAATGCAGTTGGGACTTGGGGAGCATTTTCAACTGGTACTTTCTGGTCCATGTTGATTAAAGGAGTATCAGTGGCAGGAAACCCTTTGGGTGGATTTTGGCTTTGGACTGCCATGTGATGACCTGGGTTGGATTTGGGGGGATGTTGCCATCTGTCATGTGGCTTGGGCTGTATATTGACCTGCCTCTTCTTCTTCCATAATGTCAGAAGCACAACAGCTGAAGCATGTCCTGGGGTTGATGATGGGAGTTGTTCTCATTTGTCTCTTGATGCTGGATGCAGGGCAGTGGTATCAGCTGAAATGGGATAACTTATGGTGGATGCTGGAAGGTGTTCTCCTGGGTGAAGTGACTTGAGATAGAGCTGACAGGCCTTGGGGGTCCATGGAATCTCTTGGAGCGGAGGTTGTTCCCCTCTGTCATTTGCTTTGGGACGTAGATAAAAGGGCTGGGGGCCCGTGGGATCATGCGAAGTGACACCTGACCCAGCCAGGGAGGATTCCACCTTGGTATGGTATGCCCCAGTGAAAGTGATAAGCAAAGAGGTAAAAATGTGTAAAAGTCTATTCCTAGAAGCTCTCTCCCCACATCCCCCTCTCCTTTCCCTGGTCTAACATGGGGCTTCAGAGGGAACCCAAGGCCACCTAGTGATTAGTCAAGGGGCAGTGGCATGGGAAGGACTTTACCCTCATGGCCCCTTCTAGTGCCCTCCAGGGAGGGCAGTGTCAGTGCCCCTTGGGTCCCCTGGGGGGCCTCTCTGTGCAGACCAGAACTGCTAAATCCCTGTGTCCTGTACTCATCTGAGGGTTCATAGCCTGTGGGCTCAGCATCAGGGACTTCAGGCTCAGGACCTCCACTCCAGGCCTGTGTGAAGGGCAGGACTCTTTCCAAGCCCTCATGGAATGGATCCAGGAGGCACACCCTCCTTGTGCAAACGTTTGGCTATATGTAGCCTCGTAGATCACTCAGAGTTTTTTCCTGGTTTCCCTCATAGCCTGGATATCAGGGGAGGCCCACACATGCACAAAAGCCCCTTGAGGTGCCGCAGGCTGAGGCCTCTGCCCTCTGCCATTGGCTGGAGAGAAAAGAAGTGGTTAGAGCTCTGGATGGCCCACACTGAAAGGGAGCAGGGCTATCCCAGGGCCTAGAAGCCATCCTCTATGGCCATGTGGAAGGAAGCCTTGTAGTACAGCTGCTGCTCCACAGACAGCTCATGGAGACTGGGGGGCTTCACTCTCACTGGGGCACCCTCCAGCAGGGGAGGAGCTTTCTTTCCTTTTCCTTTCCCTTTCCCTGCATTAGCCAATGCAGCTCCTTGACCTTTGCCTGTCACTGGGCCATCCTCTTCCTGGCCTGGCTTTGCAGCCTTCAAGGGCTCTGTTGCTTCAGCCTTTTGCAGCTCTTTGGGGGCTGGGGGTAGCTGGCTGAACACCCTCAATACTCAGCCAGTGAGCTTTGAGGCAGACGTCAGTGGGGACAGGGGTAGGGGAGTGTCAGTGATGTCATTCAAATCCACCTCTTTCTCATCATAGAATTAAAGTTCCTGGCCTCCACCAGAGGCAGACTGGAATGGAATGGATTCTTGGGCAAGGAACCCATACAGAGGCTCAACATTCTTCACCTTAAGGACATTGTCTATACCACTTATTGTGAGCTTCTTTTTTTTTTTTTTCAGAAAAGTTGGCTTGTTTTTCTTTACAAGGTATCCAAAATATAAAAACTGTACAAAATACAACAAAGGCAGAAAACTGGCAGTGACTTGTTTAAGTCTGCTTTTAGTTTCCCAAAGCAAGGCTCTGTATTGGAGGTAAGCAACTGAAATGTCTGCATTTGACTTCAAGTTTATTGTATTTTGTAGTTCAGCTGAACTACTGAAACCAAAGTTTAGCCGAAGATCTTTATTCTAAGCTCTCTCCACAAAAGGTTAGTTTACAAAGAGGGGACTAGGGAAACATAGGAAGTCACTTCCTATGTGAATCAGTATTTTACTGACTTCACATAAGAGAATTCCTTTATTAATAGGAGCTGTTACTTCACTGGCTTGTGAAATTCTCAGTTGCACTTAAGTTAATTAGTCAGACCTCTGTAAATAGTGCACTGAGATTTACTCAGGAGGACAAGAGGTTTATTTACATAAGACTAGATGCCTGCTTATTTGATGTCAGTGGACTAAGAGTATATGTGATTGTTTAAAGTGAAAAATAAGAAACTTATTAGAGTAAGCAACTGCTCTGTTACACCTAAGTACACTTAAATGCCAGGCAGTAGCTCAATTTCATTTTTTCATTTCAGGAACATACCCAGGTAGAGCTTCATCCAACCTAAACTTAGTGTTCTATTGGACGCTAAGGGCTTTGAACCTTCAAGTGGGTCAAAATTATTGAAGTCGGTAACTATAGTTTTTAAGAGAAAATAAATTAAGATGGAAATTGAACAGAAAATGCAGTTTCCCCGTACGCCAAAGCACCATTTTCTGTCTACAGCATCCATGCCTTGTAGCCAACTCACAGAAAGTAGTTAAATGAACTGTTGTCCAGTTTAGATCTCTGTGCAGCCTCCTTCCAGATCCTTTCAGGTAAGACACTCTTTGTGGCTTAAATGTTCATCTTTGAGGTATTTTACTTTTTAGGGTCATTTTGTTCAGAGTGGCTTTCAAAAAGTCTTAATACAGATGGTTTATTGTGGACTATAAGCTCCTGCAGCTAAAACCAAGTTTCTTCTAGTAAAATGGAGGTGCAAAACTGGTGTTGACTTGGTCGTATAGGTTCCTAACCATAAATCCTGTGAATTTTCAGGCAAGTTTATATGTCCAGTGGCTGTAGTAAAGTCATGGGTCTCTAGGTCTTCAAATGCTTTTACAGCATCCCACAAACGAACTGTATTATCCATTGACCCTGATGCTAAGATTTCTCCATCTCTACTAAACTTAAGGGAAAATACTGTATTTGTATGGCCTTTTAATTCTCCAACCATCAGGCCATGTCCAATATCCCAAAGAAGTACCCTGCCGTCTGTGGCTCCAGTAGCCAGGAATCTCCCATTGGGAGAAAATGCCAAAGAATGAATCGGTCCCTTATGTCCCGTGAAGATCCTTACACAGTTCCCATTCGAGACATCCCACAGCCTTACTGTTCTGTCAGCTGAACCCGTAGCAACATAGTTCGAGTTTGGATGAAATCGTGTACAGTTCACATCAGCAAGGTGGCCAACAAATATTCGTAAAGGCTGATAATGATCGGTAGCCCACAGCCGGGCTACCCTGTCATGTCCTCCTGATACAAAATAGTATCCATATGGAGAAAACTGTGTGTCCCACACTGGATAGTTGTGTCCTTTGTAGCCTACCAAACAAGTGAATGTCTGAAGACTCCATAGCCTGACGGTGCCATCTTCTGAGGAGGAAAGTAGGTAGTTTCTGTCAGGACTGAAGCTTGCCCCATAAACAGGCCCACTGTGCCCATGTAGAATCTTCGATTCACTTGCTGTTTTTTCATCCATGATTCTTTCTAAAACATCATCTGATTCTTTGTCTACAAGGCTGAGGTCTGTCGCAGTCTTCAGACTGCGAAGCTTTTGGGGAGTCACAGACCACACTCTGACAGTAGAGTCAGCAAAACCTCCTGCAATCAGACTGGAATCGTCAGCAATATCAACTGCAGTGAGACCCTGATAGGCATTAAGGAATGTATAGAAACAGATGGAAGGTAAACAGTCCAGACCAAGGCGTAGCCGTTTTGTGGTTTCTTTCATGTTCATGATCTTATCCAATTTATCTGAATCTTTCAATTCAGGAAGAGGAATTCTGTTTTGAGGTGGCGCATTCGGATCTTGTTTTTTGCTCTTAGATCCCATGCTATCCTTTTTAGGTCTCTTTTTGGGGGGCTTTCCTTCCTCATTCTCCCCTTCTTCATCTTCATCCAAAGGAACTTCAATTTCTGGTTCATTTAACAAGCCAAAAAACACCTTGGCCTTATTGGCCTCTCTCTGTGCCTCTCCGGGCAAACTTCCCACCACAGCGTCTATCTGTTGCTTACTCCGAGGCCTCCCATCGAAGATGTCAATGTACAGGTGCTCCTGGACTATGTTCCATATTTGGTTGTTCTGTTTCTCCTGGAGGTGTCTTTTCAAGAGTTGATAAGAGTCTCGGGAAACGCGCAAAACAAATTTACTTGTTCGAAAATCCAACAAGGTCTCATTCCCTTTCATGTGCTCCTTTTTGGTAAAGCTAGATAACATTCGCAGATCGTCCTGATAGTAACATTCCTGATCACCGTGAAACTTCTCAAAGAATGATTTGGCTTCATTTTCATGCTGATTGTAGACCAATTCCAAGTACATATGTACAAAGAGAGGATAAAATAACTGAGATAATTCTGCTCGATGACAGTCCAGGGAACATTCAATAAAATGTTTCAGGCCACTGTAGTACTCTTCATACATTGCCGGATCCCCTTGCTGGTTGTAGGCAGACAACACTGCACTGACATCAGGTTGGTCTTCTACTGCAACTCCTGCAACTGTGGCCGGGGCGGGTTCCGGGGCTCCGGGGCCCGCAGTTGCGGGGGAGGCGCCGGAGACCACGCTCAGGAGCGTGCTGGTGGCCTTGGCCCCCAGCCCGTCCACCTCCCCCGGGGCGCCGGCTCCTGCCTCCTTCTCTAGCAGCCCAGCCTCGCGCCGCAGGATCTCCTCGGACTCCAGCAGGTTGCTCTGCCTCAGGAACTGCAGCACAGCCAGCAGGGTCCGCCTGTCGTGAGCGGCGATGCCCTCGGCAGCTGCCGGAGCCGGAGCCGGAGCCGGAGCCGGAGCCGGAGCCGGAGCCGGAGCCGGAGCCGGAGCCGGAGCCGGAGCCGGAGCCCCGCAGTCACCCTCGAGGGCAACACAGTGTTTAGCTGGAGTTTCTTTTCCTTCTTCCATACTGGAGTAGGCCCCCTCTACAGGCAGTGCCCTGTGCTTCTGGTCTCCACCGGCTCCCAACAGCAGCGTTCTCTTTCTGGGTTGTGTAGAGAGCGCACCACTCCTCTTGCCCCCTTTGCCTGGGAGAAAGGGGCTGGAGCTGGGCCTGCCCAAGCTGCCTCCTCCCACCAGGATTTGCTCCCTCTGGGTTCCCTGAGGCTTATATAGGCTCTGGAAGGAGATTGGAGTTCTCACCTGAGGCCGGCCTCCTACTGGCAGCCTAGTTAACACCTTAGCTACTTAAGTAGAAGGAGTTCTGAAAACAAAGACTCCTTATCAGCCCGGGCCCTCCTTCCCTCCTGGGTGAGGATTCATCAGAGAGGATTTAAGGACCTCCTTAATGGCTGATTAAGACTCCTGTAAAACAACAGGAGTGAGGGGCCGTCTTGAGGTGTTGGGAACAAATTAGCCCCAAGTTGTCTCCAAATCAGTCATTTAACATGTATTTCTAGATCCCTTACTAGCCTGCTGGGCATTGTACTAGGGCCTCCTTGCAGATGCTAGTCCAAGAGATCCCTGCCCTCAAAGGGCTCCATCTCTATACACAGGCCCTTTATGTAATACCGACTATACAGGCCTACACAGTCTGGTGGAAACCATAGGGACTGCACGATGTTCAAGCCAAAGGAGATCATCGAATATGGAAGGGCAGCTCTGAAATCAAAGGGATGCCCATCTATTGGGGAATGGCTGAACGAGCTGTCCTATATGATAGCAATGGAATGTTATCGTGCTATTAGAAATGAGAAGCAGGATTTCACAAATTTATAAGAATTCAAGTCATTCCCCGATGGAGAAATGGTCAAAGGATATGAACAGGCAGTTTTCAGATGAAATCAAAGCTAATTATTGCCATATGAAAAAATGCTCTAAACTGTAAGGGGTCAAATTTATTACAAGAGAGTTAATTGGGTAGCTCACCATAATATTGGGGTTCAGAAAATGAGGTGGCCTCAGACACCTAACACTTACTAGCTGTGTGACCCTGGGCAAGGCACTTAACCCCAATTGCCTCACTTAAAAAACAAAAAAAAGAAAAGAATGAGTGACCTCTAGGCCCAAAGTTTCCTCCCCTCCAAACTGCTTATTTTAGTTATTTCTCTCAGGCTAAAACAAGAAAGGAGATTAACAGCCTCTTTTCCACAAGCAAATCAGGTTTTATTAATGGGAAGAAAATATACAACAAAGGTGGAGTTAATAAAGCCAGAGACAAGAGAAAAGGGGAAGAAAAAAAATGGATAAGCTCCCTGGCTCTAGCAAAGACTGACTCAATCCCTAAACTTGCTTCCAGCTCAACTAATTCAAAGAGCTGGCCTCATTTCTATTAACTCACCAACTGGGGTCTAGGGGGAGTCAGCTGTGCAGCCCCTCTCCAGTCTGCTCTTGGAAGATCACCAACAGGAAAGAGAGCTGCCAGCCTCTCTTTTCTACATTTTTTCTGCTTCCACCAAAAGGGAGGTCCTTTAAGCTGGATGGCTGAGAGTGGTGCCCCTGCTGATGTCAGCTGTATAAGTCACTCAGGGCAGGCCTATATCTAATCATCCCAAGTAGGTACTTAGTTTCTGTCCTGATTAGCATGCTTTGCTGGCATTGGATGCCTCCGTTGTGATGATCCTTAAGAAAAGGATCGATGCATTGAAAAACAAATTGCATTTGTTATTGGATATTTAAATAAGCATTTTGCACTCTAGAAAGCATGTTTATGTTGGTTTTTTAAGAAGTCTAATGAAGTTATTAAAACCTGAAGCTTGAAGTTAAGTGCATTGATCATATGATATTTTTGGAAGCATAGACATTGAATTGTAACAGTTTTTAGAATCTCCTTAGTTCACTGAGAATGTCAACATACACACTTATGATTCTGTACTTGGTATATTACAGTGGACGAAGGATACCAAATAATTTTTTCTTTGTAGCTAATGGTTGCCTTGAGGAAGAAATAATTTGGTTGTATTAAGAGGTTTGATTTTAACACAGTTATTAGAGTTGTTTTGCTGGATTTCTTTTGTTAACTCTTTTGTACATGGTTCAAGTTTATGCATGTCAGGAATCCACTGAATTTGTTTCTTCAGTTGTCAGAAAATACTTACCTTTCTCCACCAGTATTGTTGATTTCTGTTTTGTTCTGCTTTTTTTCCTGATAAGTATGTGAAACTTTTCTAAAGAAATAAAGTGTCTTTTGGGATGTAATGGTCTTGGGGGATTGGGGCAGTAATATTTGACAAATGAAGCTATTAATGTATAGTAGTAGATATCAGCTGACTGATCTATTTTTTCAGACTTCTTTATTAACTTTTTTGTGGAATGGGGAACAGTAAATTTTTAAGTGTTCAGGTGTTAAGTTGAACCAGATATTAGCTTTTAGTAGCCAGTCCTACATATATGTAGTCCAAAAAAATTAAACTTGGTGTACAAGGTCATATGGTAAACTTTCTAAAAAGATATTAGGTCCCTCAACCATTACTATATTACTATTATAAGCTAAACTAAAGGACAGACACACCTAAGAAGTAAGGGAGATAAACCCATTAGGTATGGCTCCTGCCTAATCAGAGCCAGGGGACAGAGATAATGGATAGAATTTGGAACTCATAATTTTAAATAAAAATGTTTATTGAAAAATAATAAAATGAGACAACAATGAAAAGACAGAATATCCTTTATGTTAATGCCTAGGCTCCCCCATAATATTTTCTTACTGTAAAGATTGGAGTGATGCCACCTAAAGCTCCACCAAGAGGAGAAGGCATCTGAGGGCAAGCCATGCAGCTTTTCCTTGACTGCAGAAAGTGACGTTTGCTCCTGGGGACTGTCTATCAAAGCTACCAGCCAATTAACTTGGAGCTGTGTGTTCCTGTAGATGGGATGTTCTCAGTTTCACAGGAAGCTTCTGGGAGGAAGAAGGAAACATTGGTTCCTTTTGGTTCCTGACCAGGTAATGGCAGGTCAGATGATGGGATCTTGTAGAAAGTTAGATTTTCACCTTTCTATCTCTCTTCACCAAATTCTTATTCTCCTTAATAAATGCTTAAAAGTCTAAACTCTTGCTAAAGCTTATAATTTATTGGTGATCACTCATTAGATATTTTTAGATAGACTAGCTAGAATTTTATCCCCTTACATTACTTTAGTAGCAGAGTCTTTCTTTAAAGAAACCACAATAACAGCTTAGCTTAGGTGACATTTTTTTTCAATGCATCTCAGGTCCTCCTCAATCCAGGGTTCATGCTTTATTCACATCCCCACCTAGCTCCCCCCATTCCTGGGAGACTCGATGCTGGATGCAGGTTGTTGGGATGGAGGAGATCTCCTGTGGAATATGACCATAGGTGGTGGTGTCAGCTGTATCCTCACTCTGGGTAGAATTACGAGGTATCACCATCTCTGGGGTCAATGCTGTTGTGTGGGGACCAATTTTTAATTGGGGAGCCTTAGCTAAGCTGCTTGCCACAGTGTTGGGGCAAGGAAGGAGACCCGAAGCCTCCCTCAAAATGGAATAGGATTTATTTTAACAGGATCAGTTGGATCAAGGGAAAGGAAATTAAATGGGGAAAGGGAAAATATACAACCTGAAAAAATACCACCAACCAGGAATCAGCTGAGAACACACAGCCCTGATGCTATGGCCTTCCAGCTTCCAGCTAGAATGCCTGACACACACACAAAAAAAACTCCCTTCTCCCAGCACCCCCACACAGTCCCCAGCCATTTGGATGGCTGCTCTGACAGTCACATGACTGCCCTCACTTCCAATCATAATTTTGCCAGGCCCATGTAGGCATCGGCAAGTAGTGATGACGTGGGGTGCCAGCACCATGGCAACGGCTACAACCAGTGGGTGGAACACCATGTGGTTTGCAGAGCCCCAGGCCAGTGCACAGAGGCATAAAACCTCAAATAACAACTAATTCTTTACAGCTGGCTCTTGAGAAGTGTTTCCAACTTGCTCTTCCTGGTACATGTTGTTCAGATGGGGATCAGGGAAAGAATTCCCCCGGGGTAGATCTGCCCCTTCATCTTCCAAATTCTCAGAAGAACCAATATCTGAAGGGATGTCCTGGGGTTGATAATGGGAGTTGTACTCATTTGTCCCTTGATGAGAGTGATGAACACAGGGAAGTGGTATCAGCTGAACGGGGATCATCTGCAGTGGATGCTGGAAGGTGTTCTCCTGGATCAAGTGAGGTGATATAGAGCTGACAAGGCTTGTGGTCCACGGAATCCCTTGTTGTATACCTTGTGGGATGTACCCCTGTGGTATTTGGCTTGGGACATAGAGAAAAGGGCTGGGGCTGCTTGGGATCACCTGCAATGGCATCTGACCCAGCCAAGGAGGAGTCCAACCTGGCATGGAGTTCCAAGAGTATGCCCCTGTGAAAGTGACAAGTCAACAGGTTACAATATTTAAAGGTCTATTCCCAAAAGCTCTCTCCCCATGCCCTCCTCCTTTGCCTGCTTCCAACACTGGAGTTCAGGTGGAGTCTAGGGCCAGATGAATGATTAGTCAAGGGGAAGTAGCAGAGGAAGGGCTTCACCCCGATGGCCCCTTCTAGTGTCCTCCAGTGAGGGCAGTGTCAGTGACTCTTGGTTCCCCTGGGGGTCCCATCTGGGCAGAGTAGAACTGCTAAATCCCTGTGTCCTGTACTTACCTGAGGCTTCATAGCCTGTGGGCTCAGCATCAGGGACTTCAGGCTCAGGACCTCCATGCCACCGTTGGGTGAAGGGCAGGACTCTTTCCAAGCCCTCATGGAATGGGCAGGGGATGGGGTCCCCCTGCCTTTTCTGGTTGGCCTCCTGGATACACCAGTATAAGTCTTCCAGAGCCAGCATCATTTCTCGACACTGCCTCCAGCATCTCTGCACACCCTCCTTGTACAAACGTTTGGCTATAGCCTTATAGATCACTCGTAGCTTCTTCCTGGTTTCCCTCATAGCCTGGATATCAGGGGAGGCCCACACATCCAGTAGAATTCTAATGGACTCTGGGCTCCAAGCCTCCCGCCCTTGGGGTGCAGAAGTCTGAGGCCTCTGCCTTCTTCCAGTGACTGGAGGAGACAAGAAGAAATGGTTAGAGCAATGCACAGCTCACCCTGACAATGAACAGGGCTATCCCAGGGTCTAGATGCCATCTTCTATGGCCATGTGGAAGGAGGGGGCTCAAGGAAGCAGGCCAGACAAGCTCAGGCAGACTTTGGGCCCTGCTCTCCATTCCTTATAACCCTTTGGACCTGATGGCATTTGATCTAAGGTTTGACATGAAGTGAGGGATATTGGGTTGGGTTTTCCAAGGGCACAGTTACAACCTTCCCTGCCTTCAACTCACATAATCTTTCAGGTCACCAATACTAGCATTTTAGGAAGAGAGAATGAAACTGGGATCTCCTGAACACTAACCTGGCCCTCCACAGCCAGTAGATTTTAGAGGCAGGCCTTGGCCCCAGGTCTTCCTGGGCTGGAGGACAGCTTGTTGCTCTCTAAGAAGGTTCTCCCCATTTTATGAATGAGTGAGGATCCTCAGGCAGGGGAATGGCTTGGCCGGTCATGGGCCTCCCCATGGGGAGGGGCTGAGACTTAAAGTGGGCTATTGACACTGAGTGCTCTCTTTACTCTGTCCAGGCCAATGGGTGAGTTGGGTCACTGCTCACCAGTGTAGGGATGGCAAGCCCTCTGCTCCCTGGCCTTCCATCCTTGGATGAGGAGGCAGGCCTCGATGGCAAAGCTGAGGTTGGGGGAAGGATCCATTGGGACCCAAGGAGAGCAGACTGTCCAAGGGCAGGGGATGGTACCTGAAGATTCTGCCAGAGAGTCTGGTGTTGCTGCTCTATTGTCATGCTCCTCAGAAACCAAAGAAGTCATTGTGTCAGGCACACTGGCGGCCATTTTCCTGGTGATTCTGGAGGGAAGAGACAAGACTGAAGTCTTCTCAGACAGAACATTCTCTCTGACATCAAGCTTTTATTTCCCTCTCTGCAAACAGCCCCAGCAGCTCCCATGTCTGCACTCTGGGGACAAGCAGGCATCAAATTCTCTTTCCAAGTCCTAACCTCTACTATGAGAAGATAGCTGTGCCTACCCCAAGTCTTCTCCAAGGTACATAAAACCCCCAGGACAGGAGCCTGAGGTGCTGCCCTTGCTGGCTGCCCTCATCTGCACACTCTCCAGCTCTTCAAGGCCCTCAGAGCTCAAACATGGTAGCCAGCACTGAACATGTGAGTGCAAATGAGCTCTGAGCAGGGAGGGCACCCTCTGCCCTTGGGGCTTGGCCATGGCACCTCTTCTCTAAGGAGCACAGATGAAGAGCTGGAAGGGGCCTTAGGAGCCATCTGAGCCTGGTCTGGGGGCTCCACCTGCATTTACACAGGAGGAAACTGAGGCTCAGCAAAGCCAAAGGCATCTCTAAGAGTTTCTAGGGAGTGACAGTCAGGAGAAGAACCCAGGCTTGAGCCTCCAAATGCAGAGACATTTCCACAGTCTGCCTAACTCTCAACAGGCAGGATAGTCATTCATTTGATACCAAAGTCAGAGAGTGTTAAAATGTCAGGAACATCCCCAAGGTTGTAGAAATAGAATGTGGCAGAGATAGGATGAACACCCAGGTCCTCTGCCCGTTGGCCCCAGGTCAGTAAAGGACACAATGTTATCTCTGCAGTGAACATTGGTTAGTAACCCATTTGATAGATGGGGAACCAGAGGCCCAGGAGGGGACGTGTCTGACCAGGTAGTTCTTGGTGGACCCAGGTCTCCTGCCTCCTCTTTCCTTTCGCTCGAGCAGACAAAGGTCATTCAGGGCCTTCGGTAAAGACTCCTGCTACTAGAGCATCCATGGACTGAAGCCTATGTCAGAATCTGAATGGGGATTGGCCATTCTCTACTTTCCTCTGATCTCCAGCCCCAAGTCCCTCCAGGACCTGGTCAGCAATCCAACCATCCTCAACAAACTAACCCAAGGGAGACCCAAGGCAGGTCCATGGAAGCCCAGGGAAGTTCATGCCCAGGCTTCCCCTTACCTTTGGCCCTGGAGAAAGTGTCTGCAGCTGGTCCTGCTGAAGCTGCCTCCTTCAACCAGGATGTGCTCAGTCTGAGTTCCCTCAGGCTTATGTAGGCTCTGGAAGTAAATGGTAGAGGGGAGTTCTCACCTGGTCACAGACCTCCTATTGTCAGGCTGCTTGACACCTCAGCTAGGTAAGGACTAGAAGTCCTCAACACAAAGACCCCTCGTCAGTCCTGGGGCTCTTTCCCTCCTTTTGAGGATTAATCAGAAAAAGTCTTTAACATTCTCTAGAATTTGAAAAGCCAGGTAAGAGGGGACATCTTCAGGTGTTGGTTCCAAACTCCTTAGCACCTCATGCTTGTCTCTACATCAATCATGGCCCATCTATTTCTAGATCAATTACTATCCTGCTAGGCTTTGTACTGGGCTCTCCCTGGAGATGCCTGTCCTCCAAGGGCTTCCTCTCTACACATACAGTCACTTTATGCAGCACTTAGTAAATCCTAGCATACAGCCTACTGGAAACCAGAGGACATTGACTGCAGGATCTTCAAGCTGATAGGGATCATTGAACATAGAATGTCAGCTGTAAAAGGGAACTTAGCAAGTGGAGCATAGAATGTCTCCTCCTTCAGAATGAGGCAGAAACCCTTGAAGGGTAGGGCTACAGAGCAAATGTAATAGCAGAGAAAGGACTGCTATCAGGCTATCTTGGACAATTCTCTTCTTTTACAAAGTTGTCATCTAGAACTCCATTTCCTGTGTTCCTGAAAACTGCACATTCTTCTATTTCCTCCTGTGAGGGCCAAAATTTAATATACGGAGCATTAATTGGGTGACTCGCAGAAATATCGGTGTCCAGGAAGGAATGAGGGACCATTCCCCACTGAACTGCCCTTTTAGATATTTCTCCCAGGCCAATAAGAAAGGAGTCTTACAGCTTCTTTTCCATAAAAGGATCAGATTTTATTACTTGGGAATTAATTAAACAACAAAGGTGAAGTTAATTAAAAATCAAAGATAAGGAAATAGGAAAAGGAAATACAGATAAATTCTCTTAACTCCAAACTTAGCCTATGCAGTCCCCAGATCGTTTCCAATTAAGCTAAATCAAAGGAATTTAGGGTTTTCTGTGTTCACTTCCCAAAACCTGCAAAGTCTATAGTTGCTGGCACCACCAGAAAGGCAGCAGCCAGGGAAAGAGCTAGAGTTCTGGAAGTGCCTCAGCCTCCCCTCAGGGAGTGTTCCATCTTCCTCCCCCCAAAGGAGAAGTCCTTCAAAAACTGCCTATGGAGAGTTCTCCTTCTGACCTCAGTAGCATAGTACCTTCAGGGTGGGCCAGATGTGGCCCCTCCCAAATGAGTCAGCTAAAACTCCAATAATTTTTTACCACAAATCATTTTTACCACATTCCTTATTTCCAATGAAGGTGGTTGACACCTGGGAAGGACCTTAGTGGTCAGCAGGGCAAATCAGTAACCAGATAAACAACAAGTAGCATCAGATAGGATCTAGCTGGTTTTCTAAGCCAATGTACATCCACTAGGGTCTTTTTCTACATTTGTGGGGACCCCATTTCTATTTGGTTTGGACACCACAGATTTAGTCCCAGTCCTTCATAGGGCAGGAGCAAATTCCTGCTGATCTTTCCCATTCCTTGCTAGTAAACCCCTCCCAATTCTTCTCACTTCCCCCAGAAACCCCTTAAGCCCTCCCCCTGCCTGTTTAGCCATAGCAGAAGCATTTAATGAAAGAAATGGCTAATACCAGAACCTAACCAAAGCATCTACTCAAGCATATTCTCAATCTTACTGTCAAAAATATCAGAAAAGGGGGCAGCATGGTGGGACAGTGGATAAAGCTCTGGTCCTGGATTCAGGAGAACCTGAGTTCAAATCTGGTCTCAGACACTTGACTCTTCTTACTAGCTGTGTGACCCTGGTCAAGTCACTTAACCCTCATTGCCCAAGCCAAAAATAATAATAATAAAATCAAAAAATAGACAGACATATCAGAATAAGAAGTTAGCGTCCATTTTTTAAAATTGTCATTGTTTTCTCCAAGGATGGTACAAGGAAAGCTCAAAAACCCCCACAACCTTTCACTAATCCTCTCTCCCTTCCCACCCTTTCAGCTTTCATTTGGATCCTAGATCAGGAGAAGAATGGGACAATAATGTCCAACTCTCTCATTTGGCAGGGGAACAAACTGAGTGTCCAAAGGTCACACTAGTAGCAAATGACAGAGTTTGAATACATACCCAGTTCCTATGCCTACTAGTCCTGGTACATAGAATATTATAGATTGTTCATTTGAGAGGACCATTGGAGATCCACCAGGACAATCCATTCTGTAGATGGTCTAGAGAGGGGGTGGCTGTCCAAGGAGCCAGGTCTCCTGACTTCTCTGCCTCAGCTTCACCAGGCCCAGTCTTTCAACTCCCTGAGCCCATAATAGGGCTACAATTGCATACAATGATGCAAAGCTAGGTCAGTCCCTGACAGGAATCTGAAACCTCTCCCTCTGGCGCCCTTCTTCCCCACCTCCAATTCCCTCCAGAAACTGCTCAGCCAGCCTGCCCCCCCTCAATGCAGCAGGACTTGGGCACAGGACCCTGTTGCTCAGAACCCAGGCTCCCCTGACATTTTACCTCAGAGAAGGTGCCTCCTGCTTGGTGGTTGGTGGTTGGTGCTGGTCTCCAAGCTGCCTCCTCCAACAGGGATGTGCTCAGGCTGACTGACCTCAGGCTTATATAGGCACTGTACCTAAGGGAAGAGCTGATCCCATCAGTCTTAGCTAGTTAGGGGCCAGTGAATAGACAAAAACCCTTCTCCAGTCCTGGACTTTGCTCAGTCTCTGTGAGGAGCAAGGCAGCTACAGGCCCCTTTGGATCTCCAGACTCCTAGGAGGCCCTAGACAAAAGACATCATTAGCTCCTTGTTACAAACCCTCTAGTACCTACTTGGACACCAGTCATTCAATCAAGTGTGTCTATCTACCATTTCTAGGTGGCACAAAAGCCTCTGCTCAATCAAGTGACTTGACCCTGATCCCACAGTATTGAAAGTCAGTGACTTAGGATGGATTCTTGTTTTCTCCTCTATCAAGGTCCTGGACAGCCCTCCCTCTCTTCTCCCAATACACACCTAGTTCTGAAGGCTACAGGGAGGGGCCCAGTGGGAGTGGGGGCAGGAGGGGTGGTTTCCTGAGCTAGGCCTCTGCCTGGCTGGTACCACCTGAGGCCATGGGCCCCATCCCTACCTGAGGCTCCTAGAATATCTGAGTTAGGGAGGATCTCAGGCCCTAATGAGAGCAATCCCCATCCTTGAAAAAGACTCCTCACTACAAGGTGCTCAACAAGGAGTCACCCAACCTGTTCCTGAAAACCTCCCACAGGAATCAAAAGCAGTTTTTATATTTTTTAATGTTTCCTTTTTTCCCAAGTTACATACAAAACCGATTTTAACCTTTTTTCCCAATTTTGAGTTCCAAACTGTCTTCCTCCCTCCTTTCCCCCTCCCCATTGAGAAGGCAAGCAGTTTGACCTAGGTTATACATCTGTACCCATGCAAAACACATTTCCATGTAAGTAATGCTGCGAAAGAAAACACAGAGATGTGTGACCCTGGGCAAGTCACTTTACACTCATTAGCCCACAAAGAAAAAGAAAGAGAGAAAGAGAGGGAAGGAGGCAAGGAAGAAAGAAAGCAGAAATCAAAAGAGAAAGAAAACAAGGGCAAAAAAAGAAAGAAAGAGTGAGAGAGAGAACAAAAGAAAGAAAAGAAACATATCTTCAGTATGCACTCAGGCTCCAGCAGTTCTTCCTTTGCAGATAGACAGTACTTTCCATCATGAGTCTTGTCATTTCTTTCTCCAGCTCATGTGACAGATGAGGGAACTGAGGTAAAAAGCGTTAAGTGACTTGCTTCGAGTGACAGAGCTAGCAGCTACATTTGACCTCAGGTCCTCCTGACCCATTATCCACTGTGCCACCTACCTGCCCCACTATTTGTTACAGCATTTATATATTTCATACTCTTTTAATATGTTTAAAACTGTTTTCCCACTTCTATTTCATTCCTATCTTTTTTATGTATTGCTGATGAAGTTTGTGAGCATTGTACCGCAACCCCATTTTTTCCATGAGCCTTGTGGCTTTTATTGTTAGAGTTTGCTTAGTTCTGTGATTTTTAGGAATATGTCCTGTTATAGTTGTGAGAAAATAATGGGTTTTGGGAGGCCCAGAGGCCCTGCCTGAGAGGATTATATTAAGATTGATTGGATTGACTTTGCTGAGTGATTTACTTGAAGTTGACTTGATTGAAACCACACCTACCTGAGAGCCTGGCCCTCAGGGGGGTGTGTTCTCTGAACTCTGACGTTGGCATGGTCTGCTCATGGACCACCCTCAATTCCAGTGAACCAATGAATTTGGGTGAACTATCCAATGAGTTTGAAGCAGTGTGTAAGGACCACCTCTGCTCCAGACCCAGAGGAAGCTTCCACAGGCAGTTACTCTCTCTCAGGCAGTCTTGGTGGCAGAGGACTTGGAGAAAGAAGCAGGCCAGGCTGAGCTCTGTTCTCTCCTCTAGGCTAGATAAGCCTCCTGGACTTGCAGAGATCTGTTTGCTCACTTTACTAATATTTAATATACTTTAATAGATGCTTAATGCCCCCAAACTGGTGCTAAAGCTCTTCTAATTGATAAGTAAGAACTATATTAGGAACCCCAGCTAATTTTCCCTAAACTTGAGACAGAAATAAGGTGACCACATATATAGTTTTACTCTCAACATAACAGAAATGACTGCATGTAACACCATATAGCAGACATTTATTAAGTATCTATTGTGTACAGAGCATTGTGCTAGATACTAGGGGAAATATCAACTCCACACAAGATGTGGACCGTCAAGAACCTTAACAGGCTATTAGAGAAGTAAGGAACCTCCACTCCTAGGTGTAATTCACAAAATCACTCTGCCAATGCATTAAGTAACAATAGCCAGCAATTACATCATGTATTAAGGCTTTTAAAGCACTTTATAAATATTATGTGATTGTATGCTTACAACAACCCAATGTGTGTGTCCAACACATCTGGTTGATGCCACGATTGGCAGGGGGCAGGTCCCATGGCATTAGAAGGCATGCATGAAATTCTCTCTTTGCTAACATAGGGAGGAATCCCATCATTGACATCACAGATCCTATCCAAGTGTCCAAGTATAACCCCATCCTGGAAGGATGGGCAGGAGGAGTGACCTGGATGCCCATGAGATTCTGGAATTTTTTCCCCTTTATCTGTTCCAAGGAAATATCACAAGGTTTGGGATGGGGGCAAAGGTGCAGGTGAGAGTGGGATTTGCAAAGGCCCAAGGGAAAAGATAGGGAAAAGGAGAGGGGATGAATGGCTCTCTTCCAAAGCTATGGTAGGAGCAGCCATGGAGTTGATGAAAAGCATCTGAGATTGCTGGGGCAGGGGTGGTCGGGTGGTTGGGTTTTTGTTTTTATTCTGAATTTACCAAACGCAATAAAATGGGCATTGCGATATTGATAGAGCAGAAAAAGAGTACTGTACATGAAACTGTAGGTCTTTTCTTTTTAAGCATATACTAAGTTCAACTGATAAAATATATAGAGATATGTGGGGGGAAAAAGTTATTTTCCAGTTACATTTAGAGATAGTTTTCAACATTTGTTTTTATAAGAGTTCTAGTTGGTACAGTTGTGAAAAGATCCAACCATTCTGGAGGGCAATTTGGAGCTATGCCCAAAGGCCTACCAATCTGTGCAATTCCATTGCTAGGTTTATAACCCAAAGACACCCCCCCCCAAAAAAAAAGAGCAAAAGACCCATTGTACAAAAGTATTGATGGCAGTTTTGGGTTTTGGTTTTTTTTTTTTTGTGGTGCCTAATAATTGTCAATCAACGTAATGACCATCAATTGGAGCATGGTTGAACAAACTGTGGTATATACTTGTGATGGAATCTTATTGTGCTATAAGAAATGACAGGCAGGATGATTTCAGAAAGGCCTGGAAAGACTCGTATGAACTGATGTATAGTGAAGTGAGTAAAACCAAGAGAACATTGTGCACAGACAGCATTCTTCTTTAATGAAGAATTGTGAATGGCTTAGCTATTCTCAGCAATACCATGATCCAAGACAATGCCCAAGGACTAATGATGAAGCATACTATCCACCTTCAAAGAAAGAACTGATATTGATTGAATACAGACTGAAGTATGCTATTTTCAGTTACTTTCATTTTTTTCTTTTATTCAAGTCTTCTTATACAAAATGACTAATATGGTGACGATTTACATAATTGCAGATGTATTACCTTTATCTGCTTGCTTACCCCCTCAGGGAGAGGGGAGTAAACATGGGTGGAAGGGATAGAATTTGGAACTCAACTTTAAATAAAAATGTTTATTAAAAAAATGAGACGTAGATCTTCAGAAAAACCTAAAAAGACTTACATGATGATATATAGTGAAATGAACATAACCAGGAGAATGTTATGCACAGTGACGACAATCTTGTTTAATGAAGAACTGTGAATGCCTTGGCTATTCTCAGCAATGGAATGATCCAAGACAATCCCAAAGGACTAATGATGAAGCATGCTATTCACCCTCCAGAAAAGAACTGATATAGATTGAACACAGACTGCAGAACGCTATTTTTAGCTTTATTTCTTTCTTTCTTTTATTCCAGTCTCCTATACAAAATGATTTCTGTGGAAATGTTTTACAAAATGGCACATGTATGCCCTATATTACATGGCATGCCACCTCGGGGAGTGGGGAGGGGAGGAAGAGAGAGAATTTGGAACTCAGAACTTTAAATAAAACATTTTATTATAAAAACATAATTAAATAACACAACGAAGAAAAAAAGAATGACCTTTGTTTTCATGCCTAGGCCTTACCTTTTTTTTTTTTAACTTAGTAGCTGAGGCTTTATTTACAGAAATCACAATAACAGCTTAGCTCAGGTCACATTTTTTCAATTCGCTCAGCCCCCTATTCCACTGGACCGGTGCGGACTGCTATAGCATGGTTCCCGATCCCTGGAATGACCGTCTCTCCCGACACTTCGGGACTGTTCGCGCCTCATCTTAGTCCTGCCTTCAGAATGCCGGGCACTGGGGTGAGAGCCCTTTTCAGCGCTTCGGCTTCTGTCCCGATGCTTGCTCTTGGCCTTCTGTCTTTGTTCCTCCCTGCTGGCGCTGCTGAAGGACTTCTTCTTATGCGCTGGCTCAGCCTTCCTTGAGTCCCTGCTTGAGGCCCCTGCTTTCTCCAGCTGACCTCGGGGGAGCTCAGGGGAGCCACTTAAGGACTGACGCCTTTGTGGGGCCTCTGGACTGCAGCCCTTCTGGGTGGATTTCCTGAAGCCAGCACCTTCCTTTTCGGTTCTGGTCCCGTGTTGGGATGCTACAGGGGAAGATGCAGCCATTTCCTGCTTGTCAATACTCATTCTAACATCGTTGTCCTTTTGCTTCCTTGCTTTGTCTCTGTTATGCTTTCTCACGGGCGTCTCATCTTCAGAGGATTCAGATGAACTTGGAGGTAGGGTTTGAACCCCTCCGCAGCCTTTCTCCCGGAGTGTTCTGGTTACGTCATCCATCTTGGAATCCTTGGGGGGCCTATAATTAGCCACATGGTCCACTCGGATAGTTCTTCCTCTTATCTTGATCCCATTCAGATTGTCAACCGCCAAAATTGTGCTTCTCTGATCCTCGTAGCAAAGAAAACTGAATCCTTTGGATTTTCCGGTTTTCTTATCTCGCACGAGATTGATGTTCACAATTTCGCCATATTGAGAAAACACACAGATGATATCGCCTTCGGTCAATTCATATGGGAGCCCTCCCAGGAAGATCCAAGCACTGTCCTTGTACTGGGCGTGCCAGGACACTTTCTCAGTCACCCCGAGCTCCGCCTCCCGCTCGTTCAGCTCATTGATGAGCTTCACCTTGGTCAGGGCATTCATCTTGAGGTCCTACCCTATTCTTTTTTTTTTTTTTTGGCGGGGCAACGGGTGTTAAGTGACTTGCCCAGGGTCACACAGCTAGTAAGTGTCAAGTGTCTGAGGCCGGATTTGAACTCAAAAACTCCTGAATCCAGGGCCGGTGCTTTATCCACTGCGCCACCTACCCTATTCTTTCGGAGTTACCAAGAGCTCCGGTCCCACTGACTGTTTTGGAGAAAGTGGCTGGAGCTCCTCCCGCTCAAGCCGCCTCCTCCAACCAGGATTTGCTCAACCTGAGTTCCCTCAGGCTTATATAGGCTCGGGTAGCAGATTTGAGAGGTGAGTTTTCACCAGATCCCACCCCTCTTGTATGCAGCCTACTTCACACCTTAGCTCCTTAAGTATCCACAGGAGTGAAAGCAAAGATCCCTTGTCAGTGCTGGAAAACTCTTTCCCTCCTTTGTAAGGATTCATCAGAAAAACTATTACATATTATATGGTTGAAAAGGACAAGACATAAACACACACACAAATGGAAAAAGTATACGTCAATCTGTATTCAGAGTACATCAGTTCTCTCAATGGAGGGAAGAGAGAAGGGTGCTCCCAAATTGTCTTGGATAATTGTCTTGATCAGAGAAGCTACATTTTTTCAACAGTCGGTCATCTTACAATATTGCTGTGGCTGTGTATCATGTTCTTCTGGATCTGCTCACTTCACTTTGTATCCGTTCATATAAAACTTCCCAGTTTCTGAAAGATCCACTTCATTTTTTTTTTAAAGAACACACCGAGTCAGAGTTGTTCTCATGAAATTCCTGGATGTTTTTCAGTCTGAGCCAGCTGCTCGAAGTTCTCTTCTCTTCTGGAGGGCAGCAAGGCACCGGGCTTCTTCCAATTGTTTCTCCCTTGCTTTCCTCTCGGCCTTCTTTCCCTGCTTGTTTGCCAGGAGGGCTCTGGCTTCGGAGAGCATTTTAAGTTCCTCCTCGTCCATATCCCTGGGATCCGGTCTGGCTGGTTTCGTTTCTGGGTTTGCGTGGATCGCCTGCTGTTTCTTCTTCCTTGTCTCCTTGGGCAGCTCTGTCCATCATAGTGCTCCAAACACTGGGCGGCTGTCCGCCCGACGATCGGGGCGATGGTTCTCCACTGCGTCGGCATCAACTTGGCCAGGTGCAAAAGCTTTTTCTTCCTTCTCCCTGGTCCATTCAGTTTTTTGGATGGGTCCAGCCATTCGTCCCATCGGGCCTTGCAGTGCTTGGCTGATTTTCTGTGCAGCAGGGAAGCGATCCTAGACCATTGGTTTTTCCCGTATTTCGTCACTGCCGCTTTGACAATTTCGTCCTCCGTATTCCTCCACAAGCTGCCTTTGACCATAATCCGAGGCGTCTTGGCGGAAGGGCGAGAGCTTGATTGAGCACTTAGCTGAGGCTCAGACACTGAAATGCCTTAGCGGCCGCGGAACCCAAAAGCAACGCTGCTTCTTTGCGCGCCACCTGCAGCTTCCTCACTCCTGACCGTTTGCCTTGGAGAAAGTGGCTGGTGCTGGTCCGACTCAAGCTGCCTCCTCCAACCAGGATTTACTCAGACTGAGTTCCCTTGGGCTTATATAAACCCTGGAAGCAGATTGGAGAGCTGGGTTCTCACCTGAGGCCAGCCCTCCTGTTGGCAGCCCACGTAACAATTTAGCTCTTTCTTTTTTTTTTAAAATTTATTTTACATATAAGGTATTTTATTTTTTCCATTACATGTAAAGATAGTTCTCAACTTTTGTTTATACAAGCTTTACAATTTCTGATTTTTCTCCCTCCCTCCCCTCCCTCCCCCCTCCCCTAGACAGCAGGTAATCTGATATAGGTTATATCTATATATCTATATACATATACATATAGATGTATATATATCTATACACACACATATATATACCCATAATAACATTAATCCTATTTCTGCATTAATCCTGTTATAAGAGAAAAAATCAGAGCAGTAATGCAAAACCTCAAAATAGAAAAAAAAAAACCAACAGCACCCATAGTATGGTTCAATCGGCATCTATACTCCACAGTTCTTTTTTTTTTCTTCTTGGATTTGGAGATCCTCTTCTATCATGAGTTCCCTGGAACTCTTCTGTACCATTGCATTGGTGAGAAGAATATAGTCCATCACAGTAGGTCAACACTCAATGTTGATGATACTGTGTACAATGTTCTTCTGGTTCTGCTCATCTCACTCATCATCAGCTCACGCAAGACCCTCCAGGTTTCTCTAAACTCCTCCTGCTCATCATTTCTTACAGCACAATAGTATTCCATTGTATTCATATACCACAACTTGTCCAGCCATTCCCCAATTGATGGGCACCCCCTCAACTTCCAATTCCTTGCTACCACATAAAGAGCAGCTATAAATATTTTTGTACATGTGGGTCCCTTTCCCCCTTCCATGACTTCTTTGGGAAAAAGACCTAAAAGTGGAATTGCTGGGTCAAAGGGTATGCACAGCTTTATTGCCCTTTGGGCATAATTCCAAATTGCTCTCCAGAATGGTTGGGTCAGTTCACAGCTCCACCAACAATGAATTAGTGTTCCAATTTCCCCACAGCTTCTCCAACATTTATTATCTTCTTTTTTTTTGTCATTTTAGCCAATCTGATAGGTGTCAGGTGGTACCTCAGAGATGTTTTAATTTGCATCTCTCTAATCATTAGAGATTTAGAGCATTTTTTCATATGGGAATAGATAGCTTTGGTTTCTTCATCAGAAAACTGCCTGTTCATATCCTTTGACCATTTCTCAATTGGGGAATGACTTGGATTCTTATAAATTTGATTTAGTTCCCTATATATTTTAGAGATGAGGCCTTTATCAGAAGTACTGGCCTCAAAAATTGTTTCCCAGCTTTCTGCCTCCCTTCTAATTTTGGATGCATTGCTTCTGTTTGTACAGAAATTTTTAATTTAATATAATCAAAATCATCCATTTTGCATTTTATAATATACTCTATCTCTTGTTTGGTCAAAAACTGTTTTCCTTTCCAAAGATCTGATAGGTAGACTATTCCTTTCTCTCCTAATTTACCTATGGTATCACCTCTTATGTCTAAATCGTGTATCCATTTTGACCTTATTTTAGTATAAGGTGTAAGATGTTGGTCTATGCCTAATTTCTGCCATACTATCTTCCAGTTTTCCCAGCAGTTTTTGTCAAATACTGAGTTCCTATTCCAGAAGCTGGAGTCTTTGGGTTTATCAAACACTACATTACTAGTGTCATTTACTACTGCATTTCCTGAGCCTAGCCTATTCCATTGATCTACCACTCTATTTTTTAGCCAGTACCAGATAGTTTTGATGACTGCCGCTTTATAGTAAAGCTCCAGGTTTGGTACCACTAACCCACCTTCCTGTGAATTTTTTTTCATTATTTCCCTGGATATTCTTGATTTTTGTTTTTTCCAGATGAATTTTGTTATTATTCTTTCTAGCTCTATAAAATAATTTTTAGGTAGTCTGATTGGTATGGCACTGAATAAGTAAATTAATTTAGGCGGTATTGTCATTTTTACTATATTAGCTCTGCCTATCCATGAGCAGTTGATATCTTTCCAATTATTTACATCTGATTTGATTTGTGTGAAGAGTGTTTGGTAGTTGTGTTCATAGAGTTCCTGGGTTTGTCTTGGCAAGTAGACTCCCAAGTATTTTATATTATCTACCGTTACTTTAAATGGAATTTCTCTTTCTATCTCTTGCTGCTGGACTTTGTTGGTCATGTATAGAAATGCTGATGATTTATGTGGATTTATTTTATATCCTGCTACTTTGCTAAAGTTGTTAATTGTTTCAAGTAATTTTTGAGTTGATTCTCTAGGATTCTTTAAGTATACCATCATATCATCTGCAAAGAGTGATAGTTTTGTTTCCTCCTTGCCTATTCTAATTCCTTTAATTCCTTTCTCTTCTCTGATTGCTAAAGCTAACATTTCTAGTACAATGTTAAATAATAGGGGTGACAATGGACATCCCTGTTTCACCCCTGATCTTATTGGGAAGGCCTCTAATTTATCTCCATTGCATATAATACAACTTAGCTCTTTCAATTCTTCACAAATGTAGTAATTGGCCTTAGTGGTTATGAATGATCTGAGAAGGAAAGGGATTTGTCAGCAGTTCTCAAAGTGCACTGCTTAGGAGACCTCCTCTTGCAGAGACTTGAATGACCAGAGAGGGGCTATGATGTATGCCTGGATCTGTTGGTGCAAACAAATCCTTAAGGAAATCAGAGAAAACAAATCTCTGCAGGTTGGAGTCAGTGGGAAGTGGGAGTCAGTGGGAAGACCTGAGAGAGCTGAACCAAACAGATAAACTAACAACTGGAAATCATGTAGGGGTGAGATTTTCCACCATCTTCTCCCAGATGGAATTGGCCTTTCTCTGGAGATAGTTCTTAGCACTTTACCTGGACCTCTCCTTTGTAATTACTAGGATATAACGATATAGTAAAAAACAAACAAAGAAAAAAAAACCTGGGTGCTCAAATATCAGCTCTACTTAAACCACTCATTTAAATTCTGTGCCTTCATGTCTCCATCTCTCAAATCAGAGGGTTTAGGGAAATAATCTTTAAGGGGATTTGCACCCTATAGAAAGATGGGGAGAAATCTTGACATCAGAGATGGTATATGGAGGTGGGACAAGAGAAAGGAGACAGATAAACAAAAGCTCAGTGGCCATCATCAAGTCTCTCATGTGATGGGGATCTGAGGTAGAGTTTGGATCAAAGAGTAGAGAGTTAGGTGCCCGTAGGGCATGGGGTATGGGGGGATTGGTAAGGACAGGGTGATAGGACATGACAATTTTATTTCTGAGCTCTTCCTATGGGGCCAGGACAGACATGGTTTCCTGAGATCTCATAGACACTAAGCAGGGCAGATACACCCATCCAGGACTTTCGATTGAAAGAGGACACAGTTTAGATTTCATGGGCTGCACTGAGCAGTGATCCTAGTGCAACATGCAATAAGAGGGATAACCAGTGGTATAACTGATCACCTCTCAATTTCCACCAGATGGATCTCTTGCTTCATCTTGGTGTATTCTCTTCAGTGTGTGATTCCCCACCATTTTTCTCTGATCTCCAGATAGATGACAGCTCACAAATTGGGGAATGTCTTGGTTTATTTAGACATATCTGGCCAAGAGGTAAAAAGAGGACAGGAAAGCATGAGCCAAGGCCTCCAACAGGTAGGTCCTAGCCAAAGAAAGTAAAGTGCGTGCTTTGTCTATTTTTTAGAGACTTGATATCTTTACTAGAAGGATTGATCATATTTGGACATAGAGGTTGGGAAAGAAATACAGAGGTGGGGGGGATTGTAAAGGTGCATGTGGGTAGGAAAGTAGGGATGGACACATTAAGCCTGGATTTCAGGGTGGCATTGAAATGTCTCTTGGTTCCTCAATGGAGGGAGAGAGAGTGGTGCTCCCAAATTGTTTTGGATCAGTGTCTTGAACAGAGTAGATACATTTTTCGCAGTTTCTCAATATACTGTCTTGCAGTAGATGGGTACCATGTCCTCAAGATTCTGCTTACGTCATTTTGCATCAATTCATTTAAGATTAACCATGGGTTTTTTCCTGAATCCATTCTGCTCGTCATTTATAATAGTACAATGGGTCAGAGTTGTTCTTAATTGAATTACTTTCTCTTTTCCTGCTCCATCGGTTCCCTCTTCCCTGCTCAACTCCACACTACTGGATAGAAGGCAATATTCACATAGAAATAATTCCAAGGATTAAGTCTTCAAAGATGTAGAAATTTATCACTCAGTGGGTTGTGGAGGATCCAAAGAGCAAAGGGAATTATCACCACCTCTCAAATCAAAGTACTGAAAAGATAAAAACTTTCAGGGCGGGAAGGGAAAGACCAAAGAGGTCTGTCTATATGGAATGACTGCCTTTCTCCACTGGTGCACCCAAATCCTCAAGGCAATCTGAGCAATTAGATGTCTGCAGGATGGAGTCATTGGAAGAACTGAGGGAGCTGGGCCTACCTGAAAGACTAGCATTCTGAAAAGGGTGTAGGGATGAGTCTCTCCACCCCCTTCTCTCAGTTGGAATTGGCCTTTCCCTCCTCATAGTACTTAACATGTTTTCTGGCCCTTTCTAGTTATTAGAACACTGCATTTATCGTTAAAAATACTAGCATCAAATATGAGCTCAGTGAGAGCTACACATTTCAGCTCTATGCTTCACGTGCTGCATCTCTTAAATTACAGGGCTTAGGGAGATAATGTTTAGGGTTCCTTGCACCATATAGAATACATGGGGAGAAATTCTGATAGCTGTATAGGAAGGGCTGCAAGAGAACTGAGGCAGGGAGACAAATAAGAGGGCAAACACTCAATGTTGATGTTACTGTGTACAATGTTCTTCTAGTTCTGCTCATCTCACTCATCATCAGCCCACGCAAGACCCTCCAGGTTTCTCTGAACTCCTCCTGCTCATCGTTTCTTATAGCACAATAGTATTCCATTGTATTCATATACCACAACTTGTCCAGCCATTCCCCAATTGATGGTCATCCCCATAACTTCCAATTCTTTGCCACCATGTAAAGAGCAGCTATAAATATTTTTGTACATGTGGGTCCCTTTCCCCCTTCCATGATTTCTTTGGGAAAAAGACCTAAAAGTGGAATTGCTGGGTCAAAGGGTATGCACAGCTTTATCGCCCTTTGGGCATAATTCCAAATTGTTCTCCAGAATGGTTGGATCAGTTCACAGCTCCACCAACAATGCATTAGTGTTCCAATTTTCCCACAGCTTCTCCAACATTTATTATTTTCCTTTTTTGTAATTTTAGCCAATCTGATAGGTGTCAGGTGGTACCTCAGAGATGTTTTCATTTGCATCTCTCTAATCATTAGAGATTTAGAGCATTTTTTCATATGGGAATAGATAGCTTTGGTTTCTTCATCAGAAAACTGCCTGTTCATATCCTTTGACCATTTCTCAATTGGGGAATGACTTGGGTTCTTATAAATTTGATTTAGTTCCCTATATATTTTAGAGATGAGGCCTTTATCAGAAGTACTGGCCTCAAAAATTGTTTCCCAGCTTTCTGCCTCCCTTCTAATTTTGGATGCATTGCTTCTGTTTGTACAAAATTTTTTTAATTTAATGTAATCAAAATCATCCACTTTGCATTTTATAATATACTCTATCTCTTGTTTGGTCAAAAACTGTTTTCCTTTCCAAAGATCTGATAGGTAGACTATTCCTTTCTCTCCTAATTTACCTATGGTACCACCTCTTATGTCTAAATCGTGTATCCATTTTGACCTTATTTTAGTATAAGGTGTAAGATGTTGGTCTATGCCTAATTTCTGCCATACTATCTTCCAGTTTTCCCAGCAGTTTTTGTCAAATACTGAGTTCCTATTCCAGAAGCTGGAGTCTTTGGGTTTATCAAACACTACATTACTAGTGTCATTTACTACTGCATTTCCTGAGCCTAGCCTATTCCATTGATCTACCACTCTATTTTTTAGCCAGTACCAGATAGTTTTGATGACTGCCGCTTTATAGTAGAGCTCCAGGTTTGGTACCACTAACCCACCTTCCTGTGAATTTTTTTTCATTATTTCCCTGGATAATCTTGATTTTTTGTTTTTCCAGATGAATTTTGTTATTATTCTTTCTAGCTCTATAAAATAATTTTTAGGTAGTCTGATTGGTATGGCACTGAATAAGTAAATTAATTTAGGCGGTATTGTCATTTTTACTATATTAGCTCTGCCTATCCATGAGCAGTTGATATCTTTCCAATTATTTACATCTGATTTGATTTGTGTGAAGAGTGTTTGGTAGTTGTGTTCATAGAGTTCCTGGGTTTGTCTTGGCAAGTAGACTCCCAAGTATTTTATATTATCTACCGTTACTTTAAATGGAATTTCCCTTTCTATCTCTTGCTGCTGGACTTTGTTGGTCATGTATAGAAATGCTGATGATTTATGTGGATTTATTTTATATCCTGCTACTTTGCTAAAGTTGTTAATTGTTTCAAGTAATTTTTGAGTTGATTCTCTAGGATTCTTTAAGTATACCATCATATCATCTGCAAAGAGTGATAGTTTTGTTTCCTCCTTGCCTATTCTAATTCCTTTAATTCCTTTCTCTTCTCTGATTGCTAAAGCTAACATTTCTAGTACAATATTAAATAATAGGGGTGATAATGGACATCCCTGTTTCACCCCTGATCTTATTGGGAAGGCCTCTAATTTATCTCCATTGCATATAATACTTGCTGATGGCTTTAGGTAGATACTGTTTATTATTTTAAGGAAAGCTCCCCCTATTCCTAAACTCTCCAGTGTTTTTATTAGGAATGGGTGCTGTATTTTGTCAAAAGTTTTCTCTGCATCTATTGAGATAATCATATGATTTTGGTTGGTTTTCTTATTGATGTGGTTGATTATGTTAATAGTTTTCCTAATGTTGAACCAGCCCTGCATTCCTGGTATAAATCCCACCTGGTCATAGTGTATTATCCTGGTGATCACTTGCTGTAATCTCCTTGCTAATATCTTATTTAAGATTTTAGCATCAATATTCATTAGGGAAATTGGTCTATAATTTTCTTTCTCTGTTTTTGCTTTGCCTGGTTTTGGTATCACCACCATATTTGTGTCATAAAATGAATTTGGTAGAACTCCTTCTTCACCTATTTTTCCAAATAATTTGTATAATATTGGAATTAATTGTTCTTTAAATGTTTGGTAAAATTCACCTGTAAACCCATCTGGCCCTGGGGATTTTTTCTTAGGGAGTTCATTAATGGCTTGTTCAATTTCTTTTTCTAATATGGGTTTATTTAAGGATTTTATTTCTTCTTCAGTTAACCTGGGCAGTTTGTATTTTTGTAAATATTCATCCATTTCATTTAGATTGTCAAATTTATTGGCATACAGTTGGGCAAAATAATTCCTAATTATTGATTTAATTTCTACTTCATTGGTGGTAACATCCCCTTTTTCATTTTTGATACTGGTAATTTGGTTTTCTTCTTTCTTTTTTTTTTAATCAAATTAACCAATGTTTTATCTATTTTATTGGTTTTTTCATAAAACCAGCTCTTAGTTTTATTGATTAATTCTATAGTTTTCTTGCTTTCAATCTTATTAATTTCTCCTTTGATTTTCAGGATCTGTAATTTAGTATCTAATTGGGGATTTCTAATTTGTTCTTTTTCTAGCTTTTTAAGTTGCATGCCCAATTCATTAATCTCCTCTTTCTCTTTTTTATTCATGTAAGTATTTAGAGCTATAAAATTTCCCCTAAGCACTGCTTTGGCTGCATCCCATAGATTTTGGTATGTTGTCTCATTATTGTCATTTTCTTGGATATAGTTATTGATTGTTTCTATGATTTCTTGTTTGGCCCATTCATTCTTTAGAATGAAATTATTTAGTTTCCAATTGATTTTCATTCTACTTTTCCCTGGCTCTTTCTTACATGTAATTTTTATTATATCATGATCTGAAAAGGATGCATTTACTATTTCTGCCTTTCTACATTTAACTATGATGTTTTTGTGCCCTAATACATGGTCAATTTTTGAAAATGTGCCATGTACTGCTGAGAAAAAGGTATATTCCTTTATATCCCCATTCAATTTTCTCCAGACATCTAGCATGTCTAACTTTTCTAGTAATCTATTCACCTCTTTCACTTCTTTCTTATTTATTTTTTGGCTAGATTTATCTAATTCTGAGAGGGGGAGATTCAGATCCCCCACTAGTATAGTATTACTGTCTAATTCCTCTTGTAACTCATTTAACTTCTCCTTTAAGAACTTGGATGCTATACCACTTGGCGCATACATATTCAATATTGATATTACTTCATTATCTATAGTACCTTTAAGCAAGATGTAATTTCCTTCCTTATCTCTTTTAATGAGATCTATTTTTGCCTACACTTTGTCTGAGATAAGGATTGCTACCCCTGCTTTTTTTACTTTAGCTGAAGCATAATATATTCTACTCCAGCCTTTTACCTTTACTCTGTGTGTATCTCTCTGCTTCAAATGTGTTTCTTGTAAACAACATATTGTAGGATTCTGGTTTTTAATCCACTCTGCAATTCGCTTCCATTTTATAGCAGAGTTCATCCCATTCATATTCACAGTTATTATTACTGACTGTCTATTCCCCTCCATTCTATTTACCCCCTTTGTACTTTCCCCCCCTTCTTTCACCCTATTCCTTCTCACCAACGTTTTACTTCTTACCCCTGCCTCCCCCAATCTGCCCTCCCTTTTTATCACCCCCCTCTCTTTTCTTTACCCTTTTCTCCCTTGCTTTTGTCCTCCCTTCTATCAGTCCCCCCTTTCCCTTCCCCTTTTGCTTCCCTAAAGAATGAGTTAAGTTTCTTTATCCCAATGAACGTATATGTTATTCCCTCTTTGAATCATATCTAATGAGAATAGGGTTGAAACAATGTTCATCCCTCCTTTCTTTCCCTCTATTGTAATAGGGTTTTTTTCACCTCTTCATATGATATAATTCATCCCCTTCCACCTCCCCTTTCCTCTCCTCCCCAGAGACTCCCTTTTTAACCCCTTAAAATTTTTTTTTTGTATCATCACATCAAAGACAATTTATATTTATACCCTCTGTGTAAAGTCCTTCTCTCTGCCCAAATACATTTACAGTTCTTAAGAGTTATGAGTATTATCTTCCCACACAGGGATATAAACAGTTTAACCTAATAGGGTACCCTTTTTTTTTTCTCCCTCTCTGTTTACCTTTTTAAACTTCTCTTGAGTCTTGTATGTTGAGATCAAATTTTCTATTCAGTTCTGGTCTTTTCACCAGGAAAGATTGAAAGTCCCCAATGTCATTAAATGTCCATCTTTTCCCCTGAAAGAAAATGCACATTTTTGCTGGGTAATAGATTCTTGGCTGCAATCCAAGCTCCTTTGCCTTCCGGAATATCATATTCCAAGCCTTGCGGTCCTTTAATGTTGAAGCTGCCAGGTCCTGAGCAATCCTGACTGTGGCTCCATGATATTTAAATTGCTTCTTTCTGACTGCTTGGAGTATTTTCTTCTCCACCTGATAATTCTGGAATTTGGCTACAATATTCCTTGGAGTTTTCCTTTTGGGGTCTCTTTCAGGAGGTGATTGGTGGATTCTTTCAATGATGATTTTATCCTCTGATTCTATGATATCAGGGCAGTTCTCCTTAATAATTTCCTGGAATATGGTGTCTAGACTCTTTTTCTGATCATGGCTTTCAGGCAGTCCAATGATTCTCAAATTGTCTCTCCTGGACCTGTTTTCCAGATCAGTTGTCTTTCCAATGAGGTATTTCACATTTTCTTCTATTTTTTCAATATTTTGATTCTGCTTCACTGATTCCTGGTGTCTCATGGATTCCTTATCTTCCAACTGTCCAATTTTAATTTTTAAAGCATTGTTTTCTTCAGTAAGATTATGCACCTTTTTTTCCATTTGGCCAGCACCTTTTTTTCTATTTGGCCAACTGAATTTTTTAAGGCATTGTTTTCTTCAGTGAAATTATGCACTTTTTTTTCCCATTTGGCCAGTCAATCTTTGTGCTTCATTTTCCAAGCTGCTGATTCTTTTTTCATAGTTTTCTTGTTTTGCTTTCATTTCTCTCCCCATTTTTTCTTCTACCTCTCTCAATTGATTTTTAAAATCCTTTTTGAGCTCTTCCAGGAAGGCTTTTTGTTCCTGAGACCAATTCACCTTCCCTCGTGAGGCTTCCTATGTAGGCAATTTGAGGGTATTGTCCTCATCTGAGTTTGCCTTGGCTTCTTCCCTATTGATACAGAAGCTCTCAATGGAGAGGGCTCTTTTTTGCTTCTTACTCATTATTGCAGCTTATTTACTTATTTTTTAAGTTGAGGTCTGCTCTCGGGGCACCAGAGTCCCTGTTTTGGGCTTCTTGTGCAGGGGTATAGGTGCTGTGTGACCGGCTTTTTCCTCTGAGGCCTTTATGGTGTGTGGAGATCCCCCGCCCTGCACTTCCTGTCTGGGTGCGCTTGGCCAGCGAGGCGCCCGCTCCTGGTGTCCATTTCCGCCTGACCCGTTCGTCACCCTCCCGGCGGGTGCAGGTAGGTTTTTCCACTGTCCTTCTTGGCCACCAGATTTTTGAACCAGGTTCCAGGGGCCTCAGCTGTGGCCCGCAGCTCCTGCTGACTTGCCCCGACCCCCTCGGCGCTGGGTTGCTGCCCTGCACTGGGCCTCCCTTTTGCCCGAGTCAGACTGACCTTTTCCTGAAGTCTTCTAAATTATCTCTGGTTGGAGGACTGAGTCTCTCTGTCCCTTTGCAGGTTCTGTAGTTTCAGAATCCGTCCAGAGGCTTGATTTAATGTTCTTTTTTTTTTTTTTTTTTTTTTTGCGGGGCAATGGGGGTTAAGTGACTTGCCTAGGGTCACACAGCTAGTAAGTGTCAAGTGTCTGAGGTCGGATTTGAACTCAGGTACTCCTGAATCCAAGGCCGATGCTTTATCCACTAAGCCACCTAGCTGCCCCGATTTAATGTTCTTTTTGAGGGAACAGAAGGAGAGCTCAGGCAGTTTGCTGCTTCCTCTCTGCCGTCTTGGCTCTGCCTCCAAACTGGAGAATTCTTAATGAATATGAACTTAATATTAATAAGAGTATTATAAAATATAAATTTGATTACATGAATATAAAAAACTTTTGCAAATGTTCCTTTTTTAAGCTAAGTATAAAAAAGAATCTTACAAGAATGAAAATCTCTATGAAAATAAACCCATACTATTAATTTCAAAATGTAGATGTAATAGCATAGAAAACCTTATGTAACATTCGAATTGACATTATTTCTCTGAGTGAATTTAGAACATTTTGGATTTTTATATCTGAAATCCCCAACTTTCATATTGATATCTTGCTGTTTACTTCTGAATTTCTGCAAAATATGTCCTCATTTATGGCAATAGAAGCAGGTTCTTGAAATATGATAATTGTCTTGTACATTTTTATTCAGTTTAAATTTTTCTTGTTTTTCTTTAACCCCTTTATTTTCTCTGTTGGTCCTTTCATAATACAAATGCTTTGTAAGGTTACTAATTAAAGACAAAAGCAGATTAACAAAATGATCATGAACAAAATGAGCATATCTGGAATTTAAAGGGTTTTCTAAGGTTGGTTTGGGAGAATTACAGCAGGTCGAGTTAGAATTACAGCGTGGCTGGAGCAGGGCTGAGACTGGCTGGGACCTGGGTGAAGTGACTGGTTGCTCTGGTAACCGAGTAGAAGCTGGAAGTGCAGGTAGAGGAAGCCTCTGATGTGCAAGTTTAGGACCTGAGGAGGGTGGATTAGATCTTGTGACATCCCTAGCAGGAAGATCATGGGGCATGGCCATGGGAGGAGTAGGAAGTGGTACCAGGGGAGGGGGAGGAGGTGGGATCCTGAGAGGAGGAAGTGGTGTCCCAACCACCAGAAGAGATGCTGGAGGGGGCAGGACATGTCTCCCATGTGCTGCACAGCCTCAGCACTTACATTCCAACGTGGCAGCTTAGCAGGGGAGGGACCAGGGCAAATTTCTTTCTTTCTTTCTTTCTTTCTTTCTTTCTTTCTTTCTTTCTTTCTTTCTTTCTTTCTTTCTTTCTTTCTTTCTTTCTTTCTTTCTTTCTTTCTTTCTTTCTTTCTTTCTTTCTTTCTTTCTTTCTTTCTTTCTGCGGGGCAGTGGGGGTTAAGGAGAAAATTTTTAAGTTTGATGAAGAACAAGAAACAGCAAAGTCTCCAAGGTCTAGAAAATAGGTTTAGTGAGAGAAGGTACCTGTTTCACAATAAAGCCTGTCAGTCAGGGGTAGGACCTGAAAGACCCCAAATAGGGTCACCCAGCTGCTTTTATGTCCTTGGCAGAGCTGTAAAGTGTTTATACCCTATGAATTTTAGACCAACTCCTCCCATTGCTTCCCCATAGCATAATGCAAATGGTACAGAAATGAAAGATTTAACATGGTCACCAAGCCCAAGTCATGGGCATGGTCTTTAGTGATGGCAACAGGTTCAAACCAGTACCTGGCCATCAACCAATTTGGGGATCATCTCAGAGCTTTTTGCAGAAGTCTAATGCATAACATATCGAATACTGATTGGCTAATTCAGCTTGGGAGATACTATTTTAGTGCCCTGGTTCCACGATGGGAAGGGGATGGTCAAAAAACAAGTCCACAATAGGAACATGTTACACAATTTCTTTCTTACTTACTGCATTCGCTTAAGCCACTAAAGAATACTCAGAGTACATTGAGAGGAAGTTACATTGTATCTTAACCCAAGAGACTAGAGAACACTTAAACTTGAGTAAATCACCAGTTGTAGTCTATTATACTGATTACTATCACAATTGAATCACTGATATCGAAGGGTTGGGGAAAATCTCACTCACAATACATCCTTTTAAATTAAATGTCTGTAATTGTCATCTAATATTAACAAAATCCCCTCTGCTTCGTTGGTTTGAAGAAGGCACTATATAACGAGTTACATGTTTGTATACCATAAATAAAGGCAATAAGTGAGGTCTCATATTTAATCAATAATGGAAGCCCATAGATGCAAACCAATATATAGTTTGAAATTAAGGAGGAGATCAGATAAGGAAAAAAGCAATAGCAGAATTCAATTAAAGTAGTACCATAAGAAAAATTTAACTTACTAGGTAATTTTTGTATTGTAAAGGGAAAGAAAGCACAGTATTTCATTTTTTTTTTTTTTAAGAAAAGCTTTCTGTTCATGTTACTGGGCAACAAAACAGTGACCAGTCGCAGGGCACTATTCACTTACTAAATGGACTTACGGATGAAAAATGAAGTCATACAGCATTTGTACTCTTTGAAACCAGTTCTCCTTCTTGACTTTCTAAAGCAATGACGATGGTGACGAGCCGGGCGTCACCTGACCTGGCTGCCCGGCTTTGGGGACAGAAGGGAAGTCGTTGCAGCCGGAGGGGCACCTCAGAAGCCCGCGTCTCCTCCGCCAGAGCTGCCACCGCCCCCTGGCCGGTCAGACCCGCAGAAGCCCGCTTCCCCCTCTCCACTCTCCAGCGTCCCCCGCCCCGCCCAATGCCTTCGGAGAAGACCTCCAAGTGGCGCGGGACCTGGGAACAAAGAGTAGAAGAGGTGAGGCTTATTTGAGAGCAACATCCTAGGAAGATACGGGTGATAACAGAAAGATACAAGGGCGAGAAACAACTTCCTGTACTGGATAAAACCAAATTTCTTGTATCAGATCATGTCAACATGAGTGAGCTAATCGAAATAATTCAAAGGCACTTACAGCTGAATGCTAATCCAGCTTTCTTCTTGGTGAATAGACACAGCATGGTGAGAGTTTCAACACCTACTTCTGAAGTGTATGAAAGCGAGAACAGATGGATTCTTTTATATGGTATACCCCCCAGGATACATTTGGAAAGAAATCTTCAGTGTAAGACCTAGTACAAAGCTTCTATACTAGAATTTTTTTTAAGCCCTCACCCAGGAAAAAAAGGATGTTACCAACTGAGATTGATGAGTTCATCTAATCACAGTTCACCAAGATAGAAGCCTTACCTCCCACCTTAGGGGTTTTGAGTAAGTTCTCTCTTGTATTATATGCATATGTAATATGTAATAATACATGTTCAATTCCAAAAAGCATATGTAATACAGCTTTGGAAAACTCCTGTTCCACCTAGGATATCTTGTTTTTTAAGTTTTAGGTTTAAAAACATACCTTACAGTCTAAGTTGACAATAAAATGGACATTTGAATTGCTGTAGTGACTTTTTTTAAAAATAGGAATTTCAATTCCAGTGGTAACACCAGTCTGTGTTCATGGAAACTGCTAATTTTTATAGGAAGGTCTTTAAGTGTGTATCTTTAAGTAGGCTTGTCAAATGTCATATCTATTTTTAAAAATTCCATTTACTGGGGGCAGCTAGGTGGCGCAGTGAATAAAGCACCTGCCCGGGATTCAGGAGTACCTGAGTTCAAATCAGGCCTCAGACAATTGATTCTTACTAGCTGTGTGACCCTGTACAAGTCACTTAACCCTCATAGCCCTGCCAAAAAAAATTCCATTTACCATCAGTGATTGCAGCAAAACAGGGTAAATGGGGCGGGGGGGGGGGGGCAAAAATGTCCAGCTTATTCTGGAATAGATACATAGATTCCAAAAACAAACAACTTTCTTGCTGTTATTTGTTTTCTATATGGTCATACTGAGAAACTCCATGGATTCTATGGGTAAATTGGAGAATTTCTTTTAAATGCTTGCCTTCCAAAAAGTTCCTGAGAACACAGGGGATGTTTCTTATTATTATGGATTTGCTCTGATTTAGAGACTCTTAAACGAGTGACTATTGCATTAAACAGTTGCACCAGAATAAATCTCTTCTGATTCATTTAGAAAATATATTATCCTAGAACTTTGGAGCATTAAAATTCATTTTGCACTCCCTTGCACCTTTTGGGTTAAGTATGTAGTCTGATTTGTTATGTTTCAAGTGGAAAAGTAACTGCTTCACTAAAATACTTTATTAAAGCAATGACCATATTCTTTCACTAGTTTTCAAATATTTTCTGAAAGAACCACTTTGTTTGTACCAAAACACTTAAGTGTATTTATATACGGTTACCAGTAAAAAACTATTTGGTGGAAAGCAAACAGTTTTGTGGCACTTCACAAATTAACATGAAATAAAACACGGGGCAGCTAGGAGGTGCAGTGGATAGAGCACCAGCCCTGGAGTCAGGAGGACCTGAGTTAAAATCCAGGCTCAAACAGTTGACACTTACTAGCTGTGTGACCCTGGGCAAGTCACTTAACCCTCACTGGCCCACCCCCAAAAAAGATTGACAATGTCTGGCTTTGTTTTGTTTTTTCCTCTGAAACCATCTTGCTCATCATTTGTAATAGTACAATCAGTCAGAGCTGTTCTTAATCCAATTGGTTGTTCTTTTCCTGTTCCCTTTGGTTCCCTCCTGCCTTCTCAAACCTACACTGCTGGATTAGGAGGTGGTATTCACCTAAAAATAATTCCAAGAGCCAAGTCTTCAAAGATGTAGGAATTTATCACTCAGTGGGTTGTGGGGGATCCAAAGAGCAAAGGGAATTATCAGCACCTCTCAAAGCAAACTGCAGAAAAGATCAAAACCTTCAGGGCTGGACGTGAAGGCCCAAAGAAGCCTAATTTGGAATGACTGCCTTTCTCCACTGCTGCACCCAAATCCTCAAGGGAATGTGAGCAATTAGATGTCTGCAAGTTGAAGTCACTGGGAAGAACTGAGGGAGCTGGGCCTGCCTGAAAGACTAGCATCTGAAAAGGGTGTAGGGGTGAGTCTCCCAGTTGGAATTGGCCTTTCCCTCCTCACTGATCTCAGCACTTTATCTGACCCTTTCCTTTCTACTTATGAGAACACTGCATTTACAGGAACAACCACTAGGGTCAAATGTAGGCTCAGTGTAAGCTACTCA